>NW_010973138.1:1147423-1342579 GCF_000737465.1 Haliaeetus leucocephalus
CCCGCCGCCGTGAGCGGGCACCGGGAGCCGGTGTGGCCCTTCGGAGGAGCTGCGGGTTCTCCCGGTGCGCTCAGCGGCGCTCCCGTGAAATTAAAGCCGGGCAAGGATACGTAAAAAAACCCAACATTTCCGAGTGCTGCGGTAGCTTCATCGAGTTACCCCCTCTTGGTTTGCTAAAAAGTCCAACAAATGAAGGATCTTTTGAAGACTTCGGGCGGGTTTAATTCTTTTCGTTCCCCGTGCGTGCTTCAAGAACAAAGAACTTGCAGTGTTATTTGCAGAAATAATTCATTAATGGGCATGCAACCGTATTTATGTTTCTAGTGCATGTCAAAATCCCATCAGTCGCTACAGTACAAAACAGTCTGCTACAGGAATCTGTTTTTCACTGGCACGGGATGGATTAAAAGATTTACCGAATCCTGTCCAGTGCTAATTTCTGCAGTTCTGTTCACTACCTTAGGTGTAATCCTTTGACGTAGAAAAGAAAAATGAAAACGTTCTGCGGTGTGAATTCTGTGCAGTTCAGAAAAACAGAATCAGCTTTGTCAAGTCTGTACTTTAAAAGCTACTTTTTACTTGGATTTTGTGAGTTGTGTGTGCGTGCTGGGGGGGGGGGCCGCTTTTTTTTTTTTTTTTTTAAGAGATCTGAACAGTAAGAGTACCTATTTTGTAATACCTGGGGTTGTTTTATTTTATTATTTTTTTAAACCTGCAGGTTGCAATAAAAATAATAGACAAAACAAGGTTAGACCCGAGCAATCTGGAGAAGATCTATAGAGAAGTTCAGATAATGAAGCTTTTGAATCATCCCCACATTATCAAGCTATATCAGGTAAGAGGTCAGCTTTGAAGCACAGCACGCAGATGAGATACGCTTGTGCTCTTCTCTTGCCCATGATTTTACATCAGATATTTGCAGAGAGAATGCATATTGAAATACTTTTTGAAAAACACTTAAACTGGGTTTTTTAAAAGTCATTCATCATTCGTTGAACAAGATTCTGGTACATCAGACAGCTTTTTGACAAAATGCACTGTAAAATTTACAGTTAAAGTGAGGCTGAGGTTTGTTTTAGATCAAGGAACTGATTATCTGAACTTCTAGGATTAACTTGCCTTTCCTTACTCCTCTGCTTTTCCTGTTTAGAGGAGTGGAACTTCTTATGTGCTTTTGATAAGAGGAAGACTTAAACTCATGTAGGATAGCAGAGAAGAAAGCACAAAAGTTGAGTTTGCCAGAAGTGGAAGGGATTTAAAATCAACAACAATTAAACCAAATCAATCTAAGGAGAAAATCTAAGTAGAAATCTAATTTAAGAATTAGAATTCTAACCTAAGTAGAAAATAAAAAGCCAGTAAATGCTCATATCTTAGAATGTGTCAAGAAATGACCTGTTTGGTTATTCTGTTCCAGTTTATTTTGTTCCAGTAGTTTTGAAAGTCAGTTTTAAATATCTTTGCCCTTGTAGAGTTTCACAACATGAATTTTGGTTTAGATTTGTTCGGTTTCTGCACTGATGGGTGTTTTTAACAGTAAGAACAAATAAATGTGTTGTGCAGAAAACACGATCACATCTGTCCTAGTGAGCAAGGACTGCTTTGCAAATTCTAAATATTCGATCTAATTAACATTTGGTGTAAGTTCCTCCTAATCATCTTAAATAGTGCCATGTGGATTTAAGAAGAAGATGAGGTATCACAGTCTGTCTGGACCGGTCTAGAAGGGCAGCGGGGAGAGAGGAGTAGATGGATGAAGCAGCAGGTCTGAAAGTCCGTGTGCAGTAGTGAACACTATTATCAGCTGCAATCTTACCGTTGGGTTTTTTAGGTTTAAAAAAAAAAAAAAAAAAAAAGAAAAAAAAAGTTTTAATTAATGTGTAAGGCTGAAGAGCCAGTAAGGCAGGTGCTTAGGCAAGGCATTATTTTTAAAGACCTTGACACACATGAAGTGCTTGATATTTATAGTATTAACCATCATAACAAAAATTATTCTGTGTTAACATCTGACGTCATTGTTGCCCATAGGGCAGTATAGGATATACAGAAACATTATAACAGTTCAGTTGATTTCATTTCAGTGGAATGATGCGGGTGAAAATACTATTTCGAAGCTTTTAGAAAAGCAGGTTAAATTCCATCTAGTTGAACCACTTCACTTGATGGAGCAAATGACGTTCGTAGTGGACCATAATTTCTTTTCAGTGAAGTTTTCTTTTCTTTGTTGTTGTAACTGATGCTTTACCTGTTTGGTGGAGACTGAGAAGCAGGGATGGAATTAGATGACATACCAATGTAGGGTGTGTGTTCTTGTATTATTTCATCATTGTTTTAGTTTCAGCACGGCGTCTTAATTTCATCCAGCTGGCAACTTTCCCAGAATACTTTCCTTCAGTTTTTTAAACTGGGAACCTCTCTTCCTTTGCTCCCTGTTTGTTTATTTTCATTTCATGTCTGTGTGTAATTGTAGTGAGGGGAGGACAAGAGTCTTCGAAAAAGGTTACATGTTAGGAGCCTGGAAATTGCAGCCTTTGAAGTAGTATTGACGCTTTTTTGATTGTTAACATGTTGTGAGCCTCCTGCTTCCAAAACAAAATAATCTGCTACTTGAGAGTCCAATTCCAGGGAAATGGTGTATTTTAAAAACTGAAATGCAACATTTGAAAGATGTGCCGTAGTAACTGAATATGAATTTGGAAATGCTTAGCATTTCTCATTCATTTTTTGCTTTTTAGTTCTTCTTTGTTTTTTCCTCCAAAGGAAAAAATTAACAAGTATCAAAGGAAGTTGATACTAGATTGATAGGTGAAGGCTGGGCGGTATATTGACGGTTGTTGATGTGCATCAAGGACTGCCATTACACAAACAGCAGCCTATTGTCACTTGCTTGGGAGGCTTGCCATGTCCCTGGCCAACACCAAATGGCACCGGGGTATTTGATACTACTTCTTGATTTGTCCAAGTTGCAACTATCTCTCCTGACCTCAGTACCTGCTAGCCTTGAAACAAAGACAACTTTATATAAACGTTTAAGTGTCTTTGCGTGTTCAAAATCAAATGAATTGTAAAACTATATATGCATATTTTAGCAAAAAGGGAATTCAGGGAAGTGTATGAAATTATTGAAATGCTCATCTGTTATCTTGCAGAGATTAGGTAGCATGGTAATGGTGAGAAGAACAATGGCATGGGAAGCCATTGTATATTGTACGCACATAAGCACTGATCTGTTGTTGCCTTTACTGCCAGCTGCTGTGGCAAATAAATAATTGAACCGATATGTTTGAGAATGCACTTAGAAAAATGAATGAAACTACAGAGGGTCTGCATTTTTTTTTAAGCATGTCCTCTCATGTCTTCACAGGTTATGGAGACGAAGGATATGCTTTACATTGTTACTGAATTTGCAAAGAATGGAGAAATGTTTGGTAAGTCCTCACTGCCGGAGCTAACAGTTCTTTAGATTTAGAAATCATGGCTTTATTGTTATCATTCCTGGGTAATATATATATGTTCTGATTAAAAATCCAGGGTTGGCATTGTCAGCTGTCAAACAGAGAGTGCAGCACCTGCAGGATTATGAAAAATTTCCTCCAGGTGTTTCTAAATCCTGTGCCTCTTTTATTTTGTATTGCAGATCATCTAACCTCCAATGGGCACTTAAGTGAAAGTGAAGCACGGAAGAAGTTCTGGCAGATTCTTTCAGCGGTGGAATATTGTCACAGCCACCACATAGTGCACAGGGATCTCAAAACGGAGAACCTTCTGCTAGATGCTAACATGAATATCAAGTTAGCAGGTAATGAGAAATACGCGGTTAGTCTATAAACAACATTAGGCATGTAGTCAAATTCAGTCTCCCTAGGATGATCCTATAAATGTATTTATGGTAACTGATAATAAAACAAAGTTACTGATATGTCTCTGAACATATCCTCTGGACAAAAGAGAATAGCTTAAATGAATAGGCAGAGAATAAAACAATACATCTGCTCCCTTCTCTCCATTTTCTGCTACTCCTGAAATATTAGTATGTGGTTGAGTAATGTCTTACCCCACACTTTCACCTTCATTTCAGACTTTGGCTTTGGAAACTTCTACAAGTCGGGAGAGCCCCTCTCCACTTGGTGTGGAAGCCCACCCTATGCAGCTCCAGAAGTTTTTGAAGGCAAAGAATACGAAGGACCTCACCTTGATATATGGGTGAGCTTGATACTCCTTAGAAATCACATTTCACACTTTGTGAGGGTCTGTGGGCTTTCAAAATCGTTGCTTCTACTGGAGTCACTCACATGCTGTGCTGTTTTCTATTGACAGAGCCTTGGGGTGGTGCTGTATGTCCTTGTCTGTGGTTCTCTGCCTTTTGATGGACCCAATTTACCAACTCTGAGGCAAAGAGTGCTGGAGGGCCGGTTCCGCATCCCTTACTTCATGTCTGAAGGTGCTTTTTTCAGATCCTTTATGTTAGAAAAGGGGCTACAAATAAAGGAATAGCTGTCCTGTTCCTTCTTGGGGCAATGACAGGTGGGACTGGTTTTGCAGCTGGCAATCACTTTGTCTTTTATGTATCCAGTAATTTCTGTAGAGCAGCGCTTACAGTTGAGGGACTAGTTGCACATGTTTTCTTTTCTGGGATCTACTTTACGGTTCATCTAAAAGGCTGTCGTTTCCTTTCTTAGAGTATCTCTATGGATTACAAAAATACTTGACACTGTAGCTGGGGAAATAATCACTCACAAAAGAGAGAAAACAGGATTTTAATGAGACTAGCCTGCAATGCTGAGATGGGTGTAGTTCTCCTAAGATATTTTAACTATGCAGAAGGGGTATGTTTCAGTGTGGCTGTGCTGTCAAGGACAGCAGAAATAGTGGGGCTTAGCACTGCTTCTTGAGCACTCCAACAGTCTGGTGAGAAAAAGGAACTGAAGAGTATTATCTCCTCTCTCTGATTTGGATTCAAAAACAAGTGAATGTGCCTCTGTCTTCAAGTGAGGAGTATCTTTTGAAGTCTGACCTTTATTGTAGCCATGAACGGCTTTAATTCCCTGATCATAAACAAATAAGCAGTATATATGGGCCCGGAAGTTGTATGTGATGGGGTTCTGTACTGAATTCTGACCTATTTTAAGTGGATGTAACATCATTAAACCTGCATCCACTCAAAACTAGCTCTCCTACAAGGTGCAAGGCCACCTGAAACCTGCCAGTATCCAGTACAGCTTCATTTCCTGTAGTGACGTGTTGCTTTTGTGAAATGTATGTGGACACCTCTTGTGCTGTTTTAAATACCTGGTAGTCAGATCAGGCATCAGCAGCTCAGAAACCTTTAATTCCTGTTTTCACAGACATCATACACTGTTGCTGGGAAGGTTTCTTAGCAGTGACCTGGGGCTGGGCTGTTATTTTTACCCCTTGCTCATGAGTTTGTTTTTGTCATCCAGACTGTGAAACACTAATCCGACGGATGTTGGTTGTGGACCCAACCAAGCGAATAACCATTTCCCAAATAAAGCAGCACAAGTGGATGCAAGCTGACCCGTCTCTTCAACAGCAGCAGTCTTTGTCCTTCTCCATGCAAAACTACAACTCCAACCTGGGTGACTACAATGAGCAGGTCCTTGGGATCATGCAAACACTTGGCATCGACAGGCAGAGAACTGTTGAGGTGAGAAGCGCTTGCCCCTTAGATACATCTTCAGTGACTACCAGAATGCCAATGGTGCAGTCATATATATGTCATTCAGTGACTAGCCTTGATCCAGTGTCAGAGTGTAGTAAAATCTTCACGGCCCTTCTGGATTTTTACTTACTTTTGAGTACACTGTTATGAGGCCCTAGTGATGAGTTTTGGCTGCTTGTGTCCTGAGTTACCTGTAAGTTAAGAGTCCTTTCAATGTCTTCTAGTCTCTGCAAAACAGCAGCTACAACCATTTTGCTGCGATTTATTACCTGCTTTTGGAGCGCCTCAAGGAGTATCGAAGCAGCCAGCTATCGAGTCGTCCAGCAGCTGGCCGTCAGCAAAGGCCAAGGAGCTCCGAGATCAGCAGTGTTGAGGTAAGGAAGGGCATTACTTACTGGGAAGCTGTGTCCATTGGCTTTCTTTTTTCTGTCCCTTGCTGTGGGAAAACACAAGACTGTAACTCTCAAACTTCTGAAAACCAATTCTGATATTGGTGCCCTCTGACAGGACACAGCCTACTGTTCTTCAGCAGGAGGCTGATTGAATACTAATGGCCTGTTTCCTAAGAAGTGACTGTGGGTCACGGTCCAAAGAATAGTCTGCCTCCAGTGCAGGTCAATAATGAGCCAGAAGATTAGGCTTCTCATGGAAATTTGCCCTCTTAGGCACGGATTGGTTACACTTCTTTGTTACATACCCCAGTAGGATCCTCAGAAGTACTCCATGAGTCAGTCTGTGTGTTTTTCTGACATTCTTTTTCTTTTCCTCACCCCCACCTCCTTTAAAGTGTGCTCTGGGTGCCTTTTCAAATTGTACTTTCAGTTAAATGGCCTAACTTAGGAGAAGGACTTTTGTGTTTGTGTTGGCATTGAAAGACTAGCTTTGTTAATTTTCATAGAAAGTACGTGGAGAAAGCTTACACGGAAGGTAGCTCTGAAATTCCTTGAGCCTCCAGTATCTGAAAAGGCGTGGAACTGCGGTGTATGTGATGGCTTCTGTGCATCGCTCTCTCTCTCCAGATGCCTCAGGACAGTCTCACTAGTGAAACCCTGCGATCATCTCTGCTTTACCAGCAACCTCAGAGCCTGATTCAGCCATCCTTGCAGGCAGAAATGGACTGTGACATAAGCAATCCATTACAGGTTGGTGTTGTCAGCTACACTGTGTGTTACTTTTTTTTCCCCATTGTTCTGCCAATCCAAAACAATGGGGGTTGTGACTCTGTTGTTCTCTGCCTTCAATCTTTTGTTTGGCATTTGGGCATGGTGTCATAATAGCCTCTCAAACAATATGCCTACTGAAGATATGCCACGGGACTGTGAAGAGTATTAAAAGGTAGTTCAGAAATAAGCGAAACACCCTTCAGTCTGTGATCTGACATGTTTTGCAGCCTATGTTCTTTCCTGTGGATCCCAACTTCAACGGGCTCTTCCGGAACCGCTCCATCTCCCCCAACAGCCTGCTGGAGACCACCATTAGTGAAGAAGTAAGGCAAGAAAAGGAGCTGGAAGATGAAATTAAGGCGTATGACCACCCCATCCGCATCCCTAGCAACACCAGCAGGAGGCACACACTGGCCGAAGTGACCACTCATTTCTATCAGCATGCCCCTCCATGTAAGTAAGTCTGGGAGAGGTGAAGGGTGTCCATAGTTAGAGGAAAAGGACAGAGAAGGAGTGCCATAGCGGACAAATGCTTGGGGAGTATGTGCTGATTTTACCTTGGCTGGGATAGGAAGGCCCAGAAAAGAGGTCTGTACTCTGCCCTCCACAGTTCTGTGTTTCCGTAAATAAGCCTGGCCCTTAAGGAAGAGACATTGCACTGTTGTATTTCACCTAGATCACTTTAGAGGGGAGCATTCTCACAAGCAGGACATAACCCTGCTCTGCTTGCTTCTGCTGTTGTACCGGGGGAGGTGGGGGTGTCTGAATTTAAAAAACAGGTTGTCACTAGCTGTATTTGGTACACATTCAGACCCTGTGAATGAAACATACAAGCAAAACTGTTCACAAAACAATAATCCTGTGTCAGAGCTGTTGTGCTGAAGAAACACTGTAGGCCTGATCCAGCACAGCCTGGTGGTGCTGGAGTTGCTGGCAGAGCCCTGCCAGCTGGACGGGAGCCCAAACTTAGGTTATTTGTTGATGACCTCTTGCTGGAGTCAAGCCCTGCAACAACACGAGTTGCTGGACACCTCTCCAGCTCGCAGGTGCTTATTAGTGCCAGTGTAGGTGGGCAGAAGACTCTGATGTCATGTTTGTTCCTTCCTCTCCTCATCTTGGGAATGCTCTTTCTCTCCTTCCTTCCCCTCCATAGGTATAGTCATTTCCTCTTCTGCAAGCCCCACAGAGGGAACTAGTTCAGACAGCTGCCTTACTTCATCTTCAAATGACAGCTCAGTGGCCCTGAGCAGCTGTTTGGCAGGTCAAGTAATGACGGGGAGCCCAGCCACAGCTAGGATGACGTCGCCCTTCCTAGCTTCCCAGTCTGACGCTCCAGTGTTACAAGCCCAGGGCTGCATAGGAGGTGCTTCTCTCCTGCCTGTCAGCTTCCAAGAAGGAAGGCGAGCATCTGATACCTCATTAACTCAAGGTAATGTCTTCCTTGCTTTATTTCTGGGGAATTGCACCCTTCCAACTGCCACTAGGAAAGGGTAGCGTGCAGGGATACTTGCTTGCCTGTGTTAGCGTTACGCTGAGGACAGCCACTTGGATATTCTGCCTCTTTACTTGTGGTCCCCGAGGGGGGTTCAGATGCCCTGAGAAGGTGCCTAGATGAGAGTTTCTTGGGTACTGATTCAGCATGCCCATGAAGATATTTCTGCTGCTGTGAGTGGGATGGCAGGCTCCGCCTTCCTCCTAAAATACGGAGTGCACAACATCATGATTTCTATCAGGTTTCTCCTTTGCTGTGCATGTGTCCTTCTACATAAGGGTGCAGCTGTCCCAAACCCTGTTCCATTACGTAAATTTTGCTCTGACCATCAGGCAGAGGGGTGAACATGAACTGAAAAGTCATGGTCTCTTCTAGTGCAGTTCTCATGCAAATGAAGGCAGCTGCCCAGAAAGGCTGATCTGTAAAGCAGGCTCCTAGGCAAATGCTAAGGAGGATTAAAGTGCATTTCTTTTCCTCGTGTCCCACAGGCTTGAAGGCTTTTAGGCAGCAGCTGCGGAAGAACGCTCGAGCCAAGGGGTTTCTCGGCTTGAATAAAATCAAAGGCTTTGCTCGGCAGGTGTGTCAGTCCTCCTCATCTCGGGCAGCAAGGAGTGGCATGAGCCCTTTCCAGCACACGCAGCCGAACACCTGCATGTACAGCAGCAGTGGGAGCAGCAGAGAGGGAAGAAGCCTCCTGGAGGAGGTGCTACAGCAACAGAGGTGAGAAGCTGGCTGGGACGAATTTTGCTGTTCTCATTGGGTTTTCTTTGGTTAGGGGCAAGTGAGGAGGAGTAAACACAGCAAAAGAGGTTGAGGAGTTTGGTCACTGGGGATTCCTATCCTCCGTCTTTGCTGTGTGGCAGCAGATAAACTGCTTGGCTTCTTTTGTGGCTTCCTGCACTGGCATACGTAACACAGGACGTGCAGTTTCACTTAAAAATCTCGACATCCAAATATTTGGAGGTTGCTGAATTGAGAAGCAATTTGGTACTGTGGGGGAAAACATTACTTCTTCCCATTGCAAGCTGTGTTTTGCTGTGTTAGTTTTGGGAATGATTTCTTTCCTCCTCTGCCTCCTCCTGTAATTTTCCCATGGCAAGGAAGTAAGACCTTGTAATTTGGAAAAGTTACAGCCCACAAAGGAGGCCCAGTTCCAGTGGCCTCAAATGTCATGTGTGGTGGCACCTCTTCGTTCCCATAGAAGCAAGATGGAAAATTGAGTTTCTGGTTTATCTGCACACGTTGTCTCTAGAACATCTATTATTAGCAGGCCAAATGGTGACTAGATAACCCTCTGGTGATAGTTGCCCTCTCCAACATGAGGAAAAGCCAAGTGAAAACACGTTGACCTGGCATGGTCAGCTTGCTTTAATTGTAGTGGCTGGGTAAGGAGAGGTTTGATAGAGAGAAGGAAACAAAGGGGAAAGTTACGGTCAGGGTTACGGGCAAGAAAGGAGGAAGAAAAACATTAAATCATCCTAGCAGTGCAAATTAACCTCTTCCACCCTTGGATTTTGTTCAGAATGCTCCAGCTCCAGCACCACCAGCTACTCCAGACAGCTTGTCCCCAGACTTCTCAGACATCTGCAACAAATGGCATCCCCTCCTCTGATAGCATAGGTACCTGCAAAGCATCCAATTCTCTTCTGTTGTCAGAGCTACAAAGAGAGAACTCATTTGAGCTGGCCTTTGCTGGCAACAGCCAACTGCTCCAACCTCATTTCTTTGGTGTCAGCGTATCACCGGTGTCCTCAGCAGCTCACCTTTTAGACACGCACCTGTACATCAGCAGCAACGTTTCTCCAGTTGGCACTACCTTCTCTCAGCAACAGAGTTTCTCTGCGCAGTCTACAAGCTATGATGCTGTCACTCTGCAGCACGGGGATTGTGAGATGGAGGACCTGACTTCCAACCAGCTAGGGAAGTTCGTCCTGGTCAAGTGAGAGCCCCAGCTGCTACAGCTCACGCTGCTCTTGTTGCAAAGAACTTTCACCACTGTTCATGGCATGTGTGGGTCCATGGCTGGCTGGTGTTGTGTGGACGAATGACTCTCAGAAGCAATAAATTTTGAAGTATGTGAAGAGGCTGTCTGGCTCAGAAAGCTAGCAACTTTATAGAACTGAAACAAGCAATATGTATGTCTTTTTGCTTCTACTATTCTTGCACTGAACAAATATGAATAGAAACTGAATTTTTTAAAGGAAAAATAATGATGGGGAAGATGGGTGGGGCATTTGTGGGGACAGGGAGGGATGTGGTTGGGGAAGAACTCTTCGGTACTGTACTCAAGTCAGACCAATACAGCTCTGCTGTTATGCAAGATTAGCAGCTGTCAGTAGTGGTGACACAGCAGGGAGAGGCTTTTCAAAGAAGGGACCAGAGCCTCCCTTTTTCACAATATTCATTTATGGGTTTGTGAAGATGATTACCTCTTTTAAAGAAAATAAACAGAAAACCAGTGGCATGCAGCATTATGCATTCATAGAAGACAAAAATGGAAGCATTGCCATTTGTTGGGGTTTTTTTCCCTCCTGTTAACACTCATTTTATTTAAAGGAACCAACATCCCCATTCCACACCTCCCAGATACATATACTTTAAGTGAAAACTGTGAACTTCTTGCTTGATACATCAGCTGGAAAAGCTTAAAAAACCCTTCTAATTAGTACAGAAGCAAGTAATCTATTGAAAATGTATCCCTTGATGTAAAGATCCAAATTGCATAATGTCTGGTCTTTTGCAGGGATGTTTGTTTGGGGGTGGTGTGTGTGTATATACATATAAACATGTGCACACATGCATATATTTTGTCGGTCTGAATAATCTTTAGGAATCTCTTTATAAACGCTAAGGTTTTTCATATTCTTGCAGAGGCACTGAGGAGGGAAGCGTTAGTACCAGTGGGGTGAAGGGAAGGGTTTTCTTTTTAAAAAGCCCTCCTGGAGGTTGCCTACAAAGTTGCCTGAGGGGTATTTCTTAGTGCTGCACATTGTTATTTCCGCTGCTAATTATGTTTTTATGCATTTCATTATCAGGGTCCAAACAGAACTGACTCTTGGGGAAATGTGCAATATTGAGGTTATAATTACATACCGGCAAAGACAAAAGGAATAGGCTAGAACAGAATTCTACTCTAACGGAGTACAGCTATTTCTGAACAAAACTGTATTAAAAGTGAGTAAAACAGCACAATCTTTGGGTGTTTGTTTTTGGTTGGTTTGGTTTTGGCATATTAGCAAAATGAGGTTTTGGATTAGATGATAGGTGTTTTTTCGTATGGTTTTTAATGCTGTATATGTATATAAATAGGAAGCAGAAAACTATATAACACTAGTTATTTTTTATATTTTGTAATATGCTTATATTGTGTTTCTGGTATAGACCCCACTCCCCTTTCAAGGCAGAGCATAACTTCTGTAGGTATTGACAGAAGTTATGCTTAGGTATGAAGGGGAGAACAGACTGTGCTCCTACAGAAATGAGTCAGGTAGGGCATGCAAACTTTGGAAGCAGGTAAGCAAACAGTGAGCCAGCTTGGCTGGAAGCTGCCATCCGAATGTCAGAAAATAGCTGCATTCTGTCTAAATGCTTAAAGGACCCATCTCCCTAGTGTGACACAGGGTGCCTTCAAGTTACCTTGGCTTCATGCAACCTGCAGTATTACGCATTTGCAAATAACATAGATACCTGTTTTTTTGTTTGGTTTGTTTTGTTTTTTAAAAAGAAAAAAGCCAAAGATCGACCAGGTTAATTGGTGGGAGTAGGAAGGGTTGAAGATGTCATGTGGCTCTGTCTGTGGCTCTCCATAAACGACCTCTTTATCTCTGTGTAGTAACTGTGTGTCTATATTGGTGCATCTCCAGCTTGCCACTGCTGCTTCGTGGTCTGGAAGCTTCAAAGTGAGAGAAAATTGCTTGAGTTGAATTTCTGTTAATGAGCGGTGCCTTGCAGCAGAGAAAACACCAAAGTCTCATGCTCATTTGTAGTGGTTTTAAAAAACAAACAAACAAAACCCAACCCAAAAAACAGATTGCATGGAGATGGCTGGAGGGGAGGGCAAGAAGAAGCCAGCTCATCACAAAGCAGCAACTTTGCCTTCAGTTTTGTAAGGGGTAGCACACATACTTAAAACGCAGAATTTCCTCTTCAATGTTTGTTTTGTTTAATGCCATGGATCAAAAGGCCACAGATTCTTTTGTTTCCTGTCCTGAGCAATGACAAGCACTTTACTTTCATAGTATTTTTTTTTCTTTTCCAATTGCTGTAGAACCTCTTTGGAATTATTGCTGGAGCAGAAAGAGGTCATTTTAAAAGTTTGGGGTTTTTTGTAGATGTCTTGACAGTGCTGTTCTGCAGACTGCAATGCAATAGGGTATTTAAAGACACTACGTGATTGGTTTAATTAAGATGTATAGTTTATTTTTTATCATGACTGAACAATCATTTTATTTCTTATGTTAAAATGAGAGGTGTACACCAAAATGATTAGTCGATGTGTTTTATTTAATATTTAAATAAAAAATGTTTTAAAATTGTTGTCCTGCAAATGATTCTGTGGAGTATTTTCTCCTGATACATACATACGATTTGCATAGTTAAGACTCATTTTAAAGCCTAAGTCCATAGGACATTACTGACACTTTCTGTTACATACTAGATGAAGAGGAATGGCGGGCTCACAGATCTGATAATGGGATATTGAGCCTTTCGCTGGTAGGCGATCTGTCTGAATCTAACCCAAGTCTGTAGTAATTGGGTTATAAAATCTGACAGTAAGAGAGGTCTATGGAGAGAAAATGGTCAAGCGTGGTTTAATCATTACCAGATGAGCACTCCATCCGTGTCACCTTCATCTGAAAGAGGCCCCAGCCAGATTAAGGCAGTGATGGAAAAAGAGCAAAGGGGAAGAGAGAGGGAGGGAGAGATTCCAGGGGTGGTGGCTTTTCTCCCTTAAAATAGAATTTGAGAATTTAAAAAATGCTGGAAAGGTACAGGCTTAGCTGGCCTGGGAATGTGTGTAGAGCGCTGGCTGCCCTGCACTGTGGAGATGCCTCGGCTGGCTTTAAATAAGCCGAGGTTCCCACTGTGACCACGCACTGCAGCACTGCCCTCGCTGCAGGTGGGGATGCACCTCTGCTCTAGCAAGAGCAGTTGTGAGAGCACCCAGTGCAGCTGCCTGCCAACTGAGACAGTGGCACTGAAGCTGGTGGAGATGTTATTTACCGGGTGTGGGCTTCACTTGCTCTGTGTTTCCTTTGCACCTTTGAGAGACTGCATAATCCTGGGCTGTTGCCTGCACAGCATGCACGCAGGACGTCAGCGATAGAAGGTTTTGTGTTCTGCACATGCAGTTAGAATGAGGGCAAGGAGGAGTTTCACCTGCAAAGGGACCTCTGAATATTTGAAACCTCTAGTTTAACCTGGCAAACACTCAGTTAAAAAAAGGATTTTTTTCTTCCCAGTGAACAATGGTGAGTTTTTGAAAAAAGTTTAGATCATCCTTCTGAAGTTTTTATTTTCAAATCCACCTATCACATTTTGAAGGAAGGAGAGAGTGGTGGAAAGGTAAATCCAAAAAGTTAAACAAAACCTGGGGGCAACAGAGATAGTATTTACTTATTTTGCTTTCTAAAGGAGTTGTTTGCTGAGCTGGAATTTGTAGAGCTCTGTATGCATTTGCCATGGCTCTCAAACTGGTAGAAAAATGTCATGCACATGTTTTTCTAGGGTTGTGTTTTCAGTGTGACCATCCAAAGTTAGGAATTTTGCAAGTATTAAAAAATAATGGAGGTATTCTTAATTATTTTTAATCTAGCTTTTAGTATGACCTGGTTTAAGAATAATCCCAACTGCTGTTTTCAACTGGGTTCTCAGGGCATTATTTTAAACCCCAGTAATTCTGGGAAATCTCAGAAAGTTGCTTCGTAATGGACATAAATCATTGCAGCTCCACCAACTTTCATTGACATCACTGACCCTTGGGTATAGAGGGATCCTGACAGCACCATGATTTCTTTGAAATGGCAGGGAAAACATGAACAAAGAAACCCTGGGACTCTGGATTCAGTTTCCATGTGTACACTATTTCACTCTTGGTGCTTTAGTCACTGTCTTCCTGCCTTTCCTCTGAAATCTGTCTCTGCTCCTGTTTACCACATTTGTTTTTGTCTTTAGTATCTCTCGAGATGCTGTTTTTCTTGGCTTCGTTTCTCACAACTTGGTACCTAGTTCCTTTTCCTTTCTTTCCCCGTCCGGGATTGGTGTTTTTTCCCCCCTTTCAGATGGAACAGATGCTGGCAAATTTAGCATAGCTCCAAAAGTGAATGATCAACCCTTGTTTTTTTAAAAAAAGGAAATGCTTAGAGCTGGCAGGAGATGCTAGACTGTTAGCAATGAAAAACACAGGCTGTTTTTGCACAGAGCAAGCCGAGCGCAGACACCAAGCCAAGCGCTCTGGTGCCAGTGTGGTCCAGCCATGGTAGTGAGGGATTCTCACCCGTCCCTCTCCTCCTGCCCTCCGGCAGGCAATGCATAACTCGTCCCCAGACCCACGACCTTCTCCTTTGCTGTGTCCAGAGCAGCAGTCACACCTCAGTGAGGAAAGGACTTCCTCGTGGTGAACGGCATCGTCGTGTAATCTTGGCCTGTGTCAGCTGGAAAGGAGAAGCGGCAGAAGGGAGAGCAGTTGAGCGTAGAAAATTATGGTGCGTGAGATAGAAAGTGATCAGTACTTCCGTTTTACTCATCCTGCAAAGTGAGAATAAGGCATGCTTCATGCAATGAAGGAGAATTAATTTAAGAACCGATAAAAGGAAATATGTGCCTCAGGAGGACGTTGCTTCAAATATGGTTGCTGGCTTATTTCATGACTGCTAACTACTTTTAGTGGTGACAGTTAAATCAATGATAAAGGTAATCCACTGTCATGGTTTATGGATTTAGCAGAGCATCTGTGGGAGATCAGGAAAGAGCTGGTCTTTGGTACAGACTGCCAGGGGCATAATAGATAGGATTTTAGGACAGAAATGCCTTTCTGCCAAGGCATCAGATATTAGTGCCTGCCAAAGGCAAGACATTCACGTGAGGTGAACAAACTTGATCATCGCCTGCAATAAAATCCAGTTTCTTAACATATATCTTATATAATATATAATGTCTTGTGCAGTGATAGTGGCTCAGACCAAAGGTCCAGCTAATCAGGTAGCTCATTTCAGAAGCAGACTCTTAGGGAAAGGGTGTAAGGACAGGGCAAGCATAGCACGATCCCTCCGTGGTATTACCAGCTCAGTAGAGAGCAGACTGCGGTTAAGGGAATTTTTGACTGGCATCTGGGTCATTGTGTTTAACAGCTGCAGATGGGTCGAGCCTCCAAGAATTTGGCTAACCCCTTTTGGAATTCTTGTATAATTCTGGCCTTCACAGCATCCTGTGACAACGAGTGCCATAATTCAATTTTGCATTGTGTGAAAGAAATACTTCCTTTTCTTTGTATTAGACCTCCAGCCCAACACATTGAGTTGCACTGCCTTTCTCTTGTGATAGTAGACGTGACAAGTAATGCTTTCCTGTTCACACCTCCATGCTGCTCATGAGTTGTCGGGACCTCTCTCACATCCCTTCTCCATTGAGGTGACCGAGCAGAACACTACTGTAGTCAGCCTGCCCACCTGTGGAAACCATTGCACGTTTCTGTGCCATCTCTTCTGTATCTTCACCGATTCTTCCACATCCTCCTTGGTGTAGGCAGAGCTGCACCCTGTGTTTGAGGCAGGGGTACCCCAGAAGTGGTCACTTTTTCATTCTCTCTTCATTCTTTGGTCATTCCTAAAGCTCCTTTTGACTTCGTTGATAACCATTAGGCAGTGAGCTGGAGTTTTCAGCAAACTCAGTGACTCTGAGGTTTCCTTCCTGACTGATGTTAATTTAGAGCCGCTGATGGTCTTTGTATGGCTAGAGTTGGTGTTCCTCAAGCTCCTTGCTTTGTATTTGCTGCTGGCAAGTTTCATACATCATTTCATCAACCTGTCATTCAGTTTTTTGAGATCACTCTCCACTTGGTTGCAGTTGGATCTTTTATTAATATGCTGAGTTGCCCAGGTCTTGACACGAACGGATTTGTGATGCCTGAGCTCTTACTTTACAAACCTTGCTCTTTCCCATTCTATCACACACCTAGCTATTCTGCTCTTTGTTATACTTTCTGTCAATTTGCCTTGCCCAGCTTTCCAGCCCACAGGTCTCTGGATGGCCTCTAAAAGCCCTTTTTAAAAATGAATATAACATTTGCCACCTTCCATTCCTGTGGTGCCTCACCATTTCAACAGCTGCTGTGGTATTGTACTGAATAGGTCAGCAGTTTCGAGTCTGAGTTCCCTCAGAGCTCTTGAGTGAAACCGTCTGGTCCCAGCAATCTGCTAATATTACTTTTATTGTTTTTCTCCTCTACTGACACTTGAGTTTTGGAGAGTTTCCGAGGCTCGTTCCCTGCGCAGCCAGCCGCTGGAGTGGGGCTGGAGTGGGGCACGAAATCGAGCAGAACTACCATGAGTGGACGGACGGGGCTGCGTAGCCGGCGGCTGAGCCGTGCAGACCACGTGCTGTCCCTTTTGCGGCTCACAGGCAGGTGACAAAGCAGTGACAGCAGGGTGGGCACCGACCGCGGAGTGCCCAGGTCAGCCCAGCAGGACCCTCGTTACGTCCTCCAGAGGTGACCAAGGCTTTCCCCCTTCACTGTATTTACAGAGATGCAGAGCTGAATTTATGGATCGCTTCCTCAGCTGATGTAAACTGGCATTGCTAAATCAAAGCTAATGCAGCAACGCTGCTTTATGATATAAGCGCTATTAACAGCACATTAAGGCTCTGACCTCCAGAGCCAGACAATCTCATCCTTTGTTTCTTCAGCCACTGAGGCAGTGACTTTACATTCATTATTTTTGATGGAGCTTTTCCTGTATCATGCTGGGGTGCTTTTTAGTTCTCTGTCTTACGTTCCTTTCCGCTACCCTGGGCAACTGTTTTATGACCAGTCCTTGGTTTATTCCGTGACAACAAAAATATCTTAGTCAAGAGCTGAAAGGGATTTCAGAAATTCTAGTTAAGTGCTTTTTTGCCTATCCTTGCTGATCATTTCTTTCCCATTTCCTGGTAAGGTAGCTTCATTATCATTTGGTGAGCGCGTCTACACACTCAATAGGTAGATGGGTATTCAGGGCCTCTCACACCCATTATCCCAGCCACCTGCTGGATTTCCAAACAGATCTCCTCCTGCAAGCAACATCATACAAAACTTGAGCTTTAAACCCCTCTGTTCATGCCACATGAAAAAAAAGTAGCAAATAGTTTGATTTTAGCTGCTTTGTCCTGCTTGTTTAACAAGATTACTCTTATTTTTGCTGGGATATATTCACAGTTTCTGTTCTTTGGACCTAGTGGAGGTAGCTGTGCAGTGGTCAGCTAAGTGTCTTATTGTTTTTTCCTGCTCAACCCTTGTATGGTAGCAGATGCTTTTACTGAAAATGTAAAATTAGATTTCCAGGAACACTTATGCACATGCCTTTGAAATCCATTTTCCATGAACATTTTTGCTTTCTGTTCATGGAAAGCGAGTGAGTACAACAGGAACAAGGACACAGAGCCACCAAATTAACTGCAAAGCTGGACAGATCAGGCAGTTACTTATATGAGCTATGATGCTTTCCCTTTACTAGTATGTCTGAGAAAAACTGGGATACTAGTCTTAGTGTTGGGGTAGTGGTTAATAATTCTCTGCAGCAGGAGGTCTGGACACTTTGAATTCAATTAAATGTGGGAGTGAAAGGGTGGATCTTTGTCCTGGAGGGAGGAAAGGCTTCTCTGTGGATTAGTTGAGGTAAGATGATTTTAAAAGGCTACAGCGATGTCTTCATAATGGCTTTGACACAGAAAGGTAGTTTTAATTCTTAATTACTCAGATCTCTATTGTAAATCACCGAACAACAGTCCCAATGAGTCGCAGGCATCCAAACGATGTGGCCCAGTGGGTTGTGTTGCCACGAGGACAGTGAGAAGCGGAGAGGAATGGGAGATCTGACAGGATGAGGTGACTTCAGGCCACTCAGCCCACTTCTCCATGCTGGCTGCTGCTTGGAAGGAGGTCCTGTGTAGCAGGACTCCAATACGTGGTGGGAGGTGTGCTCTCCAGAGGGAAGGGAGAAGAAGCTGCATTTCAGCCTGAGGGGATGAACATCAGAGCTGCAGGGGGGAATGGGAGACCTGGTCTCCTTCTCATGCTCCTTATTGGTGGCAGCAGCTCTATGGACAGCTTTGGTGCATTTAATGGCAGTGTCTCTTCTACCACCAGCTACCTGTCATGAATGGCAAAAGTGGTGGGAGAGGCTGGGACGGTCCCAGGCAGCAGGAGTAGGATCCATGGGTCTTGTGATGGAGGTGTCAGTGCAACCAGGCTACGAGGTTGTATGTGCTGCGGGACCTTTGGGAGTGAGGGGAAACTGCCTGCGACTACTGGGCTTTTGTCATAGCCTTACTGTTTGTCCTCAAAAGGAACTGAATAATTTTGCTGCTCAGAGGCCCTCCTTGGCACATTTTGGGGTTAGTCACAAGCTGTGAAATCCGCTTTCTCCCAGCTCCAGCCCACTGTCAGGTAGCAGACACGGGGGTTATGGGGTGCAGCAATGCCCGGTCGTTCTTCAGCACAGATTCTGTTTTGCAAGCTCCTAAGTGCCCCCCTGGTCTCAGAGTAGATCCATTTCTCCACCTGCAGGACCCCACAAGCAGCCAACAGTCACCAATTGGATTCAAAGACTGGCTTAACAGTGTAAATGCAATCAACTCACTGGCTGCATTCATCCTTCGAGTGAGCAGGATTAACCAGTTCCTTAGGGCAGGATATGCCCTTAAACATCGATTCTCCACACAGCAGAGCGAGCAAGAGCCAGGCACCCCAGCAGCACCTCTTGCGCTGGTTTTGCTGGCTGCTGAATTTGAGGCGCCAGGGACACTTGCTCTGCGTTCCAGAGCCACATGGGCAGGGCGGGGATTTTTATTTCTTGCCTTCTGTGTGTTGGTATTCAGCTTTTTCCTGGTGTCCAGCACATGCGGCCAGGACACAGGCTGCTTTGGAGCTTACCGCAGAGAGGCCGATGTGTCAGCACATGGTCTCTACCACCACCGCCAAGCCTTGACTGTGAACTGAGCTGGCTTTCACCTGGGTTTGTGATCTCTGAGATCATACTTGCAGGTGCCTATTGTTTATTGGAGGAATAAAATCTCACTAAAAGAATAAAAGCTTCCAGCATTACCAGTTTTTTCCCGTCACGTGAGTCGTTACCAAAGTTGATGAGGAAATCACAGCGGATCCTAACTGCACTTCACAGAAGACCTTGCGTGTCGGGACCGTCCTAGTCACTCCTCTGCCTGCTCAAACCCAGTTGCATCATCGAAAGAGGACTTGGCTGGAGTGTTAAAGGGGAGCCTTCCCTCTCTTTGCAGGGACAAGCCGTGTTCCTCCTGCCGTCCTCATGTGCCAGCACCAGGGGCTGTGCTGGAGCAGGAGCCAGGAAGAGCTCCCCATCCTTGTCTTCCTGCATCTTGCCCTCGGGGCCAAGATGCTGGCTGGTCCAGTAGGGACCACCTTTTGAAAGGACTGGAGATCTTAAAATTGCAGACAGGTGTCTGCTGGCATTTTGGACCAGGTTAACCCAGGCAGGTGAGGGGTGCAATTCCAAAGGGCTCCAGACCTTGCTGAATGTCCACCTCTGTTTTTTAACCACTTGCAGAAGTCTTAGCTATTTCCTCAGGCCCAACGGGAAGGGCTGAGTTTTGAGATGCCTGGGCAAACTGGTGCTCGTGTCCTGGTGGCGGGATCTGGCTGCTGCAGGGGAAAATGGGAGCTGCCACTGCAGTATGCTGATCAGCGCTGGCATCTGGCAGGGCAATACGAGGGATCAGATGTGATTATGGCTGTAGACGTGCCCAGTCAAACTGGAGCAGTACAGACTAGCTCACCTCCTTTCCCCTGGCTGATAGGCATCAGGAGAGGGAATGCACATACGCACCCGTGCCTGTATGCGTGAATACACACGTACGCTGTGTGCTTTGAACTCCCTGTGTTGCATTCAGAGCCTGAATCAGTGTGATTTCCTGGTACCTCACAAAATTATATTCCCAGAATTAATAATGACACTCTCAGGAGCTCTTTCTTTGCCTAAATGGCTCATTGATTGTTACCTATTGTCAGGCCTGCCTGGTAATGAGGGGCTAATAAGGCTTCTCAGGACTCACTATCAGCAAGGGAAACTTTTCTTGGTGGACTTCACTGCTGAGCTCTTCCCTCTCTGCAGGGGTGAGTGACGGGGAACCGCAGACAGGCTGGCTGCCCTTTGCTGGAGCATGACGGGCAGCAGTCGGCACCCAGTGGTTCCTGACGCTTTCGGATGGACGGAAGGTAGGACGTAGGTCTGAGTTTTGGTGACACAGAGCAGAGAAAGGCTTGAAGTGGGACCCTCCAATCCCTTTTTCTTGGAGCGACAAAGGAGAGCAGGGATGGGAGCTCAGAGAGGTTATCGGTGGGTTTGAATCCTCATTTTTGTTTAGAGGATTGACTTTTGGCTGAGCCATCAGAAGTGGTGTGCAGGCATGTACATGCATGGGTATGAAAGAGAGCTTTATTTTTAAGGAGATAAGGAAGGGAATGTCTAATGCTAACTCTCCCATGTGTTGGGGAACAGGCTCCTGCTTCCTCATGTTAATATTGCACTCATGTGAGGAGAAGAAGATGGTTTCTTGGAGAATGGAAGTCCTTGGAGGGATGATGTTGGTACTACGGGTATTAAAATCTAGCAGATGGATTGTGTGCATTATTATAAACCAAGATGATCACTGTTTTTTAAATCATTTAATCTTTGTTGTTTGTTTATTTACTTCTGTACTATGATTTTTTTCTTTGTGGTGCAGGGAGAAAGGCCTACATTTTGTTGTTCCTGGATTAAGATCAATAGACTTGTGGGCACTTTCTTCCCACAAAAATTTCCAGATGGAGTCCCCCAAAAGTCAAACACTGGAAGAAAAAAACAGAGAACTGGAAGGCCCCAGAAGCCAGTGAGCTGGGTCTAGACCAAGTATTTTAACTATGAAGAACAACTAAATGGCACAGATGTCCCAGCTCTTTTCCCTCATCCTGTAAATAGGATGTGGACTGGGTAGTGAGGTGCACACAAAAGTTAGATCCAGAATCTATGGGTGATGGAAAGCAGTTTACATACTAAAATGTTCCAAAAATACGAGTTCTCATTCACGTAACACATAGGTCACTGTGGTCACTCCAAGCTCCAACATACATAACATGGGTGTATCTGTTTGTGATGTTGCCGCAGCCCTCTTCTGGCTAAGGGCTTGTCACAGAATCCCAGATTTATGGATGGAAACAACCTATTAGGTCATCTGAGACGTCCCTCTGCTAATGCAGATTTATTCCCTCCTGTATATTTTCCAGCGCTTGGTCCAGTCTATTGTTCAAATGACTCAAGCGTCCGCTGCTTCCCTTGAGGGACCATTTCGGAGCCGAACAGACCTTGCTGTCAGGATTTCGTTTCCCGTCATATTCCTCCTAAAGGTTCTTCTGCTTAATTTAGTTACTTACTCTTTCTGCAGAACTGTGATGAGGAACAGGACTGGAGAAATAGGACATTTATTTCTTACTTATTCAGCTAATTCCTGTTATCCCATTTTCGATGGCCCTGCCCAGTCCTGTTCTCCTTGGTGTTTATCACCTCACACTCCTCCTGAGGAGCGCAGTCCAACTTCAACTGGGATGGGCTGGTAGGTGCCTATGGAGTTTGGAGGGGGCAGAATGGAGGCATCAGCTGCACAGGTACATTTTTTCCACCTCATTTTCATTCTGAACAAAAGCCTTAAGCTTTGGCATGAATGCAGTGCGTCTGCAATGATATTTGAGAGTGAGGCTGTTAAGTTTGTATGGAAACTGGAAAATAACAACCATTGGTAAGGAATTTCGATGCTGTATTGAAATTTTCTTTAACATTTACCCCCTGCCCCTTTCATTAGTTAAAACTAAGTGATGGGAAAGAGAGAAAAGAATGCAGAGTTCAGGTTGGAAGACGAGCCATCAGGAAGTCAGGAAATTAAAAAGGAGTGTAATAATAATGGGGTTTCCCAAACAACATGATCTTGGCATTATTCCACAGCCTGAGTACTTCGTGTTATAACGAGAACTACTATCTGATCCTTGTTGGTGCAGAACTAGATCCCTCTGCAACAAAGGTATTCAATTTAAAGAGAACAGGAATGTCACTTGTCCCCTTGAGGACATTTTACATTGTCAAATTGGTGGAAAAGGCCTCCACGTAGAGGACAGTCACGTCCCTGGTGTGTAGAGGTTTAACTTTACTAAGTCACAGATGAATAGGAATTTACCCTCTGGTCCCTTTGCTGGTACATCCGTCCCATGCGGTCTGTGTCCTCTCTTCCCCAGCAGCTCACCACCACTCCTGCTCCCAAAGGTAACTCCCACAGCCCTCTTTTGGTGAGCATGCTTGAAACAAGAGCTCTAAATTGTCTTAGCTTGCAAAAAGCAACCCCAAAACACAGATTTTTTTCAAACATTTTTAAACCAGGTCATTTTGCAAAGTTAGCGTAGAGCAGAGCTGCTAAAACACAGAGATGGTCACAGCTGTCTGGAGGGAGCTCTACATGCAGCAGCATAGAGCAGGGCAGGAGGGCACATTTTAAGCTAAATCTGCTTCCCAAGGAACCGTAATATGGAAATATAGCCAGAGTTAAGGTTGCCAGGTCGGTTTTAGCTTTGGGGATTTGTGTGGCTTGTAGGTATTTGCTATAATGTGAGCATATTAACATTAACATTTCAGCATACAGAGCGTACCGATATAGTTCAGTATCCATCCTTGATTTATTTTCTAGGCTGCAGGGTTGGAGAATGAAGGGTGTTATTGCAAAGGCTTCAGGGAACTTGGTGAGGAGTGAGGATGAGTTTATACCGTGCTGGGTCTGTCATGACTGAGTGAACAGTCACAGTGCTACGTTCTCGATTACGCCAGTGGCGCTAAATACAGTAATTAAGGAAGAAGCTTGTGTGAAAAGCTTTAGTTATTGGCTTAATACATCATCAGCCTTTTTTTGTGTTTTCTTTTGTTTCTTTTCTCTGCATGCACTGGAAGCTCTCTGTGTTTCTCCACCTGTGCTCTGTAGGTCTCTGCCATCTTGTAACTGAAGGGCCTGAGAAAGGTGAATGGAAAAAACAAGCTATTGTGGGGAAGGTGGGCTTGGGGGAGCGGAGGGAGTTTTCACCACTGATTTGGACGGTTTCAGCCTGCAATACAGCAGGTTTATGTCCAGCTGGTCCTGCTTTGTGGGACCACATGACCTAATTATTTCTCTTCTCCTCATTTTTATGTGGCTCTGCAGTCCTGGGTTTGCATGCTTTCCTCCCTACAAATCCTAGCAAAGTTTTGTTGTCCCTTTTTTCATCTTATTTTCTCACCTTGTCTTTCTTCCCTTTTCCTTTCATCTAAGAAAAAAAATGTTTAGCAAAAAAGAAAAAAATCAAAGTCTGAAAAATGTTCCTTTGGGGTTTTTTGCTAAATATATCCTAGCACAGATTTCCCCCAGAAGGTTTCAACAAGAAACACTTTCATTTTATATGTACATGTGCACATGCCCACAAAGAACCTAATCCTTTCTAACACACCACACCAAAGTCATCAGCTAAACAATTTCAGCGGCACAGCCTGGTAAACAGAACTTGTAACCACCGGTCTCCAGCACAGACTTAAGTGAAAAGAAATAGATTATGCGTGACCTGTCTTGGATCAGGCTCCGAAGAATGAAGCGGATCTGATTGATGCAACCTCCACATGAGCGGTGGTGAATATGTATTAGTTCAGTACATTACCCTGTTCATGGTTTTGAGCTTCCCTTTGTCATTACTGCATTCTTGAAGGTGGTTCGAGATTAGAGCTTTCATTAGGCTCCTTGGAGATATTTACTGAAGTACACATGCAAATCGCTTTCTCTCCACCTTTCCAAGGTCACCTGTACGAGCCTTCACCTCACCTTTCCTAATCCATTGCTGTCAGCTCTGTGCGGCGGCACTTTGGGCGACGATGACGCCCGGGCTGGCGTCGCCTTGTGCCCTCTGGTACCTTCCTCCCAAAACCGAGAGCCACGGCCAAAGAGCGAGCGGTGCTGCAGGCATCGACGCAGCACGCTGCCCTCCTCCTCTCACCCCCCTCCCCAACAAAATGAGCCTCTCGCTTTCGGCAGGTTTGTACCGGGGCTGCCGGCACCGGGCTGCGACGGAGGGGTGCACCCGTGGTCCCTTCCCGCTGGCTCGGCTCACGGGCGGACGCAGAGGGAAGGCAGGATGAGGCCTCCTGGGCAGCCCAGAGCCAGCCGGCAGCATGTCCCCCAGCTCCCCGGGGTCCCAGGGAAGGCAGTGGGGCACCGGGCAGAGGGGGACCTCCTCTGGCAGAGCCGGCGGCCATGGGAGAGGGATCCAGCCTCGCTGCCCTCCCTGCGCAGGCCACAGCACCGGAGCTGGGCTGGCTGTGGCCGAGGGGGCCAGGGCTGGAGGGAAGTCCTAGCAACAAACCGCCTCCACGCAAGAAAAACAGAAAAAAAAAAAAATCAAGCCTCTTCCATAACCCCAAACAACAGGTCTGGTGTCAGGCTCCTCTCTGCGAGAGGTTTTGTGCCCTTCGGGAAGCATTCATCAACGGGGATGAAAATAAGCAGGTTCGTGCAGAAGCCGGTTTCTTTGCAAGCAGCAGCAGGCCTGAACGGCCAAGACCCAGCAGGTCCCCCCCGGAGCGGGCAGAGCTCTGCTCCCCGAGGGCTGCTGGCTCTCAGGCAGCGAGGAGGAGAGGATACGGGCTCTGCCGTTCCTATCTTGGAGCTCCTTCCTCGGGCAGACTGCCCGCTGCGGTCGGAGGGTGATTAGTCAGGCTTAGGAGTAATCGTGCTCTGTTGAAGGAACGAACTTATTTTCCATTTCATCCGTCGCTGCACCTGCAGTGGCAAAAATCAGCGTACTGAGCACCTCCAATAACGCACGTTTCTCCAGAACACACCGCCGCTTCTGGGAAAACAACAATAAAAATTACAGAGACCTTTCAGGACAGCAAGGGCAGCACAAAGACCCCTTTGTGCTGACCTCCTGGTGGTGGTGGGTGCCCGGCATTGCAAGGGCGGGCGCGGAGGAGCTGTGGTCAAGGAGCAGGAGGTTTCTTGCCTCTTCAACTCTGGATCCTGGTAGCACTACGCCTACTAGCAGTGCTGGCTCTGGGGCTCACGCAGTCCCCCGGTCACCTACAGACTTCCATCGCTTTCCCCACTTTCCCATCCCTCCCACTTTCCCATCCCTCTCCTCCAGGGAAGTGTCTCTCTCCGTAGCGTTGTTTCTCCAGGACCTGATAACTCACATCACTAACTCTGTTTCAGCTGCCCCTGATCCTCCCGCAGCACTTCGAGGGAGCTGTACTGCTCCTACCCTTCTAGCAGACTTTGCCTCATGGGCTCACGCTACATCTTTTTCCCTGCAGTATCCTCCATGTTGTTTCTTATGCCTTCAGATATTTGGGTTGCTTGATCTGACTGAGGCATTGGAGAGAAATGAGATGTTCCTCTAAAGGTCTCTCTCCCAGGTTAATACAGTTACTTAAAGGACTCTTCTATCAATTTGGTCCAGCCAAAAAATGCTCAGGAGGCTTTTCTGTGTATTTTCCTGGGCTTCACCATGGGATCACTGAGCATGTATTATCCATTTCCTTTTCTCAGGATGTTTTTATTACCGAGGAATTTGCACAAATATTTTGTGGTGCATTAGTGCCAGACTAGTGGTCCTTTCTGAGGAAAGTCAATTTGATCATACGAACTGATTTAACTGGACAGGTCAGCCAAGCAAGGTGAGCAGGCTCTTGGTGAACGTGTTTCTCATATTGCTTTGGCTCAGCTAGAAGACCTCAATACAATGACTCACAGAAAAGGAGGAAACAAACCCAACTTTGCAGCCAGCTACTCATTCAGCTTGGGACTGTCTGGAGATCAGCTGAGGGCTAAGAAAGCTCTTTATTTTATCTGCACTCATTCACTCCATCATCATAAAAGCAGGATCAGAGCAAAAAACAGGTCTTTTTTTTTCTTCCACCACTGCTTATTTCCTTCCTGAAGCGATAATCCTCAGAGCCATCACAACTGGTTGCTATGGAAGTGACTGAAAGCACAAAGAGAGGATTATGGTTTCAGGTGAGGAAACAGCAATGGGCACAGCTGAGCTCCTAAAATCCAGTTTGGCTCTGAGGAGCCTCACTGCAGAGAGGCATTAAAGGACTCTCCCTGGTTTATTTGCCTTATTTACGTGTTGTCTCCAGCTCCACAACAGCAAAGCGGCAGACTAGAGCTAAAGAAGTCACACGTAAATAAATGGGGAGGGCGCTGTGGGGTGGCTCCCAGCAATGCAAAAGCATCCTGGAAATCTGGGCTCCTTCCTAACATGATCAGATCTCACCAAAATGGGACCAGTCAGAAACTCCTTCAATCCGGGGGCTGAAAGTAGATCTGGGTTGTTCTGCAGAATTCCTGCAATGACGCAATGACAGGCATCCAGTGATGTGTCCTTTTGTTGCTGAAAGAAGGATCTAAAAAATCATGAGATGATAAACCAAAAGGAGATTGTTTTATCGAGAGAGGACATTTTATTCCACCGAGGGATGTACCTGCACAAAGATCCCCAAAGAGGGTTTGTGTGAGGGGGGGGTATATCCTTACTGAGCCCAGTGGCAGAGCAGCAGCCCCAGAGCCCAGGGCCACGGCAGCCGAGGTGTTGGGGGCTGAGATGGCAGGCGGCAAAGGCAAGCACGGCCAGCTGGCCAAATGCAGAGCTCCATTTCTTTCCTTTTAGCACGACCCCAGCGAGCTCCGCCAGGCCACTGCTGTGAGTTCGGGCAGTTGGATGGAGGGAGGGCAGGCTCAACCAGTGTTTGCGCGTAGCCCTGCTCAGCAGACGTCTCCCTCTGACACGGCTTTTGCTCACATCATGCCCACGCCTGAGGAGCAAAGTGGCACTTTGCACGAGGAGGGGTGCGGGCAGCAGGGCCAAAACGGCTGGAGCCCTCTCTGCGCTCTCCCTGCGTGCGGTTAAGGCCAGGTCTGGGGGGTAAAGCCCCAGAGATTATGGCAGAGTTGGCTTAGACGAGAACTTACGTTGTCCTTCCTCCTCCCCGTGGCTTTGGCTAGGGTCTGTAACACTATACTCGTGTCTAGGTGGAGAATATAGCACGGTTTGGCTAGCTAGGGTCTGAAAATATATTAAAAAAAAACTGTCTCTGCTGGCACAGCTCAGGGAAACTGTGCTAGAAATAACTGTGCTTATGCATAGCTGTCAAAAACAGGCTGTCACCGGTGCCGCTTGAACGGGAGCACAGCCAGGACCTTGTTGCCCAACGGGAGGAACGGACCATGTCGGAGGTTTGCCTTTGTCTCTGGACCGAGGATACGTAGATCAAAAGCCGGGGAGGTGTTTTTGCTCCGTGCAGAGAAAATTCCCCACTTGGCACGTCAGGAGGATCGCATCCCCCCCAGCTCCAGCCTGAGCCGTCTGCGGGGCCAGGGTGGGAGAAGGCCACCAAACCCCCACCGCCTTGAACCACAGCAGAAGAGGTAACCCCAGATGAGCCCTGCGGGGGACATTTGGCAGCAAACTCCTAAGTGGATTTTTCCACTTAGACAAACTGCTCTTAATTAGACCGGACAATTTTAGGAACTCTCCAAGGCTGCCTGGCCGTTTTCTTTGGCCAGGAGTAGTAAGGGTATCTAGTGAAATACCCGGTCAGAAAAAGCAGCTACAGGGTCTTACATGATAAGTTGAAAGGCAAAAAACCAAAGCAGCCTTGTAGACATTTGAGTCATGACATGGTTAATTACACAGATCCAATAAAATAGTTAATTAACACTGCAGTTGTGAAATACATAATAAAATAAATAAGAATGTATGACATCGATGTAATTGCAGGAAAGCGAAGGCTGCTAGATGATAGCTGTTCACACGTACAGTTCCCGGCTAAAAGGGAGACCTTTTTCATCTTCTGGGCCTTATGAAAAAACCTGCCACCTCCCCAGAGAGCGCAAAGGTGGTTGTGATTGAATCCCAGGGTACTGGCTGTTCCTTATTTCCCAGTGCTGACACATAGTCGTGACAAGGAATTATATATTGCATTCATCACGCCTGCTCTCCAGGCATGATCCCCAAATAATTAATCCTTTTAGCTTGCAGGAGCTGCCATCTGGCCAGTTTCCAATCAACCTGGCTGGTTTTACTACGGAGTTGCCAGTTGCCCACACTCATGCGGGCATGTACAGCAGCTGCTTGCCTCAGGTGCCTGGGATTTCTTTGTATTTTAAAAACGGTAAGCTTCAGATATGCCACGTGCTGCCCAAACACAGAGAACATACCAGCCTTTGCCTCAAAGAGCTTACTGTCCGGAGGGAGAAGGAGTGGGAGCCGTACATAATACACAGAGCAAGACTCAAGCTGACTGTTTTGTGTTGAAAAACTTACTTTGAATAAAAAGCCCAGAATAAAATCCAGCTGTTTTTTCTCAGTCCTCTTGGTCCTGCAGCACAAACATGGCAATGAAGTTAAAAAAGGGGAGAAAATTGCTTTGACACTACAAGTCTAGAAAAGGGCTGTGAAACCAAATTCAGTTTAAAAGAAGCAAAGTTGTCTTTGCTCCAACGTGTCTGACCTGCCTCCAGTGTGGCAGGCAACCCTGCAGAAGCAGCTATCCCACAATGAGGACATCTGGAACTTCTTGGAAGGTGATCTCTGG
The DNA here is from genome assembly GCF_000737465.1 of Haliaeetus leucocephalus. NCBI lineage: Eukaryota > Metazoa > Chordata > Aves > Accipitriformes > Accipitridae > Haliaeetus > Haliaeetus leucocephalus. The sequence continues at coordinate 1,176,620 of NW_010973138.1, forward strand.
GGTCATCCTCAGACCCTACATGGGAGGGGATCCTCTCAGGGCTTTGCAGTGATCTGGGATGGAGCCAGCATGCCCGTAAAGAACAAATGTCCATATGTTTCCAAGAATAATCTGGTTTATGGAAAGTACTGGGGAGAAACCTTCATCTTTTCCCTGATATCCATACTCTCCCTCTTTGCTATGCCACTGCTCCTAGGTCAGGCAGAGGGTGGACCTGACCTCGGATCTCGAGCTGCTCCCTGTTGTGGTCAATGTGGAGCCACATCTGCTTGACTTGTTAGGAGAACACCTGCCAGATCAGATCTAGCAGGTGGAAGAATGCTCACTCAGTGAATCTTTCCAGGTCTGAGCTATCAAACTGCTTGGATCCAAGGGAATTTGGGTAGCTGTGCATCTGAATAGCAGCCCGATGATGGCATCTACTGCGCTTTAGCAATAGGACACTGAGGGAATGTAAAAGATGAGGAGCTATGGAGAAGTGTTTCTGAAAACCTCAGAATTGGATTCAAAACCTTAAAAAGGCAACTAAATTCTTTATGAACATATTCCCAGGTGAGTGTCCTCCAGCTGGGGAAGTGACTTGAAAACATGCTGTGGTTCTCCATGGTGCAGTTCTCTTCTGAAAAGGGGCTTTTGATATGAAAATTATCATTCTATAGAGACCATTTGGGCAACAAGTGAAAATAGAGGTGTATTTAAGTAGTTGCTTTTCTGGCGCAGCCCAAAATGAGAACCTTTCTTCCTTAGGCCACCTGGCCAGTGTTAAGAACCAAGGTGCTGCTAGTTGAATTAGGCTCCTGGTGACACCTGAAGAAGGCATTATCATCAACACAGACTCTGAGAAGAGCTAGGGTAAGGCTGTTGTGAAGGATTTTTGTAGGCAGTTCTCCTGTGATGCATGTTGAAGGAGAAATTTCAGCCTACTGTCTCTAGGATACTTTTCCTCTGCATGGCAAACAAAAAGAAATACCTAAGGCTTTGTTCTTAATTTCATTTTTATGATTACAGCCATCTGGTAGCATTAATTCCCATGGGGAGATCAGCAAGCATCTTTACAGATTTGAGTGACTGGGACAGAGGAGCTTTATCAGAATTCAGATTAACAACTGTTCTGCCAAGGTAAGCCCCTATCTGAAGTTTGTTTATAACTTGAATAGTTGGAGTAGGTAGATAAAGTCTGCAGGTACAGTGAGCTGGGTTTTTCTTTTTTTGTCACAAAACTTTTTTATTTCCATTTAAACCCCTGAAACTTTCAACATTTCAAACTTTTTGGTGGCCAGCAGCCTCTTCTCTGAATCTGCATCAAATCTGTTCACAGCAGCCTCAGAAACTAACTTCTGCTGTTCATGGGCTTCATTTGAAAAGAAACAGTGTAAAATGACTCCCCTTACGCATACACACTAGCATATAGAGTTCCTGGTTCCTAAATCCCAAACTACATAGCAACACTTTATTGGTATCAGATGAATTGTTATATAGCTGAATAACAACATTTCTCAGCTCGTGAACTCTGTTGGAGTTGGGTGGATGCTAGATATCCTTAGTATGAGTTGGCTGCAACAGTCTTCTGTGAAAGAGATCCTTTATTTTTAAGGTTATAAAGGAATATGAACTAAAAACTAACTACAAGCATGCTAACACCAGAAGAACAACATATTCTTCCAAATGAAGATGTGAACTGGTCAGATCAGTACTGCCATGAGCTCTTTTCTCCTTTTAACTTTCGGGTTCATGCTTAGTGAGTCCAGGTATGCTGTCAAGGGAGCAGGGGATGTTTTGGAAAGCAGCCTTAGGAGCTGGGGCTGCAGATAGCAGCTCGCAAACAGGACAGTGGAGCTGCCGCCCAGTCCTTCGGGATGGCCAGACTGCGTACCAGCCCTCCTCTGCAGCTACCCGCCTCGCTCATCCTACAGCCCGCTGCCTGAATCATCTGCTGCTTTCCCATGGAAAACTTTAGTTTGTTACTAAAATGAGCCTCAAGGGTTAATTCTTCCTCCTTTCCATGATTCCTCTCCCAAATGCGGGTATGTTACTTTGTTTTCCCCCTGTGCTCCCTCCTTTTTTCCCCAAGTAGAGCTTTGCTGGCATTTTGGTTCCCCCCCCGCCAATTCTCGCAGCGTATTTGTTCACCTAAAAGTAAAGTGCTCTTTTAGCAGGAGAAATCCTTTGGCAAGGTAACAAAAGAACGAAGGATTAGAGATTTACAGAAATGAAGGTAAATGATAGTGACATAAAGGGTCTCACAAAAATCTGCTTGTTTGCCAGCCCAGTGAACTTACTGCCCAAGGCTTTTTTTTTTTTTAATTTGTTGGAAAAAATTTATTTTCTTCAAAGCTTTAACAAACACCCTCAGATTTCTGAATGGCTTATCAGCCCACTTCAGTGTGACAGATTTCCTCAGAACTAATGATTTTTCTGGTAGGAGGAAGCACTCTGACGTGCAAACCCAGCGCAGCAAGAGGAGCAGGTGAGAATACAGCTTTCACAACAGAAGGCTTCTGAACACCCAGGCGAGTTGACTAAGGCTGTGATCACTTTTCAGAGGGGGAAGGAAAAAAAAAAGTCTCGGGGTGTACCGTGGTATCTAATGAGATCTCCCTCTCTGCCTGAAGGTAAATGGGTCACTGCTGGATGAGGAGTTCGGCTGCGTTTTCCCACCGGTCTGACAATTGGGTAACTGCTGTTGTGTCAGCCCCCTCACCTTCCCAGGCCTGCTCTTTCTGTTAAAAAAAAAAAAAATATATATTGGGGCGAGGAGGGGAGGTTTCCAAACCCTCTCCTTCTCCTTTTTTGTGCAAACCCACAATCTCTCGCAGTAATCTCGAGCATCAGCTAGCTCCCTTCTTGCCCGAGGAGTCCCGTGTGCTCCAAGCTCACATGTGGCACGGCGCAGGGCAAGGAAGGGGAGCTGGAAGCTCTTAGTGGTAGATGAGCTGCTTTATATTTTACATTAAGTAATGAAGGGGTATAAACAAATTAGCATCGTTGTCGGAGGCTTTTGTGTGTTTCAGTCGAGGCTGGATTCTCCCCATAAGGACAAGCACAGGCAAAATTCCCGTGCAGCAGCAGGAACAGACAGTCGTCACCAAATCTGTCTGAGGGTGTGTCGAGCAACGAGGCGATGGGAGCAGCAGGAAAAAGCAATAAGGAAACGCTGAGGCTAGCATGCACATATGGGATTAACTGGCTGGTAGCTGAACGTATGCGTCTACGGCTACAACCGTAGCGCGGGGTAGTTGTAACAGTTAACTGAACAAGTACTGAGTGATTAATGGAGAATGGTCTGGGTAACAGCTTGGGAATATTTATATAGCTGACAATTCCTTATAAATAACTCTCATTATCCTCGAATACTAAGCTACCTTTCTTCAAGCCTAATTGAGTGGACATTTAAGGTGTTTAATTTAGTGTTTTCCCATATAACCACAGGATATTTTCACCCTTTCATTCTCGGGGGTGGGGGGGTGTGCGGGGAAACTGAATCAGCATCTTTCACTTCTCCAAAGTGGTTTCTTTAGTTTATATAGTGTCTGGAGGCCATGAGGAGTTTTCCCGGCAAAAATGAAAGAGCTGTTGCTACAACAAACAACTGGTTCGCTTTGCCTACTTGTTCAGGTCCTTGGATACATTTTAAATATGAAAGCATGTGGTGCTGATGATGCAAGAGGTCACTAATAATGCTCATACCCATTAATTATAAATGTATAAATAACATGTAAGTAATACATCCTTGATCTGGTAGCTGAACTTTCTTTCAATAAAGAAAAAACAAGAACAAAACCCTGGTGTGAAAAGTTTGGGGGGCTGGATCTATTTTACTCCAATGTGATCCCTCCACACATGCACTATTCTGAGTCAGCAAAAGTCAAGCTCGGACCAAAGACTCTGTTTCATCTTCAGGGCAAGGTTTTTCCCTGCACCGTTCCTATTTTACATGTATACAGTTTGAAACAAAAGCTCTATTTTAAAATTAACATATTGCCTAATTTTTAAGATATCGATGCCTTTCCTGAAATTTTTTTCCCCTCAATTGTTTTTTTAAGCCTATTTTGTCAAACAGATTCAAGTATGTAAGTATTCAAATATGTAAATAATACTTATCTCTCCCATCACCACTTTTATTATTTATCATGTTCAAAAAACACTTCGCTCAGCTCCTATTGCTAGTTGCTCAAGCCCTGGTAAGTAGCTGGGACCATAGCTGTGGTGGTCTCCTCCCAGTGCTGCACTGAACACGTATGGAGTGTTGTGTCCCTTGGTAGGGGACAAAAGAGGAGGCCTGGCCTCACCTTACCTACAGCAAATAATTTCACACTGAGACCTGACTTTGTTATTGTGATGCGATGCTATGTGGAACTCATCTGATGCAAAGGAAAGGAAAAAAAAAAAAAAGTTTTTGGGTTTTTGTGATGAAAAACTTTAAAAAAAAAATATATATTTTTAATGCTTTGGGGGTTTTCAATCAAACACAGAAAATTATCACCTGGATGTTGACCCTTCAGGAATGCACTGATGATAACAAGCCCTTCTTGCACAATCGTGATAATTTGGGCCAAAAAAAGTGGGACTTTTCCATCCAAGTGTAAAAAGCGTGGAGGTTTGCTGACCAGTATAACTATCATTGCGCTTTTTTTTTTTTTTTTTTTTTTTTTTGGGGCAACAGCAACCAGATTGACACTTCGCAAGCGACAAAGCCCATCGCTGCTTGGAACCTGTGGCCTTGGACAACAGCTGTGAAGTGAGAGTCCCAGAGGTGAGTGGTGGGCTTACCCTCGCCAGGTACAAGTGGGGGACAAGTGGGTTGATTGCAGTGACTTGAATTAGGGTGTTATGTAGAGAGATTGGGAGGTCTCTGAGGCTGGGGAAATAGGGGTTGGTGCAGAAGGCCAGTGCTTAAACTTCAGAAGTATGTGGGCATTGGGCTGCCTGTGTGTTGCAGATGAATTTCCCCCTCCGCATGAGAGCAAGAGAGCAGAGAGGAGTTAGAGAAAAACAAATGGGTGGTGGAGATGAGAGGGAGTGGAAGTTACTATCTGTGTTAGACTTGCGGGAGCGAGGCGAGACGTGGTAACAAGTGGGTGCTTTGTAAATTCCCTGTACATATGTTTTGGGTGGGTTAATAGTTTGACTCAGCATAGAGGAAAGACAGATTTCCTTCTCAAGCACAGCTTATGAGCTCAGACCAAGCTTTTGATTCACACTTTGAGTGGGTTAGTTTCACAAGTCTTCCAGTGAATCTTTGAAATTGGATAAGAGCAAAACCACAGTAAAAAACGCTTCTTGCATTTCTGAGCACATAACCGCTGCAGTTTCATTATAATCTAATGTTTCATTGACCAAACCTCAGCTTGGGAAATAGCAGAGAGACATGGTAAAACACGATCCCTGAAAGACTGATACATTGAAAAACAAAAAGCTAGACTTGTGAAGCAAAAAAATGGGTGGTTTTATAATTAAAATGTGCCTTCTTTCCTTTGAATTTATTACTGCTCTGAACCTGAAACTACCAGACGTTCTCAAAAGGCAAGACTAAACAGTAGCAAGCATGGTGCCTGCGTGCCCCAGGAATGGAAATGCGATACCAAATCCTTCATCCCTGGCTGATGTGGTCCAGGCTATAAATTATGGCCTCTTCATAGATGGGAGCCACCCACTAGCTGCCAGTGAGATGTTGGCCACCTCCCAGGCAACCCTCGCAGATACTGAGAACGGAGCGGATGCGCTGCGTGGACCACTTGGCCGTAGCCCATCTACACAAAGGACTGACTGTCCAAACTTTAGTGCAACTCGAAGTTTTTCTGCAACTGTTAGTGGTGGCCTGTTTCGCAATGGGGACTGGCACCAGCTACTGCAGTATCAACAGCTTAAATGCAGTCCAGAAAACTTCATCGCTGCAGCTTTAGCTTTTTAAGTAACAGAAAGCTGAAACTTTCTGTAGAGGGATCCCTGTTCTGCAGGCAAATGAGAACAGGGGAGCTGGAAAGCGGCTGTTTCTTGATGCCATCTTATTTACATCCCATTCTGTAGAATGGGAGAATGGGAGAGGGGCTAAATGCCCCATCTCTGGAAAAGCGGTAGCCGCCTTCATAAGTGAGATACACGTTCAATTACATAAGCTGAGGAAATTATCTTCCTGAGACCTGGTGTCACTGCCAAATGTTTTACTACTATTACTGCTTTGGTCCTTTAAAAGCTACCTGTGTTTTAAACTCTTCTACAGTTCCTTCACAGAGCAAGAGCCACCAGCAGCTCTGCTACCCAGCTGCTGAAGTGAGAAGGGGGGAACTGCGGGATTAAAACAAAAGCTAAACAAGTTTCCAGCCCTTGTGACCGTGACAGGCAAGCTTAGCAATTCGATAGCACGCACCTCAAGAGCTCAGAAACTGGAAGGCAAGGAGATGACTGTGTTTGGTGTTTGCCGTCTTCTAATATTTCCTAGGTTTAAAACCAGCAAGGAGCTTTGCCTGTAATTCTGCAGTATTGTTCAGCTGTTTTCATGTGTATGAAGAACAGTGGCTTAACTAGCCAACAAACTGCAAGCATATCTGAAGAAATAATGAAATAAATCAAGAGTGTGCTTCTAATGCCCATGTTGAGGCAAAATAACATTGAAAAAAGAAAGTCTGCAAGACTGAAGTAATGTGTACAGGAATTCTGTTGTTGTTTTTTTGTTCCTACACACATGCCATTGGTGTGAGGTAGTGTTTGTACTTCACTCACACTGGCTGGGAACGTCACTGTCTGGCACCATACAGGTAATGTATTCAGGACAGCTTACAGGTGGTGGCACAAGGCTGCGCTTGTTTTTCTTCCCTTTTTGATTAAGCATGTTCATTTTGCACCAAGGTCATAGTGCGTGGGGGAGGAATGAGGGAGAGGAAGAAAAAAAAAAAGAGGGGAAAAGAATGTGCAAGAACAGATGGAAATTAAAAAGTCCTGGTAACTGCATGCAGCATGGTACTTGTTGGAGGAGCTGATTCCGTGGCTGGTGAGCCCGGGAGCCCTCCTCGCTGCTCCTCCAGCCCCCTGTGCCCCTGCAGCAAGTCGCTGGGGCACGTGGAGGCTGCAGAGGCTTATGGCCTGGGTTGGTTTGCCACGTGTGAGCCGTTTCCCGGCTAGCTGCCTGCCTTCCCTGGCTACCTCTGCTGAAAGCCAGGTGTTGTCAGACCTTACGGGATGAAGGCTTTCAGGACGGTGCGAGGAAGAGCTGGGAATGTAGGTACATGGTGTTGCCAAGGGCTGGGCTCCATTTGTTGCTCCCGGCTGCTCTTTGCATTCAAAATTGGGGTATCAGGTGAAGCTTGCCAGAGCTAACCCAGGTGGGGGGTGCAGAGCTGTGGGAAGTGACTGTGCTATTGCCCCTGCCCCATTTACAGCCCCCTCATTTGACTCCCTGCGATGCAGGAGTCCATAGCCATAGTGTCTGAAACTTGTAAAACTGTGTTTGGGGTTTTTAACAGCTTAGTAACCAGCTTGCTTCCTGCATGGGTTTGCTGTTGTGACTTTTTTGTGTTTATTTAAAGAGTACAGACCATGAAAGAAACATAGGAAGCTGAGGACACTTGCCATTGTAGAAATGCTACCTAACTGAAAGGGAAGTAATCTTTAGTCAGACTAAAGTTCACTATACTTTAATTAACATAGCCAAATGTAACTTAAGTACTAGAGACAGCTGGGGCAAAAAGACAAACTAACCTCAGCCCTTGTAGTTAGGATTCAGCTCCTTTGCTGCTGATGTTGACGCCCTTGGGAGCTGTCTCAAGCCAAGTCCCTTGAGGGTTTTTTTTTCCAGGCTGACCACTAACAAGATGTAAAGAGGAAGCTGGGCCATTCCTGATAATGTTAAGGTAAAACAAACAAATGGTTTAATAAACATAAAGAAAAAAAACCCCAACACCTCTCAGGACTACTTTATAAATCATAAAAATATGACTCCCTTAGTCATGTCTCAATATATTCTTAATTTGTCTGCCATGATTTCTTTTCCTTTTTGTGGCTAGGCCTCAAGGAGTTACCTGGAAAGCTTAGACGTGATTTGTACACAAATGCAAAAGAAGTTATTGGCCATGGGGACCACTAAATAGTCACTAAACAGCCTTTCCCTCCTAGCATCTCTCCTCCACAAACCCATGCTTTAGAAAATGAAAGCACCTCAGCCCAGGAGCCAAAAATGTTCTGAGCTTCCAGAAATGTAGGAAAAAGAGAGCAAGTTTTCAGTCCCCAGGGGATCCTGGGTGGTGGATGATGCTCCGTGCTACAAAAAAAGGAAGGACAAGAGCCTTGTCCTCTCCCCAGCCTGACTGGAGAGTGACAGGGGGACATCCTTTCCTTATTCTACATCTAATAACCGGTTTAACCTTAAGCACAGAAGTGAGAAGCAGCAGCTTTTCAGGACTCTGAAAGGGTTTCCAAACCACAAAAAGCTGCAGGTCTTCCTGCCCCTTGTCCAGTCTTGAGCTGTATCCCCAACTCTGAGGAGGTGGGGCACGGAAGGGGCCTGGGAGGAGAGGGGTTTTCCAGGCTGTTATAGCCAGTCATCAGAAACATGTGATCATTTAAACTGCAAACATAAGGTGATCACAAATACAAACAGTGAATAGTAATTAAGTTTGTTCGGTTGAAACCTGGAGGTAGGTTAAGAAATTTGTATCTGCGAGGGATTTTATAAAGCACGGATCATTTGTGTAAAACATACTGGAGATTTAGGGTCTTGACTTTTTATGAGGTTTGCAATATATGCTGGTTTCAGTTACCGAGATGAGATGAGCCTGCTATGCTCTAGTCAGTATTTCTGCTTCCTCTTTGTTCAAAACTGGCAAGGTATGTGGAGGAGAAAAAAAGATTAAAGGTGAAACAACTCTGAACAGGATGAGAGAGGATCATTTAAGTTTTGGGTGTAGTTTCAAGTTGTTCTTTATTTTATCTGAACCGGTTGTCCCACCCCTAATTACAACAGTATTAAGACATTCCTGGGTGTGGTCACTTGAAATTCTTAAGTGGGCAAAAATTTTCAGCTATGTAATATACTTAAGGTGTGTATCAGTGGACCACTTTAAATGGTCCAGTGTGCTCCTGCTGGTTTCTCCACCAGCTTCTGACGCTGTGTTTGCTATAGCTTTAGCACTGAAAGGGTCACATCATTCCTTTTTACTGAACATGAGTCTTAGTCAGCAGCACAGAGGGCCATGTTCTTCCAGCCACAACTCAGATGCTCAGATAAAGCTTTCTGGCTCTAATGCAGTCCTACAGAAGGAGCAAAGGGATCATAGTAGCTCCCACTGCATTTTCATTGAGAGTTTGCAGTCTTTGGGTTTTTTTACTCCTCAGATTTATTCAGATTGCACTGCTGGCAATCTTTTCCATCTTCTTCTCCGTTTACGGGTTTTTCTCAAGCCAGGTAAAAATTTCAGTTCGCAGAGCAGATGGTGCAGCGAGACACTTGGCTTTGACTCACCCGTGGCTTTTATCTTGTTTCTTAGGATCTGTTGTAAATCACAGTGCATGCGAGACAGCAATTACAGTATGGTTGTGCACAAAGCCTACTCTGGATAATTTGATAGCTTGTTAGCAACCAGCAGACTAATTTGGCTTGGAAACACAGACTTTCTGCCTCTTCTGGCTCCATGAAGACTAGTAACATTTGGAAAGCTTTCCCAACAAGCCCAGATAACATTCTGCTGCTTTTCAAAGTATACGGTGTTACCAGCTACATGGATATTTACAAACTTACCATAAAAATACAAACATTCAGTGGAACTGGATTGAAAGCCAAGAACAACTGATGCATCATCCAACAGCACAGGTTACAGTGCTGGGTTTCATTGGATGTGCATGGGAAGCCTCAAGAGTTCAGATTCTCGGTTTGTTCTGCTAAGCATCCCAAACTTAGATGCGCACCTATGATTTACTTAAAACTATTTCACTCTGGTGTTTTGGCTAGTGAACTTGGTAAGAGAGGGAAATACGCCTTAGTCTCACTGGCTAGGCTGGAAGGATGATGAAATGAAAGAGCCAAGAACAGCGATGTCTTTCTGCACCAGGACCTGGAAGCACAAAGGTTCTGCACAGTTTTCCCTTTCCAAGTTAGTTGACCAATCTTCTCATGGAAGCTCCTTAAAAGTGGCTAGGTTTGGTCTTGTTCTTCATTCTTCTGAACTGATTTACCTGCAGGTGGGCTAATGTTGGAAACAAGGCATGAGAATTGCCTTTCCTTTTAGGCTTAGCTGTTAAGAAATGTGGGCATTGCGGAGCTCTCATTTACATCTCTAGGGAGCCAAATTTGCAGCAGTCAGGGATATGCTGCATGTACACAGCATATTGCAGTGCTGTGTGGGAAGTCTCTGGAGGAACTGCAGCTTTGGGAGAGGTGTAGCCGTGCCAACACGATGTGGTATTAGGGCAAAACCTCTGTATTAAACCATGCATTTACACCTTCTAAGTCAGGCCCAACTGCATGTCTCAGGTCTGAGTTGTGCTCATGCAGTTTGAGTAAAAACCCGCATAGCTTTGCAGCTCCTGCCTGCTGAAAGTCTGGAGGCTGAGCTGGGTGGAGAGCAGACTTGAACTGGGGCTCCTTCTCTGCACGGCGTACTTCCCTGTTCAGAGGGACAGGGATGAAATTCTAGCCTCGTGACGGAGATACGCACATGGTAGAAGGGATGGGAGCGCTCACCTCTGATTAAGTGGAGGTTTTAAGTTGTCATGCAAAGTAAAATGTCGTCAGCAGGAGAAACTGAGCTCTGCCCTTCTTGCTCCCTTTGCCCCCGAGTGTCATCTCATACATTCAAGACAGTCATCTAAAGGACACAAGGTGGGGGGTCAGGCTCCTTTGCATGGAGAAAGGGAAAATATCGGATCTCCTGCATCCTGGACGAATGAACTGACCGCTGAACTATTAGGTAAGGGAGCACGCCTGCTCCTCAACCATCCCAGGAAACGAGTCCTTCACTTCCTTTACTTGTTCTACTGGTGCCCCAAAAGGAAAATGTTTTATCTGGGACAAATGGAATATTGATGTTCAGCATTGAGCAATTCCTCTGGCTCACAGCATTGCAGGAAAATTGAAAACACAATGTGATCTGAACCCTTTCCTCTAATTTTGTTGCTCGGTCATCAGACTAGGGAAAAAAATGCTTATTTACACATTTAAAAGGTAAATAGAAAGTCTTATGCTCTAAGTACTGAATAAATAATACTGCAGGAATACTGAAAATGATCAAAGAATAAGTAAAACTTTTAGCTTTCTTTATATACCCTTTTCCCACTTTTTTTTCTTACAGACTGTGTTAATTGAGTTCTGCAAACTTACAATTTATTTTTCAAGTATACCCTTTGAATACTTGGTGCCAAACACCTGATAATTTAGGCCTGTGATCCAGACTGGCATCATTAGCAGAGGTACTGGGCTCAAGGTTGCACTCTGTGTTACACAGGCCTGTAAGAAAACAAATTTGACAGGTGGGAGGGTTTGAAACTACCTAGAGGTGATAGAATATGCTGCTTCCAAAATGCTTGATGTTGATTCTTTTATTCAAAACAAGAATTTGCAATAGTTGCTCCTGTCAAACAGAAGGCACAGCAACATCATAAAGGAGACAGAAACATGGGCAACTAATTGTGGTAAACTCCTTGCTATTAAAATAAATAGAAAGGTTTAAGGTTTGTGGGACTCACATTTCACAGGATTTTTCTGGCAAAAGGCTCATCAAGGACAGCACACATTAAAAGACCAAGAGCTCTTTTTTGTTATGGCAACAAGAACAACAGCAACACATAAACTCAAATCCCAGATAAACTAGAAAGGTTATCTTTCTTTTAAAAGCCATCCTTGCCATAGATCAAGGCTCATAAAACAGTTTGCACACTTCCCAAAGGCAGGAAAGCTTACTGTTGTGTGCCCATGAATAGCAATATCCGCTGACTATGTTCCTGCTGCCTTTGCATGCCTCTAAGTGAGCACTGCACTGATTTCACTTGGAGACAGCGTATCTCTGAGCAGTAGGTCAAAGCAACAGCCACTTGTCCATACAGGCGTGCCTCCATGCTAAATGTGTTTTAAGCTGGAAAATGTTGAGGATTCTCCTAAGCACAGACGAATATACCTCAGGGGCCAGAGGCTTTCAGTAGAGCTCAAACCCTGCTTAGGTGTCTAGAGAAGGGCCATATTTTCAGGGTATTGTGCCTGTGGCCAGAGGTAACTTCTGCTAGCAGGCAAAACATTTTAGAAAACCCATTTCCTATTTTTTAGTGCTGAGATGGGATGAGAGTTTCTGGAAATCCTGATACAACTGAGGCTTGATCTCCCTCTGAACATCTGGTCCCTTAGTTTTTGTCAGTCTCTGCAGTGAGTTGAAGTAAATCTCACCACCACTGGGGCTTTCAGAGTGGTATTTTCTGTAGTTTGTCTATATATGAACATCTTGGTGTGCTTCCCAAGTGGCCACATGCCTTGATATAGCAGCTACCTGTTATGTTTCATTAGAAAACCCAAAGAAAGGAAATGGTGCTGCAAGGCAGGCTGGAAATTGCCAAGGTTGAATGGTACGATGCTTGCCTGGCCAGCGAGAACTTTGTTCGCTAGAGGTATTCAGCTATGGTGTATGGATAACATTATCAAACGAATGAAGTCCAAGATACAGCAGATTATAGTGGGGGGAAAAAGTCCTGGGTAATACAGCTTTCTGGGAAATGTTGAATCCAGACACCTGAAAGGCTCTCCCTGGAACCAAACGACACCCAGCCTGCTGTGGAGCCAAGTCTGATCAGTTCAACAAGACCTTCCTCCTTTGTGTCCTCCAAAGTGCACCCAAAGGGTGCTTCCCAAGGCCCTGGGAGAGGGGTCATCAGTTGGAGCATCCACACTGCCTCCCCTCTTAAGGAGCCAACATTATAACACGAGGGAAACGGCGTGACAGTCGCTGTCTAAAGCGTGCCATCACATTTCCTTTAGAGCAGCACGGAGGTTTCAGCCGCTGTGCCCCGCTTTCCTGCCTTCTCGGTGCGGGCCTGCGTTTCGATCCGGGGAAAGAAGTCCCTAGGGATGAGGGCAGGGGGAGGGAGAGCCCAGATGGTCATGTTCAAAAGCACTAAGACACGAAAGGTTCCCCCTGCTCTTTCTTACAGGCTGTTTTCTGTAGCTGGCTCCCCTTCTCGCTGCCTTTGTCCTGCCCTCCCCCAGCTCCGCGAGAGGACGCAGTGAAAGGAGTTCCCCGAAGCACCGGGGCTTCGCTGCGCTCGTGAATCACACTGCTTTCTCTCGGTGACGTACCGGTGCATGTCAGAAAGCTCAGCCAGCCATTGCTTTCCGCCTTAAAGGTTATTCAACAGCATAGAGGGATTCCCTTAAATGACTGCTAGAAGTCTCAGTTAGCAAATTCTGAAGCGTGAAGGTTTTTTTCCGTTCCTTTCTGAAGGAGGGGATTTGTGTTACTGTCACCGTTGAGTCTCTGTCCTTTCCCAGCTAAGCCTGTGACTCTGCCCAGCCCCCAAAGCAAGGAGACACAGGTCTGTCAACTGCATCACCAGATTTTTTCCAAGGAAAGCCTGGATGCAGCAAAAGGTGACCCTGAAGACAATTCTCTCTGTCTGTATGATCTCTTTTTGATAAAAAAAAAAGGGACTCAGTCTCTTACAAAAGGTCTTTACCAAGCATTTGGGGACACTGCAGGTGGGGTGTATCTCATCCAGCTGCAAGCGCCTGCAGACAGATCTGTTTGCACCAGTCACTCTGGGCTCCCTTTATTGTCAGCGAGGAGACGCAGGAGTTCGTTCCCATGGCGTGAGTCATCTCATCTCTTTTAGACATCTCCATGAGGATGAGGAAAACTGTGTCCCAGAAATGCCCACTGTTCCCCATTTTCCACAAGCAGCTAACTCAGGTGTAAATGTCCGCTTTAGGTGTTTGCTTCCTATTTGTTCCCAAACACGGATGTTTTCAAAGGAAATAGGAATTTCTTCCTTCTCTCTCTCCCCTCTCCCTTTTTTTCAATGACTTCTTATCTACTGTTGTTTTGAAAATCTCTGGGTCACCAGATGCAATCCACCCTCTGATACTTACGGGACTAACTCTCTGCCTTCCTTCCCTCCCTGGTGTGGTATAAAAAAAATCCAGGTGACTGGTTGCCATTTGGTTGCATGGCATTCTTTGAAGAAGTGTGTGATCGAGTCTTGATGCAATAGCTACGTTTCAGCTGGGAAGAAAGTGTTCCTCGCTTTAAAGAATTTTGTCTCTTTGACACATTGAATACTTATTTATATTCTCTTACAGGTCAGGGCACTGTAGGCATGAAAATAAATTGCGGATATCACTGTTTGCCAGTTGGTCTGCTCCTTCCTTCCTAACCCCATCTCTGTAGCAGACAGGTGGATCCTCGTTTGGGAGCCTGGTGAGCTTTAGGACAGCGTTTCCATCTTGTATTTACCCATTATTATGGCCATGATTCAGTGAGGCGTTCATATGCCTGGCCCTAACCAAAGGGGGCTACTCATGAACTAACCCTTAATCAAGGGCTACTCACAAACTTGAGACTGGGCATGTGCTTGGAACTCTGTTGAATCAGGACCACTGTGCGATTCCTTTTTTCCCTACTGCTTACTTATTGCCAGTGTTTCTACTCCCCACAGGTGCTGGGAAAGACGTGTCCTTGCTCTCAGTCAGAAATGATATCACCTGCCCTTAGCAATGTTATTCTCTTTCCTGCTGAGTTTAGGCAATACTGTAACATGCCTAAACAGTGCATCCACAACAAGGAATGGCATCATCTTGCTTTCAAAACAAACCTGTGGTGGGTGGAATTAGCTGTGCCGAATGATGCTGGCCTGATAGATAATGATCGGTGAAGAAACTTCTTGAGCTATTCAGTCATTCACCTCTGGTCACCCTCATTTTAGAGAGGGTGGGAGCTGGTTGTGCTCTCTGTCTTCATACCACCAAGGCAAGGAGAACTGCTGATATTTTTATATTTTTTTAGTCAAATGTCCTTTCAAATGGGTCAGTGTTAATGAACTGGGGGAAAAAGAGGGGCATTTCTACATAGCCTGATGTGGTTGTACCTAATCTGTCTGCTCAGTTTACCTTTGTGTCTGCCCTTAATGCAAATCTACCTGCTCCTGTGAACAACAAAAACCACAAAACACCTGCTTGTAGTGTGTCCTGTGCACATCCAGACATGGTATTTCCTTCCTGAGCTAAAAGGATATCTGAGTAAAGGGAAGAGCACTCAGTTTGTGGTAAACGGTTTGGGTGAGTTTTGCTGCCTTATCTTGTACATGTGTCCAGTTTTTCAGAAATGTGTGAGAATTATTTCAAAGACACCGTGAGCACATCATGTCACTGCCTGGGTGGTATGTAACATCATAAATGAATGTACATCCGGGTTATGGGATGTGGTTTCCCCCCCTTCCTGTGGAAAACCCACTGAAATTATGAACCTTCTCATGAATTGCACATAAAGAGGAGGCCAGACGGGTGAAGAGGGGAAACTAGACAAGAAGATGGTAAGTGAGAGCTGTAAAGAGAGCAGAGTGAGGCCTGGGAGAAAGCAGGGGAGATTAGGTGGGGGAACATGGGCAGGGGAGGAAAGGGTACAGGGATTAGGAAGCAGAGTTAGTGGAGGGAAGGCAGAAAGGCTGGTCTGACTCAGAGGAAGGATGGAGGAGGGAATGTCTAGGCAGGGAGGTGGAGATGGGAGCACTGGGAGAGAGCTGAGGTTTTCCCCAAGACTTTGAGAGAAAAGGCTGAGGAGAGGTGAGGACCAAGTCTCTAGAGTACAGAGAGACAGGTTATCCAAGGAAGCAGCGATTTAGACTCTGGTGTTGTAGGATCTTCAATGGCACGTAGGTGGCAGGGCCCAGTGGTAACAGAAAGGTTGGCTTGTCTCCTGGGGGAGACAAGGCTAAACAGAAGCTGAAGGGTCACAAGGAGACCATAATCAAAGACTAGGAAATAGGTGCCAGCTGGATGGAGGCAGGGCTTGGCCACGGGGCAGCAGGCTGGTGCCTGGCAGAGCAGTTGAGGGCACCTGGTGTGGATTTTGTTGTGGCTGGCGAATTGAGAGGCTAGTCCTCAGCTGTCTAAGCTTGTTAGACCTTAGATGCTAGAGAGACTGAGTGCAGACAACTGCAAGGCTGATGACTCTGGCTGGGGAAAGGCTGGCTGGAATGATGAGGACTTCAGCTCATCACAGGAGAGGATAGCCAGGGATCTAAGAGGGAGAAGAAGATGGGACAGGAACAAACATGCCTGCTGACCTCTCACTCTTCTTCCCAACTCCAGGATGTCAAACCTGCAGAGAGCATACAGAAAAGCATGTACCACACTGAGAAGATGCCACTCCTGAACGCAGCCAACACAGCCTCCTGAAAAGTGCTGGCTAATTTCATGTTTCTAGTTATGTATAAATTGGCACCAGGGATGCATAAAGTACATACAAGTGTATCTTAAAGTACATATAAGTGCATTATTTCCCTTGAAGGAACCAGTCAATCTCAAACATCTTTTGTCTAAGATGATGTTTTAGTGACTGAACTCTGTTGCAGCCTGTTCTGCAAAGCTCTGGTTATGGTGGTAAAAAAAGTGGCTGAAACCAAGCAGTAATCAGCTGTTCCTTCAGTTTGGCTACGAAGTGGAAGCATTGGGATTTGACTAGCGGACATGCTGTGGGTTTTTTGACTCAGCTGAACTTGGTGGTTTCTGTCCTTAAAGATACTGAGCACTGTTAATACTGAGCACTGGGAAGTCTCAGGCTCTGAGAGTTTCACGCTCCCAGTTTCAGTACCAAAAATGGTATACTCATTCATTTTCTCTCTTGCCTCAGTTTTCCCCCTTTAAATGGATGTTGTGAAGCTAGATGAACCCCCATGGCAAATGCCCTGATACATTAATGATGGGGAGTTTAGCAAAAGCTGTGAAATAATAATTTTCTGAGCAGGACTGGAGCGGTGTGCA
Source organism: Haliaeetus leucocephalus (assembly GCF_000737465.1). Taxonomy (NCBI): domain Eukaryota; kingdom Metazoa; phylum Chordata; class Aves; order Accipitriformes; family Accipitridae; genus Haliaeetus; species Haliaeetus leucocephalus. The sequence continues at coordinate 1,193,565 of NW_010973138.1, forward strand.
GCACACAAAGCCTGCCGCAATATGTCAGCGGGTACGGAATAGGCCAGAGACTAAACAGCAGCACGCTGCCCATCTTGTGCACCGAGTGAGGTAAGTCGTTGTGGAGCAGGCAATTAGAGACTATTTCCCAATGCAGACACACAAGGATGATAAGTTAAGGCTGCACAGGTGGCCTTAATCATAGCATTTCCTAACTTTGGACTCCACACCTCCATTAACACTGTTTTTAAGGGGTGTATTTTCTGCTGTAAGGAACTGATTCTGAGGAACATACATCAGCTGTACGAGCAAGATTTCTCTGGTATGAGGGCAGGCTTTGCATGAAGGACCACTCTGCAGACATGCTTCATGCAGGCAAGCCTGCAGGCACTGGTTAAGGAGCTGATACTTCCATAGAAAGGCCTCACATCAAGTGTTCTTCAGGATGTAAGCTAAGGAGAGGGAAAGGGCTTGTTTTTAAATAAGGCAGACCCCTCTTCCCATTGCATTTTCATCTGTCGGAGCCCTGAGGGCCCTAACAATGCTTAATGGCCCTGACTGGTCTCACCTGGGGCCTCCTCCAACACCCTGGCCATGGGTTCAAGAGCCCCATTTCAGCTCAGCCTGGGGCTTCTAGTCCCCTCCTGCCCCGTGATTTAGGTGTGGCTGTCTCCTAGCCCCATCTCTTGGATGGTCCTGAGGTCTGTGCTGTAGGTAGCTTGTCTCCAGCTCTTTTCTCGGCCTCGTCTCCTTGAGCCCTGGGATGGACTCTGGCCCTGGCTCATCCCCTTGTGCTGTCGGGGGCTGCCAATGGACCTCCGTAAGTCCCCAGGTCTGTCCACTATGTTTGGCTCCTGCAGGATTGTGCCTGTCGTCAAGGGCATGACCAATGCTGGGGTCACCCTTGCACCCAGCTGCCCAGCCTCTAGGGAGCAGCCAGCCCTCTCTGCATCCTGACATGCTCCATCAAAATAGGAGGTGGCACAAAACTCCTCTGAGTTTTATTACGGAGTCTTTGAAACTCCTCAAGCAGAGATCTTCTTGTCCTGGTACTCTCTGAGCAAACTTTTTCATGCAGGTTGGGGTAGCTGGGACATCCTTATCCTTGTCAGGAGAAGAAGACAGAGGAATCTTTCTCTGCTTCATTAGCTGGATGATGCTATGCTTTTGCAATGATCCAGCCCCCTGCTTTGCCATCTCCCCTGGAAGCTTTTTTGCTAGGAGGCAAAAGGCTTTGCAAAGTTCTCCATGAGAGTTTGAGAGAGCTGCTGGCCATGCTGAGAAGGTGTATCAGGCAGGCCATGCACAATGCCTGCCTGTTTGTCAGTTTTCCTGCTCACTGGGCATAACACCGTGGGTCAATATGTAACTTGGGGTAATGGTTTCAGATGACACTGAGAGCAGCAGAGAAACATCCCACACAGAACTCTGTGTGTGGGAGCAGAGTGGTTTTGGAGGGGAAGGGGGAGGTTTGGACTGAAAATCCAACCTGCCTAGTTACAGCCTGCCCAATTACAGCTATTTTGATCCTGCTGAGTCAAAAAAGATTCAGGTTCTTGGAGGTTTAGAAATGCAGACTGACTAGTTTTCCTTTCTACAGGTCTCTCTTCCTTTTCCAGGTTAATTTGCAGGAGCAGAGAGAGTATGAGAAATTTTCCCTGGGACAGGCTCTGAGCTAAAAAAGAGTATTGGGACTCTCATAAGAGACCACACTACCTTGTGATGTGAAGCTCTTGTGGACAGCAGAAAGAGGGGTTTGACCGTTCTCGGAAAAGGACAGAACTCGGTGGAAATGGGCTGAGAAATCTGCAATAAAATTAAGCCTTGGAGATTTCATTCCAAGATAATTCCAAATGTGCTGCCATCTGACTGGCTCTGGCTTGCACTGTCTCCCCTCCTCTCGCCCCTTCCACCTGCCCTGCATCTGTGCGCTCTCATTCATCAATCACAGCTCCTCATCTAATCGAAGCCTCCGGCATGGCTGCAGACCAGATGGCACCAATCCTTCTGGCATAGCGCCAGTAAAGCCATGGAACTTGCCAGGTTGCATTAGCTGCCTGTATCTATTTAACTTTCTTTCATGTTTTTGTGATAGTGCATTACGCAGATTATTATTTTGGTTTTTTTCTCTATCTACTCCAGAGCAATAATTTAGGTCTAGTCCTTACGGATCTTCTTGGCCCATTGCTTTAGTCCTGTCTGTCCCTTTACCGGACATAATTAGACACTGGATTGTGAGCCTCTGAGGAAAAAAAAATGGGTTTTTATAAAGTTCCTGGCAAGGTGACCCCCTTGTCCCGACTGAGGCGTAGGCAAATGCCAGCATAAGACAAACAAGGGGAAAGTAAGCTTGACTTCAAAAAGTCCTTGAAGCCCATTCTTACAGCAATTCATTAGTATATGCCAGTGTAAGGTGACACTGTCAGTCTGCTTTGCTTTGTGTTAGTGGCAAATTTGGTGATGATTCCTCATTCATGTGATGAACCCTGAATCTTGTGATATTTGTTGTTTGCTAAATGCTTGGATGTTTGTGGTCACATGAGAATCTAAGCCATCAATTTTTATGCTGTTTCTAGGTCTCACAGTCATAGGGACATCGTGAAGCCCCTCCCTGGTGACCCTGAAAACAAATATATCAGAAGACAAATAGACCTCCAGGTAGGCTTTGTTTGCCTATTTTCTTGTCCTTTCCAAAGCACAATGCTTAAGTTGCTCTTTAATCCAATGTCACAGTTTGGGGCAGCCCGAATCATGAACTTTCAAGCATGTGAGATTGGTTATATTTTATTTAGCTGCAGCTCTGTTTGCCTGTATGTCCTCTGCAGGCTCGCTCTCTATCCTGACATTAGACCACAAGCGTTTTTTTCCTCAGGCACAGTGAGTGCAGAAGTTGGATGGGAAACTGGTAAGCACTCCTCATCTTCTCTCACCCAAAGTTTTCTAGGGAAAGAACTGCTCCATGCCAAGGTTTTGGACAGCTTTGGAAAGTCCTGTGCTGAGGTTCTGCTAAGGTTACCCTCCACTAAAGCAACATTGGATTTCCCCACACTCCACTCCTTGCCCCAATTTCTAGCTCTCCCAAACGTGGAAACTGGGAAATAATGGAAAAAACGAGGCAGCCTGCCCTTTCAGAAGACATTTTATAATGTCACTAGGTTTCCCTGCTCACAGCCCGTAGGTGATGTTGATGATGTTTACAGGAAATGCTTGAGTAATTTGCAAAGCGAAAGCGGCTTACTATCGGGTCGGGGCTTGTCTGACTGGAAAGTGCCGTGCTGCGTGGTACCGGGCTCGCGGGCTGGGCTAGCTGCCTCCCCAGCTGTGTGCCACGCTGGAGGCTTAGAGAGACCGGGGTGGGGAGCAAGGCCTGCGGAGAGGGTTGTGCAATGCTGCTTCCGATATTGGCATAGAAAAGCGAGGACAGCTTGCGGCCAATGTGACCCTGTCAGAAAAGCCTGGCTTAGGAGTTGCCACCTTACCAGAGGATGCCGTTTCTAGAGCCGCCTTCACCTTGTATGTTCACTGCAGGATGCAGCACAGCACCAAAGCATTTTTCATCTCCCCGTCTCAGCCCAACAGCGTGCACCCGTTACCTCCTGTAGGACTTTAAGTGCCTCCATCTGTCCCAACAAATTGCCTCCCTCAGTGTAAGGCCTTGCATTTCTGCTATCTGCACCAAGGCTCTGTACTGTTGGAACAGCTCCTAGTTTAAAGCAATCAAGCAACAGTCCCCCCACTACTCCACAGTGGGGGCTCTAGCCTAAAGGAAGGCTGAAAATTCCTGCAAAGTTATGAGGAAGATCCAGCTCTGGTCCCCATTTAGCTCAAATGCAAAACTCTAGGGGACTTCCCTACACCAGGGCTCCTCTCTAGCGGCTAATATTTGCCTGTGTGTGTCTGTGTGTATCGTGCTTTGTTGCAGACCTAGCTGGCTGCCCACACCAGGGATGCCTTCCCCACACAAGCTTCTTGTACACCACCTGCCTGCTCCTCCCTGCTCTCAGGGCTTCTGCCAGCTGCTCTCACCAAAGCCACTTTTGCTCCCTGCTTCTCCCATCCCACACCCAGTGCCTCTTTGTTTCTGCTCCTCTGGCAGCTTCATAGGCTCATGTCCTTCCTCTCCTCCTTTCATTCTCTCCCCTCTCGATATCAGGATGCTTTATCTATCCTTTCCTTCTCACATGAGGGGTGTTTAGGTTTCCCTCATGTCTTCTCTGTCTTATGCCCCCTTTCATTCTGCACTTCCTTGGGGATTAGACAGGAGAGCTCAAATGCCTCAGCGGAGAATGGTGATGTGGAGGTGAAAAAATTCCCCAACATGATTAAAAGGATGTCTACACTGCAGTCGGGGTAGTCTGGGTAGTACATGTACCAACAGGGCAAAGGGTGAGGATGATACAAGCTTTTGGGTGGGGGGACAGGTCTGCTGCCCAGCTGTGTGTCTGGGATCCTGGGCTGGCTGGTGTAGGAGGATCCATCTTCCCTGTTGCAGCACTTAAGCTGTGGAGTTGATGGTAACTTCTCGAGCCTTGCGATAAGGTCTGCAATCTGAATGCACTTGGCACAGGGAGGGCTTTAATGGTACAGGGAGAGGCCCTCTTCCACAGGAGTCACTTGAGCCACTGTCTGGAAAGTAGGAGAGCCACAGTGCTGAAAAGACTCATGTTTATCCGTCCCTTACAGGGGCCTACAGGGCGCAGGCAGCTCTTGGAGACAGTGGGTGGCTGCTGAGCTCTCCAGGTAGTCCTGTTCATACCGCGGCGCTCCCAGAAACCATGCACTTCTGATTTTCCAATTCCTGAGCATCTCAGGAGCTCTCTCTGTTCTGTTCCTCCCTCCCTGCGTTTCCTTGAAATGCTCCGCTTGTTATTCAGGGTGCAAATCAAGATTACACAACGCAATTTCTTCCCTGTAAGTGCTAGTACAGAAATGGAGGGGAACTGGGTTAGGGGTGGGAAGGAAGAGAGAGGTATGGTACAGTATCTCTTCAGCTCCTTGGTAGCTAACAGAAAGGTTCCTTGTTTCACAGTGTAGCATCAGCCTAGTCAAGAGCTCTTACACCCTCTGTGAGCAGGGTGGGTGACACTGAACCCAGCTGTGCCTTCAACACTACCTGAAGGGTCAGAGCTGTGTTTCCACCTGGTTCACCAGCAGGAAGGCAGGGTATAGGCTGAGCATGGTCCCCAGCCTGCACCATCTTTCCACGGACAAACACCATCTTCAGTTTACAGGGAAGAAAAAAAATCTCACCCCTAAGAGGCCTTGAGGGAATCACTCTGGATTTTAGAAATGTTGTGGCTGCTTTCAGTCTCTCCACTTACTCTTCACATTGCCTCATGCCTGCTGTCATTCCCAGGCCTGCTGTGCCTTTTTCCCAGCCACCGCAGGGCTGGCAAAGCTGGTGAAATTGCACAAGGAGGGAACAGAAGCAGTGGCTGGGAGAGGGAAGCAGAAGCCTCAGCGTGTGCCTCGTAGCGGGGTTTAGCTGGGGAACTCCTTCCCCCTGGAGGGTAACCCTGTCAAGTAAGACAGCGCCTTTCCTTTCCCTTGCACACCGGATCCCCACGGTCCCTGCCATAACTAGCTTTACCGGCTATTGACAGAGAATAGCAGGACCTGCCCCTGTGGGCAACCATTTTCTGAGTGTTTCATTTGCAGCCTGGAGGCTCAGCTCTCCCTGTGACCACCCCCACGCCCCTTTTCCTTCTGCGCGGATTTTTTGCCTCCCATTTTGGTTCACTTCCAGTTTGTCCACTGCTTTCAGAGCACTGTCAGGGAGAGGTTGATGAGAACTAGGATGACTCCTTAACTCACTCCACATGGGATGCACAGGGCAGTGCAACTCTTGTGTCCGATTTCTCTCCTCGGACTCTGGAGATCGCAGTGAAGCTGCACTGCGCTATTCCGTCTGTCCCCGCTGCACACTCATCTGTTTGGTTATCTCTTCCTAAAGCAGTTATTTTGCGTCTGATGTGGACAGACTGAGCTGTGTCTCCTGGGAGCCGACATGCTGTGGTCTAAGCCTATGCTCTCCTGCACTGTCTTTCCTGGCTTGCTATCACTTCACATCAGCACGCTCTGCACTCCACCTTCCAGCTACTTGTCATTACTGTGGTGCACGTCCATGTACGCACCATTATTAGTACTTAGAGACCCAGAACGGGAACAGGTCTCAGTGCCAGGATCTGCAAGGAATGATCCTGCCGGGGAGCTGACACGGCTGAGCTCAAGAAACACGTCAGGAAGGGAACGTACCCCACCTCCAGGGGCAAGAGGGACAGCCTGCATTTGTGTGGCACTGGCTGTTCCTAGCATTTCTCCCCGATCTTCTGCTTGCTGGGCTCGCAGCAGGGAGAAGCCAGCTGGCGCCGTTTCAGCCACCGGCTTAGGGTGTCTGCACCTCACCCGTCAGCAGGAGGAAACCTGCCTCGGGAGCGCGGCACCCAGCTGACAGCCAGCGGGGGATAAAGTGGCGGCGGGGGGAACGGCACGTGGTCAATACGAAGCGTGACGCCAGCTGTGCCGGCCTCATGGGGCCTGGGGTGGAGGAGATGGTGACCATGGTGGGCCCCTGTCTCCGTCTAGGCTCTGCCCACCGCCGGCGGGCGCACCGCGGTGGCTGTGCCTTGTGGCTGAGGTGGGCCCGGCAGCAGGGCCGAGCACCGGGCCGTCCGCCTCCTCAGGGCCCCTTGTGTCGCTCCTTCCCTGGCAAGCGAAGCACTGGAGGCTGGCAGGGAGCCTAAAGCTCCCTGTGGGGCTCCTGCACTGGGGTGGGGGTGGAGGTTGGGGGACACGATGGCCGTGTCGAAGGTCCCGGGGGGACCTGAAAGCTTGGCATCTCTAATGGGGTTTTATGCAGCAACAACTCATTCCTGGGTCTTTTCTGTGATGTCAGGTGAGGATCGGTGTCTGACCCCATCACCCTTTCCAGCGGAGCTTCCTTACCCAAACACTGTTTTCAACCAAAATGTTAAAATGCGTACAAAGATAGTGGTGAAATGTCCGCAGCCAAACTGCTCAGCAGGCTGCCTACGTTGGTACGGCTGGTTGGGAACGACTCTGCCTGGCACACCACAGCCGCCAGAAATAGGTCTGAGAGCCACCTCCTTAGCTGGGGCTGCTGGTAGGGCTGTCTCTGCAAAGTTGAAACAATAATGGAATAAATGCAGCTTTCTCATAAGAATGTGAGAAAATCTATGTTTTGTTTTCTTCCGTTATTTTAACCATAATCTTTCTTTGACTTGACCTAATATGTGGTGTGTGTGACAACTCAAACGCCTCAGACTTGTTTCTTCCCACCTTGCTGTAGCACACAGCACACAGAAAATGGGTATGAGCTTTCTCTCCCCAAGTGTCTTCCTTTGGCTTAATTTAAAAAATTATAGATCATATAAGGTTGTGATTATACTTCTATGAAGGATTTAGGTGTGTGGGGGCATTTCCCAGCTAATAAACGCATTTGTACCAGCCTCGCAGTTTGGGTCAATTCTCAAATATTTTCTTTCAGTCTCTCTTGGCCTTAAGTATATCTCAGACATTTGGGTACTTCCAGTTTTGCTTAGTTGAGACTTTCCTTATAGCTGGAAATATGTTCTCCAGTTCTCGGGTTGCTCTGGCCACAGTCTCTCCACTGACTACCTGCTCCTAATGAGCCCAGATATTTGAAATGCCTTTCATCTCGTCCTAGTTACTTTTTTGGCTGGTTTCATTACAAACTCTGTCTTCTTCCAGATTCTCTTATTATCTGTTTGTCTACTTCTTGTACTCCTTCCCCAGTCATGGAAGTGTGACTTATTCATAGGATCATAGAACGGTTTGGGTTGGAAGGGACCTTTAAAGATCATCTAGTCCAACCCCTCTGCCACAGGCAGGGACATCCTTCTCTAGATCAGGTTGCTCAAAGCTCTGTCCAACCTGTCCTTGAATATTTCCAGTGACGGGGCATCCACATCATCTTGTGGTGTCTTTGGGTTTCTTAGGACAGGGCTTCATGGGCAGGTAAGAGCAGACCCAAATTCATTTCACTCACACCAAGTCTTTCAGGTGCAAGGCACATCCAGCCTAGAAGCAGTGTGACTCTGCGGGCAGTGCTGTGCCCTAGCTAGCATGCCCTGTCCAACTTGGGGGGAAACCTGCCATTTGGCTCTGTACCCACCTGACAGTGGATACAACCAAGCTGTGAGTCTGTACAAAACCTGCATCTTGGCCTGGCTTTATCAGTTCTCTGTACTTGGTGCAGCTGGACCCTCCACTGAACCAGAGAGCGTGTGATTTGCCAGGACCAAATGTGTGTGAGTCTGTGTTTGTGGAGGGGAGGGAAAATGCTAATTTTTTTTGGTTGAAAACTCAGTTCATCTGGGCATCTTATTAGTCATTTCAGAATCAAGAGGTTTGTGAAGGTCATGGGTCATTAGAGCAGTCTTCTGCTATCAAGACTTTTTCAGGCTACCTCCACACTTACAGTTGCACAGAAGGAGACAGACAGTCTCCTCTCCCTTTGGCTAAGCCTGCCTGAACTGGAGAGCTTTTTGCATGTCTCTGAAGGAAGGAGCTTAATTCTTCCCCATGACCTGCTTTAAGCAAAGCTACAGCAACCAAATGGACCGTGCTGTGTGAAAGGCAAAGACACACTAGTGTGAGTCAAACATCCCCCTCTGGTGCTGGAGAGCTCAGCTAAAGAGCAAAACAAAAGCAAATGCATCAGCAGCTGAAAGCGGGTGGGGTTTTTTTGTTTGTTTTTTTTTTTTTGCTTTCTTCATGGCAAAAGCCCAGCAAACTCTGACTGAGATCAAAAAGTAACATATCACCTGGAGGTCTGTGGAGAAGCAAAGAGATGTTGAAACCTCCCACTACTTCCATCATCAAAGGCTTCAGTAGGTTTCCTTCCATGTGTTTTTTCATAGCCAGCCTCGGTGAGAGCAACCGTTCAAAAGGGACATTAGGTGCACCTTCTGTTGGCTGAACCAATTAAAATCCCCCTTCAATGTCACCAGGAGCACACACACAAAAAGGAAAATTCAAGGAGGAAAAGAGAAACAAACACAGAGTCCCACCCAGAGAACTGGCTAGTTCACAGGGACTGGTAATGGAACTGTATTGCCGTGCTTCAAGGTCACAAGTTTGACTTCAGATAAGATTAGCAACAGCTAAAGGTTTTTATTGGTGGCTGTTCAGTGGCCTACATGAAGTTAATGGATAGTCTCATGTAGCTAATTTAACTAGATAACTGCTGTATGCTTAGTAAAAATATCCCCAATTAAAGCTATTAAAATTGTTGATGAGCTGCATACAAAATGAATAACAAAGTTCACTGAAGTCTTTTGTACTAATTTATTAAATGATGATGTATTCAGACCTCTTCACTCCTGAACTTATGTTCTGTTTGTTGGAGTTGGATCGTAGAGCTTTAGGGCAGAAGTGTTGGCAAAGGATCTTTTGTATGTTTGCAGCATATCAAAATAAAAGATTTATTTTTTCCAGTAGGGCATGACTACCATTACACGTGACTCTAACTTTAAACGTGCCATAAGATAGCAGCAGCATCCAAATGCTGGCCATCTTTCATACTACAACTTACTCAGAACACCTTGCATGGAAAGATGGAGCTGCTTTATGTTCTGTAGCTGTAAGTGGGGAGAAGCCAGAGCTCCTGGTGCAGGACTCTGTCAGAACTCAGATGAGTCCTATGGCGCTGTTTTTGCTGAGTTCACTGTATTGAAGGTGAAAGTATCAGTAGCATTCAGTTTTGGCTTTCACCACTGTTTTTACTTATTTTAAAATACTTCCCAAAATTCTGTACTCAGTAAACTTTTCATTTGTGTGTTTTTAGTCGGCTTTGGATAACAGAAGTTACACATGCCATTAATATCAGCAACAATGCAAAGACAGACCTAAACCAGACCTATCAAATCTTTCATTTCTGTAAAGTAGGGTGAAAGAAGAGACTAAAACTGTTGTCCTTTGTTCTGTTTGTGATCATATATATTCATCAACAAGGTACTCAAAATCCATCGTTAACTGAAGTGATAATATCTGGTAACAAAGGTACCTCCTGGGTACCAGTGAGAGGCTTGTAGAATGGCTTTATTATTATTAAATCTTGGATTAGTCGATTTTTTGTTCTTGGAAATGTTTCTATTATTTGCTTTTGGCAACACTGGAAATAAAACAAAACTCTACTATACTTTGTAGGTACACTCCTGACACCTGCTCCAGCAGGAACAAGGTGCCTTGTATAGCAAGTCCCGGACCCAGACATTGTCAGTCAGCTCAGAAATAGTCCCTGCAAATCTCCCATTAACATTAACAATTTGCCCCTTGCTTTAACTGAAGGCTGTTGGGATCCGTGACGCCCTCAACAGGAGTTCTTGTGGTCAGATAGGAGAGCCTGGCCCTGGTCCGCTTCACACCATGCCATCCCTTGCAGAACTGTGGGCTTTAGCTCAGTTCCGTTGACCTGTCCTGAGTCCCTGCTAGCTCCCCACCAGCCTTTCTGGCTGCTGCAAAATTCACATTTTCACCCATGCCAAGTTCACAGTGGCTCCTCACCATGAGGCCCAAGTGCCACTGCGCTGCTTTCCAAGGTAGTACCTCCCCTTGGACAAGGGTATGAAAGGGTGGTGTCTCCAGCAACACGCAGAGAAGGGCTGGAGCACAAATCACACTGCAGTTGAAGAAGGAAATTACTGTTATGATGCCAAAGCAAGCAGCTAAAATATGAAAGTCAAGGAACTCAGTCAAATTAGAGTTTGACATAAGTATAGGATGGTGCCAATCAGACACAATTCTTTTTTTTTTTTTTTTCCTTAGTGGTTCTAATTTTTTTCCTGCCTTTCACATCTTTTTGCTTGGAAACATAAGCTGTTTTGAAGGTCAGAGCTCTAAGGGGCAGAACTGGTAGTGAAATCTCAAATAATTTCATAGCAATGCTCTGTTGCCCACTCCGAATCTAAGAACTCTTGATGGAAAAAAATCCCCAAAGTCACAGTTCAAGCATCCACTTGGAGGTCCAGTTTGTCCTCTGGTGGTTTTGGTTTTCAGGATTCCTGACTGCATGTACTCATATTTGCCTATTGTTTTATGCATCTTGAAGAGCTAACTTCCTCCCTTTTCTTCCTCCCCAGATGAATGCTATGGTTTTATGTGGGGATGAGTGACACTTGCGACAGACAAGCTGACAAAACATGGCAAAATCATGGGAGTCTGCAACACCAACAGTCACGTTGGTGTTTCCATGTCCCTGCTGAGGATGGGAGACATTTTGCCATCACTTTTCCTACGTATACAGTCCTAATGCATTCAGAAGGGGTAAACTTCTAGCGATGTGATTTTCAAGCGTTAGGTTGTCATCACAGGGAGAAGTTGGACTCAGTTCTCATACATTGTAATACAACATGGAGCCTGCAGCAGAACTGCAATAGTGCAGCAGGACCATTTTCACACATAGCTACCTAGCTGGAGTGACCTTTTTCCTAAATTGCCTGCAATTGCAAGCAAAATGGCCTTTTCCCTGTACTGTCAGGATAAATTCCTGCAATCCATACCATACCTTTCTCTGTGCTCATCTGCTAGCTACACAGAAAGCGCTACACAATCATGCATAATTCATTACTCTTAATTAAAATGTAAATTTATTGTCAGCCTTTTTAGGTAATTAAAGCACCTTTGTAGGAATAGGTTTAAGTTCTGTATCTGGAGTTCCTTTTGCTAAAATAAATACATGACGCTTTATACTGTTTGAAGTGGTGCAATTGATTGCTGGGTGGGACAAAACTGAACTTCCAGGGGAGGTCGATCAGTCGGTGTGTGTCTAATATTCAACAGAGTGTGAATCCACTTTGCTATAAAGTGAGCTGGCTTACTCTCCATGGTGTTAGATGCTTGCATTTCAGACTTGGCACAGACAGGAAGGATTATTTATAGGTATATTTCTCCACCTCCAAAAAAATCTGGACTATTTTATTGGCCTCAAGCTGTTCTTCAGGAGCCTTCAGAAGGACGTTTGATGGATTGGTGTGCTTACTGTAAACATTCGACTTACCAGAGCGTCTTGCAGGTTAGGCTTCATTCTTTATAGACCTTGAAGCTTCACATGCAGTTGGCTATCCATTAAATGAATGATTAAGTACGTGAAAAAAAAAGCATATTCCACAAGGATGGGGTAATGACAGAGTGCTCAGCGGGGGACTTAGTTGTAATTGTTAGCGTTTCCCCCCTCTTCCCTCAAAGCAATTAAATCCTTAAATTAAAAAAGAATGTAGAGAAGGTGGTCTTGGGGTTGTGGATAAAGTGCAAGGAGCTCTTCATAAAAGAAAAGTGTCATGGGGCTATGCATGAGTACAGAGAGAGAGAAAATTCCCAGCTACACCATACAAAGAGTCATAGGGATTAGGAGTATTTAACCAGCAGGCTTTCGATTATTTTTTTCCCTCTAACAAAAACATGACCTCTCCTCTGCCTACATCCTGTCTCTGTCTGTCTCTCTCTCCTGTGGACAGGCAGACAGAAGGTCATTTCAGCTCTCGGGGAGAGCTTAGTACTGAACAGAAGTCTCTTGGACACAGAAGGAAAATGCTTTGCTTTGCCATTCCCCGAAGTCACATTATTCTTATGTTCATGCTACACACGGCTCTCCTGGAAGGTCTGGGATTCATTACCTGCCTTCTGCCCTAGCCTTCTGGCTTTGGAAATATGCAAAGGGTTTCAAGATTAGCTCCCCCGGCCAAACCGTGAGATGAAACCGCAGTTGGCTGAGAGGCAGACAGGTTGTGTGCACAGTCCCGGTGCCCCCGACCCTGTCCCCACCCGGACGGCACCAGCAGCTCTGCCCCTTGGCCAAGCAGGGCGAGGAGAGCCGGGGCAGGAACGGACCACCAGCTGCCTTGCATACCTCGCTGGTTTGCAGCACAGGAGCAATTTTTTTGCAGCAGTGGAGGAGCCAGTTCACAGCCATCCCCAGATTGCAGTGGACTGGAGGAAGCGGAGTCTGACATTTATTTTCTAGGCCATGTTTTGACGGAGTCTCGGGAGCCCTGTTTAAATTAGGTTTTCTGTCATTGTCCTTCACAATGCACGCTGCAGGACAGGGGATCTAGAAGAGGTCGCCTGCAGCAGGAGACATCCAGAGCTGCCTGGGAGCCACTTGCCTCCTCTTTCAGTCTTGCCTGGGTCTCATGTTTTGGGCAGACGAGAGAGCATCTGAGCAGACTATTTGGCACACACGTGTACACAGGGGTGTAAGGGGTGGGGGAAGAAGGGCACGTCAGCAGCGGGGCCCTCACTCAATGTCAGAGGCTGGTTTGAAAGTCGGTCGCTGAAGCAGTCTGACGTCAGCTCTGTCGCTGTAGGATGTATCGAGTTAAACTGATAATTATCTACAGCACGTGTACAAATTACGAACCTTTTGATGTTCGGGCTCATATGTTTTGAGTTAGCCAGCACATCTTAATCAGATTTTCTTTCCTTTTTAAATGAAGATTTGAAGCTCTCTTATCTCCCATTCCCTTCTCCTCCTTTGAACTTTTATTTCACTGAATTTTCACAGACACAGCCTTTCCTCAGCCAGGTCCCACCAGCTCCCATCCACAAAGCCAGCTCAGCAAGGTAAAATGGTAGGTGTTGTTGGATTTGCAGTAATAGGTTTGATATGGCTCAAAAACAAGGAGCTTTTTGTCTGTCACTGCTTTTCTTTCTGCAATATTGAAATGTATTTTATCAATGGCATTGGGTAGTGGAAGGGGGAGAAAGAGAGAAGAAAAAAAAGACCCTCCAAAGAGACTCTGGTTAGTTCAATAAAAGCCTGCCTATTCTGCCTTCCTTGAGCATGAGCAATTTCCTCACTGGTGCAGGGAGTCTCCAGAAAGCAAACCCTAAAACTCATCGGCTCTGCTTGCAAAATTCAGTGTCTTTGTCCTAACCACAAACACTTCACCAGCACCCCACCCGCCACAAAACACAATAGCTCATTCCCTCTATGGCTGTCCAAGTTTTTCACAGATATTAGTCAACGTTTTTATATTATTATTACAGCTTTACTTTATTACTCTCCATTTTTTAATAAAAATAAAACACTCATGCTGCTTTGGCCCAGTTTTTTTTTTTATTTATAACCCAATCTGTTTTAATAGCTGCATTTATGACTGAACTGAGGAAAAAAAAGGATGTATTTGACTCATTTCAGAATTGTTTCTGAAATGTTTTTTCATCACTTTCAATGGCCTGCATCCCCCTGGGGGGTTCAGGTGTTGGCCAGCATTAGCCAACCTTGCTGTAGCTTGGTTCAAGACAGCAAGCTTTCCCACTGCAGCATGATGCAAGTCCCCTGTGCTTGTCCCTCTACGCCTTGTATCGCGCTGTATGTATTGTATTTATCTGTTCCCCTCCTTCCCTGCACGAGATTGGCCAGGATCTCCACAGCCACTGAGCTCAGGTCTCTGCTACAGTCACAACCATCTCCTACCACCCTTTCCATAAACTTTGTTAGCTCCAAAATCAGGGATTTGCTTCCCACCCCTGCCAGGAGGGACCTGCCTGCCTTGGAGGCTGGTGCCTGTGATGGCCACCACCATTGATGTGATGGCACCTTCTCCCTGTTCCGAGCCTCAGGCCAGCATGCACCTCTCCACTCTCTGGGATGAAGAGCGGCTGCTGGTTGGGTTCTGCCCAGTGTCCATCCTGAGGTCCCTGTGGACATCACGAGCCATTTACGTGGCCTGGGAGAGGTCCGGGCAGAGCCCCGGCATCTGGGGGATGGTGGCTGAGCACATGCAATGGCCTGGCAGGATTATCTTGCAGCCACGCCGAGTAATTTCTTAGGTGGATTACTCCCAAAGCCACAGAGAGAGCGTGCCATTTCAAGAGTCTCGGACAAAGTGCTCACAGAGCTGTTTCTCCATCTGTCTGCCCACCGATAGCTGAAGGGCTAGTTAAAAGCCACATGCTGCTCAGCCTCCTGATGACCCTCAATGCACACCTGTCCTTTGCCAGGGGAAAGGAGAGGCTGATTTTTGGAGCTGAGAAGAGCTTTGAGAGGACTGCTCCATTTCATAAGGGTCCTGAGCCCTCCGAACGGTGTTGTCAAGGGAGCAGGCAGTGAGCTGACAGCTTCTGGGTCAGTCCCAGAACAGCTTGCCAGGGAAGCCTAACAAGCCCCAGTAATCGGGTTTGATTTAAATCTTTCTCCTGCTCTTCACCCTTTCTGGATTAAGTCACCTCCACTGAATAAGAGAGAGGCTGCCTTGGGAGAGGCACAGCCAAGCTCTTGTATGGGTGTTGGGGAGAGGAGGGGTAGGATAGGCAAGTCACTGTCACTTTTTGATTCCAATTTTGCTGCTCCATTGGAGTTGCAAGATGACAATAATCTAGAAACCAGCAGCTTTTGAGCCCACTTATTCTCCTCTGGTCAGCTGTATGCTTAATGTATAGACTTATTTCCTTGGGCGCTCAGGAGTCATGCTGGCTGCAGTGGGATTTCTGACACTGGAGCAAGAGGGTCTGTGAACCTTGACACTTTGGGATTGCACTTACCGAGGGAGGCCATTTCACAGGGTATTTTTTCTTCATTTCACCCACTGTTTCTCACACTGAAAAAATGCAGCTCTTTACCTGAGGCTACAAGCCAGCACAGGCTTCCCTTGTGAGTAAGCAGCACCCTGGTTTGCAATACAATGCTTTCTGTGTGCTGCAAGGGCACAAGTACATGGGGGAGCTGGCAGGGTAACCTAGTCCTGGTGTGTTCTTTCAGCATGTCCCAGTGCTATGACAGAAGAGAAAACGTCAGCACAACGTTGCCTTGCTCACAGCCTCGCAGGAGCAGAAGCGTGGGTGGGAAAGGTTATCGCAGCAAAGAGAAACCGATGGCAAAAGTTAGCTGAAAAAGTCAATAAACACCACATTTGCAGTTGGTACCACTCAGAGAAGAGTGGTCTCGTGGCATCAAGGTGAAAGAAAGGTGATCAAACTGCCTGGGTCTTGTGAGGGGAGTACGGAAAAAGGGAGGCTTTCTTTGCAACAAGTAGGAGAAGGGGAGGGTTTTTTCTCTCCAGCTCAGTGCTCACCCTGTGAGTGTGAGAGGGAGGTCGCTGCATGCAATGCGTGTGATCTTGCAGAGTAAGAAGGATCACCGAACGGGTGACGCAGGAAAAGGAGGATTACTCTGCATGTGATGGCAGAAGGAGGATGGAGGAGCATTCTTGCAAGGGGTGTAAGGATGGGGATTACTAAGGGATTTTCTTGGGGAACTAGGTATAATGAAGAAACTCCACCCTCTACCTTACACTTGGGGACTCTGAAAGGGCAAGTGAAGGGTCATCAGAAGCCATCTCACGTATGTTAAAGTTCTGATGCCTTTCTGTCACCCTTTGAAGTACTTCCTGCTTACCCAGTTGACCTAACTACTGCTAGGTTTCACTGACTTTTGGAGAGCCAATGCCATTTCCAAATCTCTAGTCAAAAAGAAGGAAATGAGGCCACCTTTGTGTAAGCTAAATGTCTGTCCCCGATGGAAGACCTTAAAGAGTTTGGCTACTTCCTCCTTTATAGTCAAAATGCAACTTCCCATCCACACAGGATTTTGTAAACAAAAGCGTAAGCAGTACATAGAGGCTGACACACCTCTGTGCAAGAGGCTCTAAAACCTGCTGAGTTAATGGGAAGACGCTTCCATTCATTTCAGTGGGAGTCCTCCAATAGTAGTAACGTAGTTCTACAGCTGGGACAGGAAGGCTGAAGTCCGGCTGCAAGCGAGTCTTTAGAACTAGCAGGCTCTGTGAACAGTCCAGCAAAAATGGTTGAGTTTTGGCTGAGTTATGAAGATCTGACAATGAATAATTGCTGTTGTTTACATAACACCCACGCACAAACCATAAACGTTTGGCTTTTTGACCTTAGCCATGACCACAGAGATCTGCAGTAGATGCTCTTCACGTCGTCTTTGTTACACCGCTCCCTTCCAGCTGTCTCAGCAAGGTTGGTCTGGGCAAGGGAGGGAAGTACTGCAAGTGCTACCAATGGCAGGAATAGGCATAGACTCAGCTTGAGGTGGGGAAGCAAAGCTGGCAAAGGGCCAGACTGCAGGAAATACACAGAAAAACCAAGACCCGAGGAACAGAAGAGGATGAAGAGAAGAACTGAAAGGATAATTGCAGGCAGGGAGCTGTTTGCCAGAGCAGAGGTAAGAGCAGCCTTTGTATTGTACGTACAGACTGTTTGCTGTCTGTACATCCTTTCATAGAGGACATAGCACAATGCATGCGATGACAGTTGTACTGGCAGACCAAGAGACAGAAAATTAGCAAACACTGAAGTGGAATTACCAATAGAGGGTCAAATACCAGGAGAGAAAGGATGGGCAAAGAAAGCTAGGAGAAAAAGAGAACAGCTGCAATTAAAATAAAAAAACTTTAACAGAAAAAAAAAAAGTTACATTCTTCATAAAGGTAAGGCTTATTTTCCACAGTGCTTTGCCTTGTCCCTGTTGCACATCTTCTTTCACCTTCCGCCCAGTCTTTGTCCTTCCCTGCACCCAGCCCTCCCCCTCTGAAGGCTCCAGCCCTTGCCTGAAGTCCCTCACTGTGCCCTGCTTACCATTTCCATTTTCCTCTGTCTCGTTTCCCAAAAGCTGGTCCATGTCCCTGCTGCTCTGTCCTTTCCTCCTCTGCCCCCCCTCCAGCTCCTGCAGACCCTCCAAATGCCTTGTGCCTCCAGGTTTCCAAGATGAGGATGCTGTGAATAAGGGGGATGTTCTCGCTGTTGCACAGAGCTGCAGAAACCCAGGTCTGCTGGTACATGATGTTACAGCTGGGAGTTCAGCACCCGTAGTCCCTCAGGTGTACCTGTCACTGCAGTGATTGACACCTGCCAGTATGACTGACTCAGAGGAAGATGGACATCATCCGCGCTGCCAGCTCCACCACCTGCTGTAGCAGCACGTGGCTTCCCCTTGGAAGCACCCATGCCAAGCCTCAGCCAAGCTCAAACCATGCTAAGTCTCTTCCTGAACTGTGAGCACATGCTGCCCGTGTGTCTGTCTGGCCCAGCGGGCAGCAGCCAGTCGCTCCCCCCTTGGTCTCTGCGAGGAGCCGTGGAGCAGGGGTGCAGGGCTCAGCCCTGCGCCGAGGCAGCTCTGATCCAGCCATCCTTGCAGCCAAAGGCAGAGATAGCTGCTTCCCATCTCACAGGCCACTTTTTGCACGGAGCCCACAGGTCCTCGACTTTTGCATCAGGCAGGGGTCCTGGCAAAGCGCTTGCCCCCCTCTTTTCTCTAGGCACTGGTGGAAGGGCCATAGCATCCCCAAGGACCCTCGTCCCTGTGGTGCAGGAGCACAGGGCATACTGGGACAGGCAAGGAGCTCGGCAACGGCAGGAGGTGAGGTGCCAGTGGCACAGATGACAGCAGGATTATCCCTCTGCCTGCCAGCAAGGGTGAAACTGGACAGCAGGGAAGCAAGCGAGCTCTGACCGGTGGCCACCGCGGCAGTGGGCGAGCATGCTTACTTTTAAAATTAAGCAGAAAGAAAAAGTACTGTCCCCACGTCTCTTGCAGATGAGGTGCCGCCTAGGTCCAAGCTGTGTTTTGGGACCCTGGGAATGTCAATTTACCGCTTCACAGTATTATCCACCTGAGACTGAGCAGATCAGGATTTACTCTCCTTTTACTCCTCCTCCACTCCCCCTCACAGAGCAATTGCCCTCCACTGCTGCCTGCTGGAGAGGGAAGGTCGGACCAGCCGGGCACCTCTTTCCCACCATCACCGGCGGCTACAGCCAGGAGAGAAATGGGCTGTTCTTTCCATCCTCATCGCTTGTGAGGAAAACCAAGGACAGGACCACAGCACAGCGTGGTGGGACCTGGACAGCAGGAAGACCAGCAGGAGCGACCACCTGAGCGCTACCTGGCTCTCCAACAGGCTTGGCAATGAGCTCTCTGTTGCCGTGGCTCTGCTGCAGCTTGTATCCATGCTAGCTGGTTTAACGCCAGCCTGAGTATTACGTATTAGTGCTTCATGTATAGCACAAACAGTCAGGCTGATCCAGCTAAGGTAAAGTAACTTTCATTTGCAGCCCTTGATAAAATACCTGCTTTAGCCAATTTGCAAGAGGGCCTGCATGAGAGGTTATGGCTTCCCTTCATTTCTGTCAGTCAGCTAGAAGCAAAAAAAAGTCTCTTTAGGTGCTGGTACCATGAACAGCAAAGAGGTACAAGGAGAGGGAAGCCTAAGCCCCCACTGGCCTCTCTTTGTTTACCCTTGAAAAGGAACTCCTGCCCTTCAGTTATTTGGCGGACTCTTATGTCGAAGGACCAAAACCCACAAGCCCTGTTCAAACAAATCTCAGGTGGCGACTACAATAACACTTCTGTGCAAGAATGTGCTCCAGCGTTTGGCCGACAATGTTAGATAAATAGGTAATTGTGTTAACAGTGAGAAGTGTAGGTAATTTGTTGTGGGAGTTTGGGATTGTAGCCACAGTGGCTAGAACAGAGACTCTGAGCCATACCTGCTTAATTAGAAACATAGCTGGGTTTTGTCGAGGCAGGTAGCTTCTCTTATGTCTGCAAATGGAGTAAATTGCATCTGTTTAGACTGGATTTTTGGCCTCCCTGACTGCTGGGAATAAGAACTAGATTGGGACCTGCCATAAGCAGCTATCTCTCCCAGTAACTCATTCAGGCACTAGAGTCGTTGCAGTCTGCCAGCATGCTCTGGCTGCTGGGCATGTATTTCGCATTACAGTTTCCTTGTTGATCACACTTCACCAGAACTTAGTCTGACCCCGTGTCTTGATCCTACAGCCTGGGGATGACCACACAGCTCTGGGAAAATCAAGGTGAGCCGCCTGTTTGAAGGTCTTTGCTCCAGCTGCCCAAGCATAAGCACTGACACCTTCAAAAGAGCACCTGTGTCTTATTAGAGAGAAAACCACAAAGAAAATGGCAGATGCATTGCTCTGTACTGCATCCCGCTGAGGTGTGTCCCATGCTGTCATGAGCATTTCTGATGAAAAATTGAAGCAGCAACTGAAGCTGAAGTGATGAAGTGAAAACACCTGCCTGCTGAGAAACGTTAAAGCACCCAGATTTACCTGTGAGGCGTTTGGAGCCAGGGTCATTTATTTTCCTGGCTGCCTGCCAGGTTGTCCTTCTTCTGCAAGACCGCTGCCTTTGAGGAGTTTGGTGCCTGCTGGCTCTGCAACTCTCCTTGCTCCAGCTGGCCCAAGAGAAAAAGAAAGAATGGGGAGATCTCAGAAACTTCCCTCCCGTGGTCTGAGAGGAGCTGACAAAAGTCAGCTGCAGAGCCAGGAGCTGAACGTTTCCCTTCAGCTCTCTTGCTTCCTTTAGCTACTGTGTTGAGTGATGTTATTAGACTTGTTGCTCCCAAAAGCATCGCTTTTAGGATCAGCTCCAGAATGACTGCGAAATAAAAGCAGCTCACAATCCAGGCATAGTTCCTAAGGTTTCTAACCCTATCAGAGCAGTTGAATAATGAGAGTGAGAGGCAGAACCATCTGGAATAAATCCTTCAGCCTCCTGCACACAGTGTTTTGATACTCGCCTGAAAGCTTGTCCAGAGCTACTTCACCTACCCAAAGCTCGGATGTCCTTATGGGTGGGAAAGCTGTGCCTTCCTAGTATAGCTGAACAGCCCTGCTGCATGGGAAGAGATTTTAGAAGAGGTGCAGACCCAGTCCATTGGCAAGGTTTTCAGTCCAAGGGCTTCATGGGATGTTCTCTTCACCTTCTGCTGGGGATTGTGCACAAAAATGCAGAGAAACCTCCTAGTCTCCAGATACTGTCCAAGAAAATTGGAAAGGCTCAGTCTAAACTGTGTCCAGGGGAAAACCATGCTAATAACCACTCAACAAGGCTGAATGTCCTTGGCAGCTATTAATTATTATCAGTCCTCTACTTCAGCAAAGTCTGTGAGAGGCTTTCAGATGTAGCATTCCACAATCCCCGCACAAGCTGTTATTGATTTGGCACAAAAAACCCAGGGTGATAAGTTTGTGTTTGGAGTGGGCTGGAAGGACATGAATAAAACCGTACAGTCAGGAAAGTATGTGCTTGTTTTGAAGGACGTGTTACTTTTTGCTTGTTCGGTTTAACCATTCCTTCCCATCAAGGTCTTTTTCCTACTTTTGAGAGGAGATTGATTGATGGAGAGGAAGCTTACTTTTGAAGTATTTCATGGAAGAAACTAGAATTAGTGGTTACTGCATGCTGGCAAAGCATTTATGGATTTAGATTCTGTCCCTTTATAACCATTTTCTGAGAGCCCTTGACAAAGTTTTTGCTGGTATATTTTTCCATTGGTTCCCAGGATCCTTAGTGGTGGGACGGAAACACACTGCAGCTGTACAAAAATGCATGAGGCTGTTGGATCTCTAGTAGGACATAAAGCAGGGAACTTAATAGCTGTTATCCTGAATATCCTTGGCACTATGGTATGCCTCGCAGTTTCCTAGCATGGTGGAAAACTGAGCCACCCCCATTTACACAATAGCCTAAACCAACCTTGTGATTTGCCTTTAATTTGCAGTTTGCCTCCAGCTCTCCCCTTCTTCTTTCTCTCCTCCTTTTGTATTCCTCATTCACACTGTAATCAGAGGTGGGTTAACATAATGCAACTGTGATTCAGGTTTCAATAACTGCCACCATCTGTGATGAATCAGAGAAGATGCAGCAGGGAGGAATGGCTCTAAAGGAGGTGATTTTCCCTTTAGAGATTTTAAGCATGAGGGATTCACACAGCCTACTTCAGGCAGTCAGCTGGGGTGCCTGTATGTTTACAGGGGCAAGCTCCCCGAGTAGCTGACTGACAGAAGCAGATACCTCCAGATTTGATTTAAAGCTGCTGTGGAAGATAGTTAAGGTTGCAAGATATGAAACCTGCTCATCCTTCTCCGCCCTGGCACTGGCCTGGTCCATCACATGCATATCACACAAAGACAATATCTATGCTAACGAATTGATTAGTACCAGGGGATATCCCTAGGCACTGGCTGCTGCTGGTAAATCGCTACTGCTGGTACATCCACGCCATCAGGATGGTCCCTGGCATGCTTTTGGCCCGGATCCACTGGGATTCTCCCCAGAAATTCTCCTGGGTGGTTTGGGAGTTGGTGGGAGCTGGTGCCTCTTTCCATTGGGCATTTTGCAGAAACCATGCTGAGCTGCAGGGTGAACCAGCCTGACTGTGGGCTGCTCCCTGCCAGCTGGCTGGGGAAGGGTCTTAGGGAAGTTTAATGTCCCAGCCCTATTTCTCTGGGATTTCTCTTCGCTTTCTTGCTCTCCTGTGCCAGAAGAGCCCTGCACATGCCCAGCAGATGGCACTCCGCCATGGTTTTACACTGAAAAGCCCCTCATAAATAACCTGGCCCACCTCTGGGAGAGCAGGGTGGTGGGCCAGGGCTGCCCTGCTCATCAGGACCCTGCAGGGAGCTGGCTGCTGCTGTCATGCCCGGGGAAAGCCATGCTAAATTATATGCATACCTACCTACCTCTCTATACATGTATCTATATCTGACAGCTACAAACCTGCTAGCCGCTGTTAGAACACCTTCAGGGCATGAAGGGCCAGAGAGGGCAGAGGGTACTCAGCATTTTGGAAGGTCCGAGGGTGGCTGTGTGCTTGCGATACGGTGACGCTCACAGGCTCCAAGCGAGATCAAAGCTTTGTCGTACCAAGCCTTGTGCACAACCACCGCAAGGGATGGGCCCAGATTTTAGTGGACACTGACGTGGGAGGACAGCACTGCTCTGCCAGCCTGCGGCTGCCACCCAGGTCAGTCTGCCGCACCAGCTCCATCTCAGCACCCGTTGCTTTAGCTGCAGAGCCATTGCTTTCTTTTTCTTCTCCCAACTGTATGAATCAGTGCTCCCTCAGCCAAAAAGTACGGCTCAGCGCATCTCCTCGTCAAATATTGAGTCAAGAAGTTAAGTTCTTGATCTGCTAGTCTTCCAGAGATCGCCTTTGCAAAGCATGACAGGATTATTTTTACAATCACTAGAAAATGTTAAAAAACAAAGGCGGGCCTGCCAGATTTGCTCCAGTGAACAGTAAGCCTTGGCTGCATGAGTTTAGTCATTTTTTTCGGAGCTAATTCCCTCCGATAGCTCTCCCTTTTTGTTGCTTCTGCTGTCTTTTCACCCAACTCCATGCAGCGACAGATGCTTGCAAGGACAACGTTGCCTCCCCTGGTGTTAGATGAAGCCCAAAGCTCAGCTGTTCTCACCTCCTGCGGATGGTTGGGCTCCTTGGTGATCTGGGGTATTACTTTTTTGCCATAAGCAAACTGACAGCTTTGGGCTTGGAAAGCAGAAAGTTGCTGCTTGGCAGCAAACCGCTGCTCCCGGAGTCAGCGTCTGCACACAGGCTCCTGTGCAAGGCTCCTTGCCAGAAACAGAAGTGGGCTCAGGGAAGATAATGTGGCATTGCAGGACCGCTGAGCCAACAACCACAGCTTCCTACCAAGCATTTTAACTTTCCCTAAGTGGCTTTGGATTTCATCTGTCTCCTTTTTCCCTCTGACATTTCGAAAATGCTCAGACTGGTGAAAATTTGTGCTGCAGTTCTGAAACAGTTGCCTCCGTGATCCCAATTTCTCTCTTAAGGACACAAGATGACCAGAAATAAGTCCTTTCTTAATTCTGTTGCATGCAAGCGGTGCTTTTCACCTTTAAATGCAGTTTTGGGTTGTTTCATGCATAAATGGGCAATTATTGGGCTATTGGTATCTTTTGTCTTCTAGGGTAAGTGACACTGCTTAGCACTGGTGTGCCTAAGGTGGTGAGTACCAGAGCTTGAGCCTTGAACCTGTGTCAGAGGGGAAATACATCTACTGACATCAGAGAAGCTGGCTTTGCGCTATTTAATAAGGATCTATGAGTTCATTGTTGCTGCAGCTTAGGCCCAGGTCTGTGCACGAAACCCTTGCAAGTGGCTACACTGGAGAGCTGGGGAGCAGAGTACCTCCCCGGGAGGATTCACGGCACTACCCCTGTCAGTATCACTGTAGCTGTGAGCTTGCTGTCTCCTCTGCCAGTGCCTCCACAGGGGATGTTTCTGCTAACAGGGCTGTGCAAGTGGGCTGAGTTTCCCCGGCCAGAGCAATCCCCTGAGCTGGGCAGTGTGTGCCCTGCTCTCTGCTGGGTCATCCTTTTATTCCCCTCTCCCTAGCCTGAGGAGTACTGGGCAATCAGGATTTGCCATCTCCGGTCACAGGCAGGAAAACTGTTCCCTGCACAACCTAAACTGGGAGCTGCGGGTGTCTAATCTTGGAGGAAAAAGGGCAGCAGGGAAGAAGAAAGACAGAGGGAGAGAGACAACCCCACCACACAGTCTGAATCTATTTCTTCTTTCCTGGAAGAGGTGCCATGAGCACTGGGATGTCCCCCTTGCTCTCTGAAAGTTAGCGGCTCACGCCTGTTAGTTCATAAGGGCCAAGAGTAGCACTGAGGGCATCTCAGAAGGTTAAATGCCTTCCCTCCCCTCTCTCCTACTCTGGTGCTTGGTGTTTGTTCTCTGGTCTGCCGTGCTGGAGCTGGTGCCTGCCGTATGTGGTCTGTCCCCGTCGGTCCCAGCCAGCAGAGTTCAGCTCTCCTCCCCGTAACAGGCAGAGTTTGGCCTCTGGCTGCTGCCTTGGCTCTTTCCATCACAGACCTCATTTCAGCTACATCTCAACTTCACCAGAAGTGAACAGTTCGAACAGAAATTGCCCACACTGGGTATGCCTTCGGGGTTTCAGTCAAAACATTTCTAGTGTTTCCACTGGAAACAACCAGCTGTGCTGGGAAGAGAGAAGCTGAGAAACTGAGGAGCTGGAGAAGGGGATTGGGCATGGAGGGAGAGGGGGCTGCAAAAGGCAGGGAAGCAGGCATAGGTGCTATGGTCTTGACTGTGCATCATGCTTCAGTTCCTCCCAGGAGCGTGGAAAAGTGGAGACAGATGGTGCAGGAGAAGGCAGAGAAGCTTCAGCCCCAGCCCACCTTCCCTGAGTAGACATTTCCCTGCCACAGCCCTGGAGGGAAAGTCGCCGGTGCTGCACAGAGCTGGGGCAGGAGCGAAGCTGCTGAGCCGTCCAACAGCCAGCGTTATGGCCTGTTCGCTCCCTCCTTTGCAGCTGTGTGTGGTGGGGCCACCCTCAGAGACGATGGGAGGTTGGGACGTGGCTCCTTCTACTAGTAACCCTGGGTGGCACATAGCTATAGCTAATTATGTGGGGCTTGCAGAGTACAGAATTTGAGGTATTTTCTCCTCCCTGAGTCTGTTCCAGCCTGGATTCGCATGCACACAGCGCTGACCTAAGGGCTTTGGTCAGTGAAGGCACTAGCAAGTATGCAATTCCCCTTCCGTGGGGTAAAAGATAGGTATAGTTCATGTACAGCCAAAAAGGTGTCTTCTCCAGGCTTCTCCTCCTTCTGCTGGGTCTGTATTGCTGGCAAGAATCTCATGGGACATCTGCCTGCAATGAGAGGGAGAAAGTAACTATTATTATGCATGCGGTACCCTTGAAAGTTGTCACAGCAAATAAATGAGCACAGAAAAATGGCCCTCATTGCTGGGGGCAGAGCCTGCAAACCAGGTCAGTCTAGAGCAAGAGCAAGTACTTCTCTGGTGGTGCAGCTTTCCTCGTGACATAACTGTCCTGAGAGTATACAAAGACCTTCATCTGCAGGACTGTAATTTCAGCATCTTTCATTGGAAGTTATGTTTCTGCTTAAAGTTAGACAAATGAGCCACTGCTCTTGGTTCAGATAGTGGCAGAGGACTGAAGTGTGCGTCTATGGGATTTTTTTCCCTATAGAGTGTGAAGAAAAAGGGGCTCCTTCTGTAAGTGTCATCCAACTGACCCAAAGTGTCCAAAACCTGAGAGAAAGAAGAAAAAGGGAAATTGTATATATACTAATTTATTCTTGCCATTTCCACCAGCTGACTTAGAAACCTAATGAAAAAGCTGTACTTCCATCCCAAGCTGTGATGCCAGTCCTGGGTATTGCTATGATAAGCAGTTCCCAATTTAACCGAAAGAGAGGACACAATAGCACAGAGACAAAGAGACGAAATGTGCAGTTTTTACTTAAGCATTTAATTCCTGCAATTCCTCTCGCCTGGGTTTTTGTGGTTTTTTTCCAACTGTCCCCTTTTAAATTTTACCTGGGACCTGGAGGCCTGGCTCAGCCCAGCCGTCCACAGCTGTTATACGCACACACGACCCACAGCCAGATGAACACAGCCTAGCTTGGAAATGCATTTGTGCTAAAACCGCAATTTCTAGGGCTCCCCCTCCCCGCCATCCTCCGACATCACCCCTCGCCGTGCGCCCACAGAAACTCTTTGTCTTTCCAGACCCCTCGGTCTCGACCCACCGGAGTGGCACCGGAGGCAGGTGTCCCGATTTCCAGCTCGGCCAGCCGCCTTCGCTGCGCGGGCAGGAGCAGCCCAGCTGCAGAAAGCGATAAGCCGTTGGCCGGCACGGCATTTATCTCCCCGGCAGCAGCGGCGGGCGAGAACAGCTTGTCCTTGACCCGGACAGGCGCTGGGCACGCCAGGCTGCCGGCAGCCGAGCTGGGGACCGCTATCTCAAATACCACGTCCCATGGAAGAAGCACGAGTGCTCCTCTGGGGAGCAAAGGGGCTTCAGCCACCTTCACCACGGCAGCCACCCGTCTGGGTCAGCGTTCGGGGTGATGCCACCTCACGTCCCTCAATGTCTCACAGGGGGCACGAGCTGCCGAATCCAGGCAGTAAGTGGTGGTGCTGGGTTGCTGGAGCCGGGAGGAAAACTGAGGGAGTCACTGCGTGTGTGGCTTTTCTTTTTCTTCTCCTTCCCTCCCCGCCCCCCCCGTCTGTTTTCTTGAAAAAATAAAAGCATTTTAATTGTGTGAGTTACCATCTGGAGGTCAGGCCATTGTGAACAATAAGCTTAGGTTGTAATTATATTTATTCTGGGTAGGTTTCTTCATGCAACTCATTTTAATGCCTTGGGCCTCCCTGGTACATTCAGCTAGAGGAGCAGAGTTAATTGGAGGCTTCTGGCTCAAATACTAAAGGTTACTTGAAACCTGCAATTTCAGACAGATTAATGAAATCTATGAAAGCACTCAAATGAGCCACAGATCCTAAAGCATAGCAATAGTACAACTTCTATTAGCTTGCACTACACCACAGACCTGGAAAAATGCTTTAAATGAATATTGGTTGTAGAAAAAGCTAAACATTTGTGATTTACAAAATACCCGTGGCAATGAATTGAGTTGTCAGCCATGACACAGTCTTGCCTCCCTCACTAAAGCAACTGGTTCTGGTTTATAGCATCTATGGAAAGATTTTGCAGGATAAGGAATTATCTTTAATATCTTTAGGAGAATCTTAGCCAAGAAACACCCTCTCCCCACTCTCTAACCCCTCGCACCAGCCCTCTCACCCCTCTTCTGCCCCAAGCCCATCTTCTGGGGGTCACTCCTTTGTGCACTCTCCTGGGGGCTGTGATGAAGTCAAGCTGTTGGCTGCATTAATTTCCAGGCATCACTGAAGGAGCACCAGCGTATTTCTTTTTTGACCACTTATCTCCCCATTGCCACCGAATCCTTCTGCGTTATACAGAGATGCAGGTGCCTCGTGTCGCTTGTTCCCTGAGATGAGCCTTTAAGTCACCATGAGCTGTGAGGAGGGGAGGACTAGGAGGCAGCTGAGCATGGACCAGGCTTATGATATGGTGTCGGGACTCAGCCCGAAGTTTAGCGTGGGAAGGGCTTTCCCTGAACAGCAGAGGCACAGCAAATGTCTCCCTCCATTCTGGCATGAGGCTATGAAGATGACGAGGATGGTGGTGAGGGATGAGGGGGAAGGAGAAGAAAGGCAACTTGCTTAAAACCAGTCGTCACACTGGAGCGAACAGCAAAGACAGAAGCTGGCAAGTCAGTGTGTGATTAAGCTGGACCCAACAGTTGGTCCTGACCCCATGTGGGAATGATGTCCTTTCAGGGAGGAGACACATGCCCAGGCTTTGTGGGCTAATGGGCCACAAGCTCAGAAGAGACCGTCTTCCTTTTGTCTCGCATCTCTCTGAGCTTTGTATACGCTGCTTTTTGTGGTTGGGGGTTAAAGAACAAAAGAGGCCTTTTTAAACACAGGGTCTGTTCAACTTGTTCATCTCATGTTCTTGGGATGCTGAGTTGGCCAGGCTGCACCGAGGTCAGGAAGTGAAGCTAATTTGTGCAAACAGAATTTATCATTAAAATAAGGATGAATATCCTGGCAATGAAAAACGATGGCACTCTTAAATGTGTTATGCCCTGCAGTTTCCTCCCCACACTTTACCCATCTCAGTTTTACTGCTGAGAAGGTTTTTCTGGGACAGATTCTGCTTCCGGAGCCCGAATGGAAAGAACCAGCTCAGAAGAGGAGAGCGACCAGGCAGGGGAGACCAGAGGTCCCTTTCAGTCTTTTGTCAGCAAATACTGTGGGCTTAGAGAAATGTTATGAGACACAGAAAAAATTCAGGGTGTCATCTGTGAATCTGCAGCTTCCTCTTTTGCATGCACGGATACCACCACAGTCACTGAGAAGGAAATTTTACCTTTGGGAAGGACTACTGCCATGTATCAGGGCCCGGAGGAGCAGAGGAAGGAAGTGCAAAGGGAGCAGATGGCTGACTGAAATGTTTGTGAAATGAAAACTAATTACAAAAGATACATGAGGGGATAAGAAAGGAGGGGGGGGAGAAGGAAGGAAGGAAGGAAAGAAGGAAGGAAGGAGGAAGAAAAAGAAAATATTTTTAAAAAAGAAAATCTTCTGTAAGAGCTTCTAAACTGTGATAGTTCTGATCAGAGTTTCTCTGCGTTGAGGAAGAAAGTCTCCTTTTATTCTGATACTTTTTGTCTATTGCCCTTTAGGAAATTTCAGTCAGCTGTGCCATTTTGCCTTTTATCCCATAACTGCTGCTTTGACATTCAGGTTATGGACCAGGAACACACACTGGCACCAGTGACAGCCATTGTTTTCATTACAATGCTTGGGTTGCGAACCAGTAGGAGAAAATTGGCATTCAATTCATAAGAACTGTTGCAAAATCCCAAATGTTGCAAAGCAAATGCCCAATCTTTCTTCTGGTTTCTTGTCTCCCAGAAACTGTCTGGTACTGTAAGCATTTTGCTGGGAGCCAACAAACGACCCCAAATTTATTTTATTTTTTTAGATGAATACTGGCTTTGTTTGGATGTTCAGTGGCAACAGTGTCAACGTTAAGGTGAAAAGTACTGGAGGGGAAGGAGGCATGGGGAGGCAATAAAGGAGAAAAGAAAATGGAGGGGCATTGTGAGCAGAGGAAAAGGCAGAAATAGGTGACTAAAAAGAGATGCTAAAGACAGCAGCAGAAGTGTGGGAGAAGGAAATGCAACTCAACAACCCCAGTCCACAGTAGGAAGCGACATAACTTCTCAACCCGAACACTGGGGTGAGGAGGGTGTGCAGCCATTATACCATAGATGGCTGAATAATAAATAAGTCTGATAGTATATAGTGTCCTTATTGTTAATACAGGCTTGAAATCCTCTGCTCTGAGACCATCCAGCCCTCTGAGACCATCCAGCCAAAAAACCATTTATTTTTCTCTCAAGTGCAGTTGTATTAATAGAAGCAGCTCAGGAAGCCCTCATCCCAGTGCAGTTTCAACACTTTATACAGCAGGGGGTCTTAATGGGATCTCTTCCATCCAGGGTGCCATTAGCTTCCCTCCCTGTCTCTCCATTTCCCCCTTTCTAATAAAATACTAGTCTAAACACACACTGGGGTGTTAAGAGGAGTGATTTCTGCACTGGATGTGTGTGTGTGTGTGTGTGTGTGTGTGTGTGTGCATGAAGTAGCTCTGACTTGTTCAAGACTTTAGCTTTAAATGTTTGCACTCATGCAAAAAAAAAGAAAGAAAGAAAAAAAAAAACCCAGACCCTGCTAAGTAAGTCTGAGTGACCCAGGTGCTGGCTTTCTTACCACTGCATCACCGCTTCTGGTTTTCTAACCCCTTTCTCTTTTCCTCTCAGCCTGCTGTCCCATGTCAGGGACACTTTGTACCTGTTGATGGTTTCCATCACACCCTCTTGCTCAGTCTGAGCTACTGGGCATGGCTCAGGGTTGTGCAAGAAGCATTTCAGATGGCCTCAGCTGGGGCATCTTGTTCCTTATGCCATAGTTGGCAGATGGGAAACATCCGTGTCCATGGTACATTAAAAAATTGTTCCTCAGCACCCCTGCCAGGACTGGATGGCTGGGGATTTGAGCCAGGCTGTAGACACCATCATCTTTGTGGGCCTGAAAGGCCTTAGCAAGGAAATAGTCACTGAAAGCGGCACCAGTTTGATTTGGTATCACTTTGTACCTAATTGGGGTGGGTAGCCAAGACTACAGACAGGACAGATGCACAGTGACTGCTTGCCGTGCTGCAAAGGTCTCTAACCTAATGGCAGCCTGCTCGGAGAAGGGCTCACACCTCTTGAGTAACCTGCCCGGGGTCTGACACTGTCCAGGTACCCTTTGTGTACTGCAGCATCCAAGTCGGGCTGAAAGATGGGGCTTAGTGGCTTAGCCGCTGTACGGGGTGAAAGCAGCTATTTCACTTACAGAAATAACGTTATTACTCTCGTTACAGATGACACGTCATCACTCACCCCCTCCCCTCAGCTTTCTATCCAGTAGCCTGGGAGGTATTATTCCCCATCAGAAAGATACTGATGTTTGCAAAGCCCTTAGAGCTGCTTTTCCAAATGGGTCTATAGTCATGCAAAGGATGAACACTTTGTAAAAGGATTCTTGTTTGCGGTTGTTTTTTTTATTCCTTGGTCTGTTTGTTGGCCGGCTTCTTATTCCAGCTGTCCTGTCTCACCATTTACCGACTAACCTGGCACAATGACCTTTTGGACTGTGCTGGCTTTCTCCTCCTCCTCCCCAGAAATAACAGACAGCTTTCTGCACAAGCACAGGCAAACAGCACACAGGTTCCGCTCAAGAGATCTCGCTTGCTTGACAAAACTTGCTATTGATCACATTTTCAGGCAACTTGGGTGTCACAAGGATGCCCTGTTCTTGTGCTTCCTAACATAAAGCTGTGATAGAAGTTGCAAATTCAAAGAACAAACGCACTTTCCTTTCCCCGCTGCCCCTGGTTTCCTTCCATTTCTCTTGAACCATTTGGAGCCAGAGTTTGGGGAAAGACTGAAGACAGTTTCCAAACTGGAGTTCTTGGAAACAGCTTGTTTCCACATATGTGCCGGTCTGTGGGAACAGTGAACTGCGTCGCGTCCCACTTAATCTGCCATGTTTTATTAGGCTTCTGGATTGATCTGTTCAGTATCTCTCTCCCTCTCCTGCAGCAGGGGAGAGAAGATGATAAATTAGATGTATTAAGGCAAATACTTCACATCCCCTCAGGTCTTTGCAATTCCAGCTGTCTGAAATCACACGTTCTTGCCCAGCCAGAGCATTGTGACAAATGAGCAGAGTCCTCCAGTAACTGCGGTTGGTGTCGGCGGGGACTTTGAAAGGAGAGTCTGCTTCTGGGAAGTGAAGGCTGCTTCAGGCAGAACAAATAATAAATGCTGCCATCTCACCGACCTCTTTCCTTTGTCTCTCTTTTCTTCCTCTTAATTTGTATTTTTGTGGGCAAACCAAGCAATGCATAGCTCGCTTGTTACTGTCACACACTTGGGTCACCCCAGGGAGTCACGATGCAGATTTTCCATTAGCGTCAAATGTACATGGATTTATGAACTCCCATAACCTGGAGCTGATGAGAGCAGATTAGGGAGCAACTGTTTTTAGATAACTTGCATACCTAAGAAATCAGCTAATATAAAGCTGCCTGCTGAAAGGTCACTTATTTCCCAAAGAGCGTGAGAGAATATTATGGTGACCCCTTCTTATTATATTGTCACTTTACACATACACATGCACATATACATTGAGAGTACGGTATTCACTTCTGTCCCTCCTCACACTGAGCTAATGCCCCAAGCTTTATTGCGGTGCACCCTCTACAAGGACTTCTCCCTGGTATGGGACCTTTGGGTTGTCTGTGCTACACCGAGACGCAAGGCTAGAGACACACCTCTCTAGTTTTAATGGAGATGGCTGTGCCAGGGGTCACAAGCCTCAGCACATGCCATGTAAGCTTGGCTATCTCCTCCAGGTGGATCCAGGCTGCAGGCACCCTGTGTGAATCTCCATTGCTATAGGTCACCAAGATGAAGAATCTGTACCCTGCAGTTGCAACGTAGCCCTTGTGCAAAGATCTGACCACACAAAATGAGAGCCATGAGTAAGAAACTTTGCACTTCCCCAGTATCTATCATCATCAGGGCTCTGGTTTTATTCAACGTATTGGTGTGTCCTGCCCTATAAAACCCCTGCTAGACAGAAGGGACTGTCCCAGGTTTATATGTCCCATGGTAAACTGTGTCCCATGTTGCAGAGTCAGAGGCTTTAAGATGAGTGTCTTGTGCCTGGTCACACAAGAACTCCCCTAACAAAATGAAAACTACTAAATCCTGTGCCTTTAATACAAGATCATCTCTCTGTCCATAGTAATGAAGTTCTGGTTTTCATTTTTGTTTTTGTTTTAAAGAAAAGTTTCATTTAAAGCTGTGTGTTCCTTCCAGGATTGTTTGTGATTAAGTTCAGGTTACGAGCACAGGGAGACAATTAATCTGGCACTGGAGTTCAGCCTTTATACGGAGGCATGACAGGGAGCATACCACAGCAAAATAAGATGGAAATTTTCAAGTTTCGAAATATCCAAACTATCATAATTCTCAACTTTTAGTTATTGAAAGCATCTGTATCACCCCCTCCTCTCCTTTTAGCGTCCTTTGTAACACCTTATTTTTGGATTGAGGTCAAGTGCTGCATTTATTCCTGGAGGAGGGGAGGCATGAAAGCAGCATTTCCTTAGTGAACATGTGGAAACTACATCTGGTGGCTTGGGTTTTGAATAGCCCTGAGTGCTGGGGCAAGGTGGAGAGATCAGAAATGGTCATCACTGGGTGTGGGACCTCCTTCATCCTCCTTCATCTTGCTCAGTGCAGGGAGAGCCATGCTGGGGGAGCAGGGCACTGCCTCTGAGCTCCCCAGCTCTAGCTACACTAAGCCAAGGAAAGTGGCAGGAGATTTCTTTGGGCCGGGTGCTTTACCTGATGGAGGGTTTCTAAGTAGTGATGCTTTTCTCCCATGTGGTGGATGGGGTCATATGGGCCAGAGGGGGAGAGGAAGGAGAAGAAAGGTTGACTTCCCTGGTGGCAATACAGAGACTGAGAGTGCACCCTGCTCCTGTCTTCTGTTTTGCTCAAGAGATGAGTGACTCCAGTGTGGGAAATCAGGATTATTCACCCAGCCCTCTCTGCTGCAAGAAAAACATGTGGGACTGCGGGGGAAAGGAAGATGCATTTTTCCTCAGCTTCAACATACCCTTGCCTTCCCCAAGGCAGACAGGAGCCACGCACGGACCTGGGCTCCCTCAAGATATTGCCCAGGTCCCAGCCTTGCTGAAGGCAGTTGCCTTTGCATTAGAGCAGCCAGGAACCAGACACGTGGGTTTCTCTAAGAAAAATTGGTGTAAGATTTTTCTGCCACTGGTAAGCAGCATTCGCAGCCTCCCCACGCCACTTGAGGGATGCCGGCAGGGCAAAGGTGCACGCAGCTGCTCATTGCCAAGGTCAGCACCACATGGGCCGGGAGCAAATCTTCCCAAGATATCCACAACAGCCTTGTCCAGCTCAGATGCCCCTGCATACTTTGCATTTCTCAGCCAGGGCGTTAGCCCTTGGTCAAATATTTTCTTGAGGAGCAGGCATTCAAGTAAAACCACTGGTGGCAGCATCAAGAATTCAGAACATTTGGAGAGCCGATGGACGAACCAAGCCAAAATGCTGATGCAGCTCACCATACCCTCAAGCAAAATCAAAATAGATTGGGTGAATGGTGCTTAAAAAATGTTCATTTCACTCTACTTACTTGCAAGGAACGACTAGCATAGGCATGGGTGTTTGAACTGTAGGTGTTCACAGGTCAGACATAAATCCTGGTCCCCCCATGCCTAACTCAGGAAGAAGACACAAATTCCTCCTTCTCAGGTGTCGTGGTTTAACCCCAGCCAGCAACTAAGCACCACGCAGCCGCTCACTCACTCCCCCCCATCCAGTGGGATGGGGGAGAAAATCAGGAAAAGAAGTAAAACTCCTGGGTTGAGATAAGAACGATTTAATAGAACAGAAAAGAAGAAACTAATAATGATAGTGATAACACTAATAAAATGACAACAGGAGTAATAAAAGGATTGGAATGTACAAATGATGCGCAGGGCAATTGCTCACCACCCGCCGACACCCAGCTAGTCCCCGAACGGTGATTCCCTGCCCCCCCCACTTCCCAGTTCCTAAACTAGATGGGACGTCCCATGGTATGGAATGCACCGTGGCCAGTTTGGTTCAGGTGCCCTGACTGGGCATGAGAAGCTGAAAAATCCTTGACTATAGTCTAAACACTACTGAGCAACAACTGAAAACATCAGTGTTATCAACATTCTTCACATACTGAACTCAAAACATAGCACTGTACCAGCTACTAGGAAGACAGTTAACTCTATCCCAGCTGAAACCAGGACATCAGGAAACTGAAGAAACGAGAACACTCAGATGAATTTCTCAATCTGAAGAACAATTTTTGGTGGTACCTAAAGAGCATCAACTATAAATGCCTTTTCTACCCAATTGACAGAGAGCGGAAAGGAGATTGCCACACAGCCCCACAGTGGGGCTTATTCTTCTCTGCTGCATTTCTGAGAATGGTCAAAAGTAACCTGGAAATGGAAACTGAGTTAGGAGGTGTCTGCCATCTGGTCTGGCATGGCCCAGCCATCATGGCTGTTTTCATCAACCCCAGTCTGAAGCAGACACTCCTATTGACTGAAGCCGAGTGAAACGATGAAGGCAGAGGGAAGCCTGTCTCCCCCTGAGCAGAAGGAATGGGACACAGGCATGATGATTCCCCAGCAGATGGCTTGTCCGCAGAAACCGATGTTAGCTTAATGAGTTGTGCTCTGCATGCCTCCCAAAGGGAAGCCGCAGCAGGATAAAGATTTCAAAACTTACCACTTCAGGTCAGGATCTGAGCTGCTTAAAAACCAAATGGTGCCTGGGAGGGCTGACACCAGCAGAAAGAGCAGTCCAGAGTCCTGGGTGTCTTTATATTCTCTGCTTGAGGTGTTCTACTCCATTTTGGAGGGAGCAGAGATGGGGAGCAGAGGGAGTGCAGTGATGTAGCTTATTTAGCAGCGTGAAGCTCCCCTAGACTGCAACCAAACAACGTCTCCTGATGTATGAAGTGCCTGCTATGTTTTGCAAGAACTCTCTGGTGCCTTCAGACCTGCCGGTGGGACTCTGTTTTGGTTAGCAGTTTTGCACGCTCACGTCTCCTGGGATCTACCCAGTCACTACTGTCATTTTGGCATCCACAAAGGAGGAACCCTCTGTTGCCAGAGGTCTGCATCTTCCAGCCTCCCCCGTGCTGGCAGTCCATGTCTCCTTCTGCTCCTGCCTTGCCTCATACCTTCTTTTTCATCCCTGGGAGCATAGCACCTGCCTCTGCAGATCCCTGTGAAGATGACATTCCTCTTGTTCGTTATCTCTGGTGTGGCAAGGATGGCTCGCTTTTTCCTGCAGCTCCCACTCCCAGCACTGCCGTGTCTATCAGAAGAGATGCGGGCATGTCTTGGCTGATGGCTCTGCATCCCTACATCAGCTGCCAAGAGCTAGGCTAGCGTGGCATCTACATAGCCAGACACACTGGTCCTTTCTGGGGGTCAGTGTCCTGCCGAAG
The DNA here is from genome assembly GCF_000737465.1 of Haliaeetus leucocephalus. Taxonomy (NCBI): domain Eukaryota; kingdom Metazoa; phylum Chordata; class Aves; order Accipitriformes; family Accipitridae; genus Haliaeetus; species Haliaeetus leucocephalus. Next base: position 1,229,402 of record NW_010973138.1, read on the forward strand.
TGAAAATTACAGCTCCCACCTTATTAGGGGAGCAGCATGGTCCAGCAGAGTGAACTGGGGCTGGGAAGCAGGAGATGTCGGTGCTCTTCTGGGATGCCAAGCACTCTGGTGGCCCTGGCTCCTCTTAGCACCTGTAATTCACTCTAAGGGACAGCTGAGCTGGAGAGAATCAGTCAAATCTGAGAAAACCCTGGTCGCATTAACATGGTTTTCTCTTCTCGGTCTAGATCTCTTTTCTGAATCCTGACATATGGAAAAGGCAGTTGCAATTGTGGCTTGAACAGCTGAACTGGATAAACTATTAGTCCTTTCCTGGTCTAGTTAAAGACTTTGCAATCCTACTCTGAATGAATGTTTTTGGGTTTTGGGTTTGGGTTTTTTGGGGGGAGGGGAGGTTTTTGCTGTTTAACTTGGCTTTCGTGTGCGTGAAATGTAGTGGAATGGATTATGGATGTGTGCAAAGATCTGTAAATAGCTGTTTCTTGCTTAAAGCTGTGACTGTATACTGTTTATCGTGCTAAATGCATTCATTATTTCCTTCAGAACCAGCTATTGTCAAATATTTTAAAACAGATTGTTTTAAAAAGTGAGAAAAAAAATCAAGCAAGGTAGTGGTTGGTGTTTTCTTTTTAAGACTTATGACTAAACAGTTGGGCATAAGCCAAGGCCTATGGACAGTCTTCCACCCTTTAAAATTAATACCCATGATTAAAGTAATAATTTAAAGAACCTACTTTTAAGAGCATGCTTCTCTACCATTTTACATTACCACAGCTTTTCTACCTCACACACACCCCATCTGTAATGAATACAAGGAAATCCTAGGAAATTGTTTTCACTCAGAAAAAAATACTAATAAGCCACCAAACAAGATGGGTTACTGCTGGAAAGAGAAAGCATTCAAAGGAAAAAGAGATTGGAGTTGATTAAACAAGTGATTCTCCTTTAAGAAAAAGAAAAGTGCATGATATCTTAGGGGAGTTGCTAGTAATGAATGCATATATTTGACTTCAGTCATTTGTTTTAAACTTTAACTGTTTCTGTAAGATATTAATGACAGGAGTTTGGACTCACTTGTCCCTGTATGTCATGCCTGCTTACTCACTGGAGAAGAAATACAATTTTAAAACGAAATCCAATTTTTAAGTGACAATTTAAAAAAATGACCTGTTATATTGTACCCTTCAATGCAGTATGAATGTTTTCTAAGTATTCTGCATGTGCTACCTCCCTTTGGGTCTCTATTCTTAAGAAGTACTGGGCATTTGGGGATCCTGGCCTCGTGTCCCCAAAGGGACTGTGCTGTACCTCTTCTGCTTGCGTTTAAAAGATGACCTTCCTCCCAGGGAAGGATCCCCAGGGATCACGTAGCTCGGGGCTCTTGTGCAGCCCCTCTCGGAGCACATCTGCCAGCCACAGCCCGGTGCCCATCACTCCCAGGGTGACAGGTCTTGCTTGGCCCTGGTGCTATACAGCATCAAGTCTCTTGTCTGATAGGGACCTTAACCAAGTGAGATGGGACTCTGCCCACATTTTGGGGGCCCACAGTTTCCCAATGACTGCTGCTGGTGGTGTTTCGGTGCTGAAGATGTGCACTAATTGCTCTTCGCCGCCCAGAGTTTCAGCACAAAGCACCCCTTTATCTCGCTCATCTAGGCAGGAATACAATTGCTAACAAACTTGTAAAGATACAAATCACATGTATCAAGCTCATACAACAATCTGTGAATATACCATGAGTCTGCAGCGTTTATTGTGTTGGGTTTGAACTGGGCTGCGCTGACAGAGCCTTGCAAAGAGGCTGGCAGCTTTATCCCCATCCAGCGGAGCCTGATGACCCGTTATTTGCACAAGCCTTATCTAGTCTACCTCAATTGCATGCAAATAGTTTCGTTCATCTGGCCAGGATCATTGCTATCTGCTACATGGAGCATGAAAAACCTCTTGGCCTCATGTACCTTTTCGTAAAGAAAGTACTGTACGGAGCAGATAAAGCGGAACATGTTGCAGAAGCTTGGCAAACATTTTGAGCCATCACTGCCTCTGCTAGTTCGGAGAGTATCTGGAGTCATGAAGCGTGCCTAAGGACTGCACCCACATTGCAAAAAGCCAAGCAGCGAGGTAGTTATGTATCAGAAGGGCATTTTCTAGAGGTCAATGGTTACCCAACTTTTACCTCGGTAACACTTAAATCCATCTGCTTTGTCTGTCGGGGTTGGTAAAGCACGCAGCATCATTTATCTTAGTGCCAGGCGCAGGACCCCTGTACAAAAGCCCCCGCAAGCGACCCCTGCGTCAGGAAATTAAGGCCACATGCTCCCGGAGTGGTGTGTGCTCCAGACCTTCGGCTCACCGCCACGTCTGTGCAACAGGGCACACATGGCTGAACCGGAGATGGGACTGAACCCAAATTCTACATCTAAACATTCCCAAACTTGGTCTGGATGTGAGCAGCAGGGTCAGCTGTGGGGGACGGGTCCAGACACCCCACGGCTTGTGCTCTGAGCCCCCACCAAACCCAGAGTCCTGCTCCTCAGGGCCCCTCGCAGATCCTCTCACGCTGGAAAAATACCCCTTGCTCCACTTGCAGATAGACAGACGTTTTCCATGTCCCAAGTCTCCTAATAATTTAACCCTTTCTGTGCCTCAGCCTGCTATGCAGGAAAAGGGTGCAGGGGAACCGAATTACAGCGGTTTGCCCTGGCAAGCTGCTTTTGCTGAAGCCGTGACAGCAACATGGGTTGCACGCTAAGAGTTCAAACCCAGGTTAAAAAAAGCCACATATGCCCTGGCTGTCCTGCCCCCGTGCTGTGTAGGGGGTTTGTTGTGCAGGGCACCTACCACTTCTTGGAGAGGCAAGCAGAATCCACCTACCTCTCCCTCCCTGCCAGCACCACTTGCTGGTGCCCAGTGCACGCACGAGACCCCTCTTCCCTCACCATCTGGGGTTTTACTACTTTTGTAGCCTGCTGCGCTCCACAGCTGCCTCCTTTGTTCCTCTTAAACCCAGCCTCAGTTTTGCATACAGATGAATATGGGTTACATCTTGTGCTGGACGTAAGCAGTACCCAGTGAAAACTAAGACACCGCGGAGCCAGATACCCATCACGTCCATCCCTGCCACATTCACAGCGAGCTTTGAGGGTGTCGTGCACTTTGGTCGTGTTGATTCCGCTCACCGTCACCAATTTTACTTTCCATACGCGCACCTTCTGCCGTCGTTATGCAAAGCTGCTCTGCCACGGCTCCTCACCAGCGCGGGAGCATCGGCTGTTATCTTTTGGCACCTGTGAAACAGGAGCGGCAGTGGAGGGAGAGTTTATCACCGCCAAAAGCGGTCAGGGGCCCGGAGGAGCCGCGGGGCAGCCTGCACGGCAGTCACCTCTTAGCAGGTGTGCTCGGGTGTGGCCTTCTGCAGGTATTTTATAAACAGTGCACACCATCGCGTTTGCAGTAAATATGCATTACAAAGCAGATAATTATGTGTACCAAACAGAGCTCTGCAGGGTGCAGCTGGCCGGGGAAGGCTTTTCTCGGCACATCTAAAAGAAACCCTTTTTTTTTTTCCTCTTAGGGAGTGGAATGGCATCTTCTGAAACTCTGCTGAACAGCTACTGGCATCAAATGTTAGACCCATCTCAACCACACCAGCTGTGGCAAAAGGGTTTTGCAGTATGTTAATAGACCTTGCGAGGCAACCACCCCTTGAGATCTGGTCTGCTGCTGCTGCTGAAACACAAAGCTCCTCGAATTGTACGTGATGAACAAAGACCTCAAAAGACACCCCGCAAGAGTCGTGGCGTTAAAGGCACGTGGCTTCCCACCCAAGCACTAGACCAGATCCCCAGCTCAGGTAGCAAGAGCGTCCTCACTTAAATATTTCTGTGGTGGTTGTATTTAGTTCTGCGCTCAGGAGCTGCCTGCTCACGGTGGTGCAGAGCTGCACATGTGGTTTGGTGGTGCTGGAGCTGCCCACCTGTACTCCCTTTTACTTGGGGTCACCCTGCAGCAAGCACAGGCACTTGGAAGGTGCCCTTTTTGTGGCCCTAAGATGGGTTTCACTGTGCTCTGCTGAAAAAGGAAGGGACCGCTTGGACCTTGCTTTGCTGGCCGCACACTGGCAGACCTGGCAGCAGCTTCGCTTCACAAGCAGGGGGGCTCGATGCACTCCCATGGCAAGCACCCTTGTGTACTGGGTGTCTTGGGAGGCAGCACATGGGGGCTGGAGATATGCCAGCTTCTGGTCAGGAAAAAACCCGTGCCGGCCAGTCCCTGGGGGCTGCTCTGCGCTTGAGCACAGCTTTCCTCCGTGACGGCTCGGTGTTTGTGTGCGAGGTGCTGTGTACCTTCCCCAGCACCGCGGGATCGGTCAGCAGCAACGGAGGTTCACTGTCTTTGACAAATACTTTCCATGTGCACATAACAGGATAGCATTCCTGAAGAAAAATCTTTATTTACAAAGGGTCTAGTGGTTGTTGTATCCTGCTTGCTGTGGGCTTTTTGCTGGTGAGAACCGTGTTGTGTATCTGGACAGTCCATATGCTGAGAAATGGAAAAGAAAAGGTGAGTATATCTAGTGGAAATGGAGATGGCAGGTATCAAAAGTACATGAGCAAAGAAAAATGTAATCTACTTAACAAGTGTCTGCCTTCCTGTAGTTGTGGTTTTCAAAGAACTTAATTAGCTGAAGGCTGAGCCCGGTGTTGTCTTAACTCACAACCACCCAATGACTATGCTGTGGTTTCTGTCCCGTGATAAAATCATTGTGAAAGTAAGTCTTCATGCTGCTAATGAAGAGTCCTGCTTCACTTTCTCTACCTCTTCTTCCTCCTTCCTCCTTTTTTCTCTGGATTTATGAGTAGGGAAGTCTGGCAATCTGAAACTGGGAGGCTTTTGGCATCAGTTATTTCTGTGTTATCCAGACATGTTTGCACAGGCATCTCTAATGCCTGTGTAGCACTTAATGCCTGCATCAGGCTTCAGTTAGAGGGACCTGAAACCAAGATTTAGTGTTAAGCAGTTCCTAAGCAGAATGGTTATGTTGCCACGTTTGACATGTCATTGTGACAAAGACAAACCTGCATGCAGCATGTTCCCTCTCCCAGTACAGGCATAAGTCACGGGAGATCCTTCAGCCTCATCTAGGCACACAGGCTGTATATCAGTTTAGGACACGAAGTTGTCGAGTCTCTGCAACCTTTTTCCTCTTGAGAACCACTATATCAATGTCTGCTAGAGACACAAGGTAACTGATTCAAGAGTGCGCACGAGGGTAGTCGCGCTGAATTGCCCGCGTCCGCTTCTGATGGGTTTTTTGTGCCTAATTGCACTGCAAATCTCTGGTTGTGGAAGAAGTGGTTGATTTTCAGATTACTGAAGCGTGCCTGGTATCAGTTGAAGTGGTACCGCAGCAGGGCACTCTTGCTGTGGGCAGGCTGAGGTCTGACTTCAGCCAGCCTCTCTTCAGGCCCCCCAGTGCAGTGCCAGAGCTAGTGCTGGAGGTGAACTGGTGTCCCTTAACACCAGTGGAGAAAACAGGTGCCCACGGGAGGGAACAGAGGTGGGCTGAAATGCCCTCTGGGGGCACCTGCGTCCTACTCCGTTGCTGACACTAGAGCAAGGGTGGGTGCTGCAGCCCAGCCGATGCGTCGGCTCGATGCAGCTGCAGCTGCAGAGGGGCAGCACCTCACCAGCACCATCCCCTGCCCACAGCTGCCCTCTCCTGACTCCTCCTCTTGCATTGGCTCTGGCACTGGCTCGACCCCTTGGAGAACCAGTTCAGCTCACAAAACCAGCAGCAAACGGCTCTTCTTTTCTCCTCTGGGTTCATTTGAAGCCCTTTGCATGAGCTGGGATGAGAGGGGCGAGGGCAGAGGGACGGGACACAGATGGGAGCTGGTCCATCCTTCCCACTTCAGCCAGGCACTGCGGCGGCTTCAGCCATACCAGAAACCTTCACCCTTTAGACTTGAAAATTGGGCATCTCTGCCCACTGGCTAAACTTCACCAGGATGAGTCGGGTCCTGAGTATGTAAAAAGGATTTATATGAATTTAAGGGTTTGTATTTTGCCTCCATTTACAGATGAGGACAGAGCTTATATATGACCCATATATGAGAACTACAGGTAACGTTTAATAACCGGCCCTTCCCTGCTCTTTTGAATACACTTAGTGATATACTTTCTTTCATTTCCCATATTTCCCCATTCAAATTTTTTGAATTATGTGGGTTTCTTGTCCTCCTTTCTATCCCCTTTCTTCCCCTGGCAAGCTACCTAACATTTTTGTGTCTGATTGATTGTGAAATCAGACTAACAATACTGCATACGTAAAAGAAACACTGGACATCTTAACCTCTGAAGGGACATGAACTCATTGTCCTGACTCCCACTGAAATGTACTGAACTGGAAGAACTTTCGGCAGGGAAAGAGAAGAATAAGACCACAGCTGTGGACACTGAACTCTCCAGCTGTGTGAAAGATTAAAGTAATAGTCGTAATCGCTTCTGTAGTCACTTGTTTCTTATCTTAAAAAAAAGTGTAAAACCTCCCCAGTATGTCTGTGAGCACAGTGAGATTTCTCCTGACATTAATAATCATAAATTTGGTTTGTTCTTGCAACTAATAAAATAATTAGCACCAGCCACGTAAAAGGAGAGAGAAATACGCTAATTCATTCTGTCTTACAGATGAAACCCAGAAAAAACCTAACCCACAAAGCTAGATCATGAAGGCTGTTCAGCTCCCTCCCAACCCCATTTGGTAGGGGGCAGTGGAAGAGCATCCAGACCTCCTGCTGATGACCCTCCCGCCTTTAAGGTCCAACACGTGGCCATCCGGTCCGTAGGATTATTATCTGGAAGTGCAAAACCTAACAAAACAGAACATTAAAAAACAATCCAGAAAGCATTTGCACACAGATCAGGCGCCTATGGAGATTTGGAAAAAGCAGTGCTGGAGCTTTCTTCTTGGCAGCACAGTCAGGCCTCATGATCCCTATTAGCAGGCTGCAGCTAGGGGACAGAACGTTTAAATGCTCATCACTGGGGAAGTATATAGCATTTTGTTGATTACGTAGCTGGAATGGAAGAGCCTCCAGATATTCATTCATTCATTTATTTATTTCTAATGACTTAGCTGGGAACTCGGAGAAATCAGGAAAGAAGGCATGAAGGCTGCTTTTCCCTCTGACCTGTGCTTGTCTGCCAGAGAGAGGGGAGTGATGGTCTATTGTTCGGGGGCTATTCTGGGGGTCTGGAGACCAAAGCCAGCTTCTCTGTCTATGACTGCAACCAGCCATTGAGGCCGGTTGGCAATCCCTGCAGCATCACAGTCCCTGCTGCTGGAAAAAGGAACAGCTCTGTCCACCTTCCCAGCCACGTGCTCCTTTCCTCTCCTTCATGCCAGCAATAGCACTCACCCAGCCTTTGGCGAGCCTAGGCAGAAAACCAGTCCAGCAACCTGTTTTGGAAAACCAATCCTCATCTCCCCAGAAAACATTGGTTTTCAATGAGATCAGGTGCCCGAAGGCAAGGCTGTGTTTTTCTGCAGCATTTCAGCTTAAATCAGCTCAAACTGGTGTTGAAACTACGTGTTTTAGCTTTTTTCCTGCATACTTTAGAGATGGTGAAACTCTCCCTTTTCACAAAGCTCTTTCTTGTTAAGGCCGGGAAAAGAAGAGGTGATAGCACCAAGATAGGCACTAGGTTGTATCTGCATGGTCAGTCACAACCCTAAGAGACAGCAGCATGGTGAAGGGATGCATTATTTGGACACATAGTCTTCAACACTCTCAAAGGGCTTTTAAGCACAGATCTGACCTCCAGAATCATGAGAGTCACTTACAAGTTATAAACTTTAAAAACTACATATTTCTGAGTTGATTTTATTTGCCTTCAGATGCTACAGCATCAGTATTTTTCAAGCTTTTCTCTGCCATTGGAAAGACTTTCTCTCCCAACCCTTTTTTTTTTTTAACCAGTGAGAGTTGAGAACCACATTTAAAAAAACCTGCAAGTGGAGTTTGGAGAAAGCCACCAGATGTGAGTTGCCCCACGCTTGCATTGCCGAGTTGGCAGCGTTGCTCCAGTTCCACGCGGGATGGCAGGGCAGGTGTTAGGTCAGAGCTGGTCTCACACCTCACAGACTTTTTTGCAAGCACGCAGATCACACGCTGCTTGTGTAACTGGCAAGGAAGGGTGCTTAAAACTTGTGAGCTTGAGTGTTTGTGCCAGAAGTGTTAGGTTTTATGGGAGATTAGACACCGCTTGACACAGCAGGTCCTCTTGCCAGATCCCTGGCGCAAAGACAATTAAATGAGCCAAATAACCACATCCATCTCAGCATGTCCATGCATGCGTAAACAATTACTCTGTGGGACTGTTATTAAAGAAAATTAAATTTTAAGTCTGTATCCAGCCAGGAAATCTTAAGGGAGACTAATTTTCTAGGAACCATCTAGTGGGCACAGCCTGGGTAGCCCTGGAAAGGTTTATAAATCTGCTCTTAAAGTCCCTAATCCTGTTTATCTGCTACTGTACTTCTTTTAAAAACCCAGGAATTCTGAGAAATTGAGGAATTCAAAGCCCCAGGGACTCCTGCAAGTCCTTTGGACTTGCAAGGACTTAGACATTTGTTTCCAGTCAAGGCCATTTTTTGTTGCTTAGGACTTCATCAGTAGTTTACTTTTTAGCTGAAGTAAGACCAGTTTCTTGCTCTCCCTCAGCAGCAAACTCATTTTTTATCATTCTACATGAAATCTGCTCATCTGTGATCACAGAGATGAAGACTGGCAAAACCTTACAAATAAAACAAAACACCCTTTTGCCCCCAAAACAGACTGATGACTTTGCCTGGCTGCTGCCTGGAATTTTTATAAAGGCAGTGATCTGGTGTGTGGTATACGCAGAAGCGGTGGTAGCCCTAGAGTATCTGGGACAGCAAAGCCTGCAGTGGCTCCTGTGGTGGAGGTGGTGCACATTTGGACATCTCAGTGAGGACCAGCGCATGAAGAGAAAGGACAGGGAGGTGGAGCTGAGGATGCTGGAGATGTCTTCGCAGCCCTGGCAGTCGAGCAAATGCATCAAAAGGACATTTGCTGCCAGCCTGCAGAATCACCGCTCAAAAATGCTTGGGAAAAAAGTGGCTGCGGAAGAGGGAGAAAGAAACACAAGTGTGTTCATGTCTTCAGTTAGGTATTGTGACTCTGTAGGGAATGGGCAGGAGGAGGATGAGGAGGCTCAAGGAGAAGGAGGATGATGATGAAACAGGACTAGCACCGAAGTGGAATTTGAGTGCCTTAGTCCCAGCTCTGCTGCTCAGATCACAGGGGGACTTTCAGCAAGCCATTCTGGGCTGGGGGAGTCTCCACTTCTCCATGCCTAATAATAAAACTGACCTCCTCTCTGCAGACCTTTTGAGATCTGCTGCTGCTGCAAAGAACCATACGAGTGCAAGATACCTTTCTTCCTTTATATGATAAATGTTCCTTTAAAGTCTTCTCGAGCTGCTCAGATGATTCCCACTCCTAATGGGGACAGCTGGCTCATTGATGCAAGAGGCCATCCATCAGACTGACCCACTGAAAGGTTTCTACTGTGGCTCCAGTTGTAGCTGCCAAAAGAAGCACTCCAGAATTGCCTTTGAAATATTGTATTTTTAAGTGGATAAGGAGAGATTGGAATGTCCTCATCCAGCCTTTATTATTTGGCTGCTTTTGAATGATCCTTTTCAAAAAGAGGTTGGGCAGCTATGGGGAAAGCAAAAAAAGAGGGGATAACAGGGCTTAATGCTCCTTTATACATTTTATAGATTTAATATAAAAATAGTTATAACAAAAACACAAATCCCATGGTCTGCCTTCCTATTTGCACAGGCTGTAATGAGCTGACATTTGAATGAGTCTGGAAAATTGTATTTAATAACTCCTCAGAGGCCCCAGAGTGGGAAAACATATTATTGCTGCCTGATTTGGAAGTTATTGTTTTAAGGACATTTTCAGAGTTTCACACCTCTTTCAGGCTGCAATTCTACATCTTCTGAACAAGTGAGGCTTAAGTTCCCCACTCATGATGCCTGTGTGACTGTGTGCACTGTCCCATATTTTGAAGCTCCTGTAGACTCGTAAGGACAGAGAACGGCTCCATGAAGCTTTGCTTCAGATTTGTTTTCAGAGGTGAAAGAATGAGGTAAAATCCATCGATTTCTGATTTCTGCTCACATCACTAACTGCCCTATAAGGGAGAGGGGATGGGCTGGGAGAAACACACACTGGACTAAATGGCACGAGACCTTCAGGAGAGAATAAATTCCATGTCGGTGAAGAAGCAGAGGTTTCTGCAGTTTGCCTGGGCTTATTGCTCACCTTGTTTCAGCAGGGAGTTTGCCAGAAGAATTTCTGCCATCCTTAACAGCGTGTTCACATGTGTCTGCTTGTATGTTAATTTTTAAAAACAAGCCTGTAACCTGCTAGGGCTACCAAGGGGACTAGGTGACATCTCCTGTCATACTCCAGCTGGTGGGTGACAGCTGGCTCTGGTGTTTCTTTGTGCTCTTGCATGGCAGCAGCTGAGCCCAGCTTACATCAAGTGCCAGGTTTTTTGACTAGTTTCCAAAGAAAAAAAGGGCTATACTGACCAGGCTGTCTCAATCCCCCCTTTAACTCATTGACCAAGTTCAATCAAACCTGGCAGAAGTGCAAGGTGTCTCTCAAAGGAATGAAGCTCCTACATGCTTTAGGAAGGTCTGTAGCTGTGTGGACAAGAGAGGTCCTCAAGGTGGGGCCACTGGCAATGTGAAGCAAAGATGGCAAGGCTGGTGTATGTGCCGTTTGGCATCCAGATCTCACTGATCAGTCCATGCATACATTGCTTGGAAAAAAACACACCTGCCTTTCAGTAGGTACACTCTGGTAAGGACAGAGAGTTAGATGGGGGAAAGTGCTAAGGATGAACTGTGATTATTTTGGCAAGGAGGTGTGAGACTATATAATTAAATCCATAGGAAGACAGCCTTCATTAGCTCCATTGCCTAATAAATGACCTGAATTTTGGAGATATATCCGACAGCTTCAACAGGAGTTCCCCAGGACTGAGGTATTATGAAAAACAGATTACTTATTCTAAGATACCAAATGTAGTTTTAAAGCCCAATTTTTAGGTATCCGCACATGAAAAAAATGTTATCAAGGCCATATGTATGCGAAGAAGGAACCAACTTGTACAAAACAAGAACTTCCATGAAGAAAAAGATTACTGGTTTAAACTCAGCTATAAAATTCTTCGCTTGCTTGTCTGCAGGGGAACTACTGAAATGCCAGCTATGGGGCTGATCCCTCTGAGAAAGAGAGAAGAACTGCATATGGATTTTGGTGGGAATATTAGCACTGCATTACGAAGCACCAGTTACTGACAGCACATGAGGCTCTGTGACGAAGCACCAACTTGTCTGATCCCCGAGCCTGTCAATTAACGAGTCGCACGACTCAGATCTGGAGTACAGACACCCTAAAATCGCCCAAAGCAATAAGTCATAGCACTGACTAACACGTATGCTGGCACAGAGGAGGTGAGTATTGCTGCTTTCAGGTGACAGAGTTGCACATATATGCAAACATTCATTATGTACATATGTGCTGAGTACTGGGGGATTAAAATTTCATTAGCTATTGCGGAGTTCCTGGATGGTAATTCCAGGATGGCAAGCACAAAGATCTGCAAATGAGGATACACAAAGGCCTTTATTTCTTCCAAGTGGGGAACAGGTTGTATGATTTCAAAAAATAAAGCAGGGAGCTAACATGCTCATTTTAGCATTTGTAGTTAATGTCCGAATGGGGAAGTGTTCCTAAAATGCATTTTACAGTAAATGTCTGCACTGGCTATCTCTTCTCTGTGCATTTGCAGAAGTCCTGAAAGAAGTCCAGTTTAGCACTCAAATATGCAGCTCTACGTACCCATGGGGTCCATTTTAGGCCTCTCTGAGACATCACTTTCTCTGTATCTGCATGGAAATTAGACGACGATGCCTACTCCTCCCACTCTTTCTGGGGGAGAACATCCCCCAAAAGGCAAAGCCGTGACCTCTCCTGTTTGCCTCCCTGTGGGGAAGCTGGTACCCATCCTGGCTGGGGGGGGGGGTGGCTCTTGCTCCCCAGGGGGCTGCTCCCTCCTTCCCTCTGTGCCCCCCTCCCCGGGCAGGCAGATGCTGAGCTTTGCCCGTCGGCGCCCACCGTGGCCAGGGGTGGGTTTCGTTTCCCTGGACGGGTACGGGGTGGTCGCCAAGCCACTCTGCGGGGTCACTGCTGGGGGCCACTCTTCCGCTGCCCGGGAGACCCAGCGGGAAGCAAGAGCCCACGGATTGTAAGCTCAGCTTTGGAAACTTGGATAAATGCTTTCGAGGAAATGTTGGGTTGGCACACTGAGCCCTTCCGACACAGTGCCAAGAGCAAGGAAGGGGCAGTGAAACTGCACTGCGGAGGAGGGGAGGAAGATGCTGTGAAGCCCACGGTGGCTCCATGCTCCTTTGTGGATCCCCGGATCAGGGGGAATGGCATCCTCTTTTAAGAGGCTTCATCTGGAGACAGTTTCGCTCCATGATAGAAACGCATTTGTAGGTGCCGGTATCAGACAGATTTATGAAACTTAAATGGCTTGTTCTTCCCCTCCTCCCTGAAATTTCCTAAATGTGTCTCTTCACAGGGGTTGTGCATTTGTATATAATTATTTCTTTTTTTGTATATTGATCCTTTTCTCCTTCCTCTGAATACACCGTAATTACATTTTCTTTCAATGAGTGCATGGAGCGAACTGTCACTGGTACACAATGGCTTGACTTTATGAAACCGGAAAAGAAAAAGCCCCTGTTTTGGGGAGGTTTCAGGCAGTAGGCTGACAATTGTGGGTTCTGATTCATACCTGTGCAACCGCTACTCTGTAATCAGGCAGCGGTTAGTCACCAACAACCGATTACCATGTCCGGCTTCCTAAAGCAATTTGTCTCTTGGGAACTTCATAAATCCTGGTTAACTCTAGCGAAAAGGCTGCTGGCCTGGGAGCAGGGCAGACAGTGAACGCATTCTCCTGTGTGCCATTCTGGGTGAGAGCAGCGTCCCTCGACAGAGAGGTGCCAGTTCTGCGGGCACTATCACTCTTATGCACCGTCCCGTATGGGACGAGCGTCTTTCTCAAACCCACTGCTTGCCTGCACCTACCCACAACCCAAGTTTTATCAAAGGCTTCATCACTTCGCTCCGCCAGGGTGATGCTCAGAGGCTGCCCACAGCCCTCTCACCCCCCAGCTCTGTGAGAGGGGGTGCCTGGTGCCACCATCACCACAGAAGGACAAGTGACTTCAGAGGGTGCCAGGGGCGAGCAAAGGTCTGTGAATCACCAGCAGATTTTCCTTAACAAGCTCACTGTGCGGCTCGCCAGAGTTATCATTAGCCTTTGAAGCCCGTGAGCTAGAATGGTTTCAGAGGGAATGGTCAATGGAGCCTCTGCTTTTATCTCCTGATGGTGTTAGGAGCTGCTCTGTGCTACCCTCAGGTTTAGACGGGCTTTCTGCAGGGGTCACCGTCTCAGTGAAAACCCAAATGCCACAGGCATAAAGAAAGTTGCTACCTGCTGGTACATTATTCCTTCCCAAGGAGGAGTGAGCAGTGTTTACTGGGAGCACTTCTACATTGGTATAACTGAAGGAGCGGCAGCCACTGCTTTATTCATACCAGCAAGTGTGGAGTGCCAGAATATTTCTGGATAGATTAACCACCAGTGTCTTCCTTCCTGCCAAGGCTACATTGGTTTGAAGAGCAGTGGAAAAGCAGCTGCTGGAGTTAGTGTTTACAAAACAGCATGGCCAGAAGTAAGCAAGGATCCTGGATGGGGCACGGGGTGATCCAGGCTCTCCCTGCATGCTTGGGAGGGCCGAAGGAGGAAAGTCCCAGGTGAACCTCAGCCCTTGTGTGGCTGGGGATGGGGCTGGGGCTGCACAGAGGGGCATGTGCAAAGGGAAACCAGGTCCCTGATGCAGGGGACAGTCCTTCTGCGAATGCGCAGGGTGCAAGCACCTGGAGGTGGCTGGCTGCATGTGCCGCCTGGCAGCCCTCACCCTGCCAGAGCATGCTCTGGGGTAAAACTGTAGTTTCTGACCGGAACGCTTACTTATTTTCCTTCACAGGTCCTTCTCTTGTCACTATGTCTAGAGAGCCTGGTTTCTTGGGGCAGAAGGGTTCCCTGCACCCTCTTGGTTTCCATCCCGTGCCCAGTGCCAGCTGAGTCCGATGTTCTTGCTGAAGCGCACCAGGAGAACCTGAGAGATGTTAGGTGTCCTAATCCAAGTTCATCAGGCCAAAGAGCTGGGAAAAAAGAGGGGGCCCTAGTGAAACTAGGCACTAGCTGTGCCTGGCTCCAGGCGTCCAGTCACTCTTCCGCTCCTTGGAGGAAAAGAGCAGTGAGTCCTGGTGTTTCAGTTGCGTTTTGGTTAACATGCCCGTCTCACAAATGAGTGGCTACCAATGCACAGAAACATTTGAAGCAAACATGCCTGCAGGCACTGCTAAATCACTTCTTCCCCATCATGCTGCAGGGTGGTATCAAAGACATCAAGGGACTCCTGGATTCGATTTATCCCAATAAATCTATTTTTCAGGATTGTCATTCTGCATCCATTTTTGCTAATGTATTTTCATCTTTCTTCATTTATTAGTCTCAGGTCCATTATGATCTGGAAACTAAACCAAAGGAGACCATTACATTATGTTGGACAGTAGCCATGGCCGAGATGGATATGAGCATACTGGATACCTCCTACCCCAGAACAGCAGTAATACGATTGCTGGTGCCTTTGCTCTTCAGAGGCTGGTGACATAAACCTCTTGCACACCTTGCACGCTCCTCCTTGACCTTCCGTGGATAATTGCATCACCCCAGGGAGTCAGGCCGGGCTTTAGGCTCAGCCTCTCGCTAGAGGAAGATCACAGGGACCACAGCTGGCCACCAAGCAGAGAGAGGTGCACAGGGATGACTAAGATGCTGGAGACAGTTCTGGTGCCAGGAGGTCTCTCCCATGCTGTGGCAGGTTGGGAACACATCTGCGCTTTCTTTCTGTTGTTTTTTGACAACATTCCCCTACAGTTTCTCTTCTCATTTGTTCCCCCTCCCCAATCTGTTACTGACTGGTTTTCAGCAACTGCAATGGTTTATCCAACTATAATAACAAAAAATGCGACTCTGAGAGAGCAGTGCATAGAATAGGACACGGAGCCTATAGCTTCTGGGGGAGGAGGGGAAGGGTTGTAACAAAATTAAAGACATGCTTTCCAGACTCCCTGCCACATCACAGACAGGAGATTCTCCTGTACCAGCATCTCCAGAGGCACTGGTACAGGAGATGGACCTGAAGATGGTCACACAAAAATCCCACTCTCCCGCTTTTCCCATCCTTCCACCTACCTTTCCCCAGGGACAGCTTGATTGCCCAAGCGCCAGCAACATGGCTGGTTCCCCTTTGTTAATCTCATTGACATACCAATGATATTCATAGTTTCTACCTGCTATTTTTTTCCCCTTTGCAACAGAAAACAAGAATAAAAGTATTTTATTTTCTCATGCCTTACATATTTTAACTGCCTCTGTCCCTGAGGACCCCAGCCCCAAGGTACTTGCTGTTTCGCTGCATTATTTGTTGCTGCATACTAATCCAATAAACCTGAACTCCCATAAATTACCATACCGCATGGGGGAGGCTAAGTTTAGCTCTTGCATATTTTAGACATCTGTCAAGATAAAACTTGGACTGGAAGGAGTCTCTGGCATGCTCATCAGTACTGAAAGTGGACAGTGACAGAGGCATTTCCTCTCCTTACTCTGTCTCCGTCTAAATTACTTCAGTATTATTAAGTTCACATAAAGTTTCTCGGTGCATGCTCCAGGGACCTGCTAGAGCACAGTGCATGCTTGGAAACGAGCCCTGTGACTTCATGGCTGTGAAGCATGACCTACTGCGGTCTCTATTCCTTCAGCAGCTTGGGTTTTGGCCACTTCATACAGGGTGTTAAAAACTGGTTGTGTTAAATATCCACAAAATGATGTCTTCACCCCCCTCCCCAGGCCTTTGTTGAGTAGAGCTGAGATTTGCTTTTGGGGGACAATATAATAAACATGCTGGAAAAATACGTTTTGAAGGATTTTCTGTGCATTTATTTTTGCTCAAGAACAGGCCACATTTTAAACGGTTAAAAAGGTTGACATCATTCAACAAATGAAATGTCCTATTTTGGATGCAGTGAAGCATTTTGCAACAACTCCAAATGAATTTTTTCATTTTTCATATGTGACTGGAAAAGCAAATTCAGTTTGGCGTCCATTTTTTCCCTTTCCCTCTTCTTTATTGTAGTAACCAGACTTAAAAAATAATTATTCATTTCCTACTCCTCCCATAGTCATTCACAGTAATCTTTTACCTTTCTTTAGAGGGACTGTTTCTTCTGTAGGTTGTTTAATGGTCTCCCTGGCAGGTTGAAATCTCTGTAAATACCAACTGTTTGTTCTCCCACTTCCTCTTACAGTTTTTCTAACTCTGCCATTGCACAATATTAATGAACGCAGTCCATTTAAAGAATGAGCATATGCAGCAAATAATAAAGGAGAAAAATCTCTGCTAACCGCCACAGGAGAGTTTTCTCAGACCTTTCCTCTGTGTTCATGCTGACTTACGCTGCCCTTTTCTGCTCTGCGAGGAGGTGGGAGATCCCAACCAGTCCAGGCAACGCCTGGGAGCTGAGGGCCAAACTCCATTCCCAGCTTTGCTGGGTCTTGCCTTGTCTTGGCAAGTAATTTCTGAGAAGTTCTATGTTTTCTAGCTTCCTCTTTTTTAAAAATGAAAATTATAATGTCTGCCTGAGTGAGGAAGAGATATTGTCCTGATTGATTAATATTTCAAAAGGGCTTCATAAATCTATAATCTCTCCACAGCAGCACAATTCACCGCGACTGCTCTGTTCCCCTGGTTAGCCTTTGAACCCCCTCGCAGGCAGTTACTGGTCTCAGTTTGCAATAGAGATATATTGAAACATAGAGTGAACAAAGCAGAAAAAGAACATTAAATGACAGGGATGTGGAGCTGGAAAAGTTTAGTATCCATTTCCTACTCCATCAACAAGCATATTTTTTTTTCAGATAGATCAAGCTAAATACCACACATCTGTCATACATTTGATATAAGACTGGAGTTTCTGAGTTTAGTCTTCCATCTTGGCGATACCTTTAAAATCTCTCTGGAGGCACAGAATTAATTTTCTCTCTTTGGGAGTGTTTCAGCCTGGAGGACTAGGTGGGAAATTCTTGAAGCTTTCACCCTCAGATCGGTTTTGCTGTAACGCTTATAACAGGCACCGAGATCTTTGCATCTCTAGCTGGATCCTGCTAACGGCTTGGCGTGGGAAGCCACCCAGGAGGTGAGAAGCTCTGCAGACCCCCACGCAAGCACAGGAAGGGCTGCGCTGGCACAGCCGACACTGGAAGGCTCTTGATGTCCTCCAGGTGTCACATCTACCTGCGAATAAGGTAGAAGCTGGGGTCAATAGGGACCCGGTACTGGTCCTTGTCCTCATCGCCCAACTGGGCAGCAGGGCAGGAGGCATCTCAGCAGGCGTGGGGCCGGTACGCAGCCGGGGGGCAGTGGGACACTGGGGGGACAGGGCTGCTCCTCACAGCCACTTGGGCAGGCTGAGGGCATCGGGAGGCTCCCTGAAGCCAAGTAGAAAATCCTGCAGGCAAGATGGATGAGTCCCATGCAGCAGCGCGGGCTGGGGCCGATGGGAAGGAAAACAGCTTTGCAGGAGAGGATTTTGGGGGCCTGGTGGCAACAAGCCCCCCTGCTGTGGGCTCATGCAGAAGATGGAGCTGGGCCCAGCCTGTATGTCCACAGCAGTGGGGGACAACAGGTACAAGACGCATGAGAGAAAACTCCAGTTAGCTTTACGTGAGAGTGGTTCGGCATGGGGAGAAGCTGTCCAAAAAGGCTGGGAGATCTCCATCCTTGGAGACAGTCACAGATGAAGAGCTCAAGGCCCTGAGCAACCTGATCTAACCAAGAAGCTGGCCCCGCTCTGAGCTGGGGCTGGGACCAGATGACCTCCAGAGGTCCCTTCCAACTTAAATTATTCTTTGATACTTAGCTCAAGATAAACAATTTTTTACATTAGTTATTCCACCTTGGCTTCTCCCTATCAGCCAGTCTCAGAAGTAATGTATTGCTCCACGGGCTGTAGGGCGGCTTGGAAGACCTCTCACTTCTGGAGAAGAAATAGGGGCAGCAAGCTGGGGGAGACTTGGCAGGGTGCTTGAGGCTTTCATGATCTAATTGAAAGGAAGGTGAACTTTATCTGACTTGACCCTTATTTAAATCCTCCACTCTCACACTCTGAAGTTTACAACCTCTTCTTTTACTCCCAGCACAGAGTTACACCTCCTTCAGAGCCAGAGCCGGCGTGACTCATCCTGGAGGGTACTGCTGTGCACTGTCATTTGCCTGAGCTGTTGCCCTGCTGCGAGAAATCTGCCGTAAGAGAAAACTGGAAACAAACTTAACCTTATTTTGGATTGTCCGCTGCAGCCTAAGAGCAGTGAGAATTAGGAATCCATTTTTATTTATTCACTTTAAAGTCTATTGTACTGCCTGCCCATGGAAGCATAGGGCGCAACAGAGGAAAATGGTGCTTTTGTGCAAGAAATGCCACGAGATTTAAAGTGCATCTAAGTACAATGTGTGTGAATGAGTCAGGAGATCCTGGCTTCAAATGTGAGCTCTTCAAAGCGATGTCTGCCTTTTTGGTGCGCCTCGGACAGACCTCTCATTTAAAGAATGCAAAACGATAATGAAATCCTGAACAGCTCTGATGTGTGAACTGAGGCTGCCATCCACTGCAAAGCAGGGCTCCCCAGGGGTTTCTTTCTGCCCCAGGCAGATAAAATATTGCTGCCCATCTTTCTTGTTCTCTATGGAGATGGTGCACGTGGCTGCCCAGCCCGGAGGTCTGCTGCTCCCGCCAGCCAGGCGTGCTGCCAGCTCTGCCCCAGAGCTGCCTGGCGGGGCAGAAATTTCCTGCTCATTAAAAAGAGACAAAGGACAATTAGGTTGCAAATAAAACGTGTTATCTCCGCTTGGAAGGCCTTTCAATCCACCAGGCCATCACTTTCTCTAGGGTTAGAGAAGGTGCCGTGCCAAGCTCTCGGGTCCATGTTAGTTGCTCCATCACTGCTTGCAGCAAGCCTGATCAGTGCCTGAAAGGGAAGATCTGCCCCCGAATCCGAGGTCTGCCCCTCAGTGTCTGCTCTGCAACACACAGGCTCAGAGCCTGGCCTGGAGCCCTCAGACATTGCGTTTGTAATTAGTTTTGGTAATTAATCCAGCATCTTTACACCCTGCACTACACTATCCTCCTCCTGGCTCATCAGAACAGCACTATCTCTTTTAGTGTTACTTCACTAAACGCAGCCCTATCCACAGCTTAAACCCTGGCCTCTTTAATTAACTGACAACTTTAATCCACATGTTACACACTGCTTATCTGGAAACTGACTTTTACTTCTGATAAGCCATGATCTAATTGCCCACCGTCCTTGGCAGAAGCGCAGAGTCGATGCACCGCTTCACCCAGGCAGTTACCCAATATGCAAAAGCACTCCTGCTCGTCGCAGCCCTGCGTTAATCCCCGGTATTAAAACACGGTGCTGGATGCAGTGGAGACGGTGAGGAGATCCTCACAGCCCCTCTTCTCCCTCCCTCCCTCCTTCCCACCAGGCATCGCGACCTGGACCGTGCTCAGCTGGCAGGAGCCGAGACACCATCACAGGCTGCCGGTATTTCAGCTTCCCACCCACGCAGGGCACCCATTTCTAGGCCTAAGAGCAGAAGACGCTTTTACAGTAAGAGGTAAAAGTCTTCGTCCCACTGAACTCAATATGCAAGAAACTAATGTGATTTTGGCTAGTATATTCTGGATTTATTGGCCATCTGGGTTTTTTTAACTTTCAGGAAGATTTCAGACCCCAGAATGCAAATCAGCATTTTCTCCTCTCCAGAAATGAGAGTTTTCAAAAAAATTCGGCTGTTTTTCTAGAGTTTCTAAAAGAGTTTTTACGCTGAAGTCAGGTGTATGTTTAATGACCTATCTGTCATTAGGTCCTGCCAGTTTTAGCCTGTCCAGCCAGCTCTCTGTTGTTGCACTGTTACGGAGATCTGGCAAAACATTTTGATATGAAGCCGTTTCCAGTCACAGATATCTTCCCTTTCACCCCCCTCTTGTGGAGAAACAAATGAGAGGGAGGCTTTGTAGGGAGATGCGGAAAAAATGCCAGCTCAGAATGAGATGAGTTTGTGTCCTTCTCTAGTGCTGGTGGGGACAGGTAAGTGAAAGGATCCAGAACGGGAGAACTACAGAAACACCTGGTTGCTGCAATTTAGGAAGGAGAGGTGGGAAGGGACCTGCCCAAAGGCTCTTTGCTGGCAGGGGAGCAACGCAGGGTGGGAGCCAGCACCACCGGCGAGGACGATGCTGCCAAGCACCGCTTAGCCATAACCTGACGGCTGCTGTAAGGAGCAGGAGAGTGATGGGGACCCGTGCCCTGGGTGAGACACACAGGCTGTGCGAGGTCTTGTACTGGTCCCAGCTGGGGCAGGTCCCAGCCCTGGGCCTCTCCTGTACCCCACCTGCTATGTGCCCCAAAACCACACCAGCCCAGGAGAAGACCCTGCCTGCCTGCGTCCTATCCCTGCATGATCACCTGCAGAGAGGACTGCTGCTTGCCATGGTATGGCAGCCCACACACGGAAGGGGGGCATTGCTTCGCCCTTCTGGTAGAGCAGCACCTTCCCAGTCTGCTGCCCATACTAGTGTCACCTTTCTTCTTCCTCTGTTGCTTTGCCACCTCCTTAGTGGTCCAGGCTCCAGCCTCTTTGCAACACATCTGTAAGCTATTTCCAAATTCTTTGTCGGGAGTGGGCGGCAGAGCCGCAAACCATGGGGATCGCTTGCTCCCAGACCCTTTTCACTTGCAGGCAGGGTCTCATCTGCTGTAGCCATGCATCAGCCTGAACTGCACGAGTCTGCAAGGAAAACATGGGAGCTGGGAGGATGTTTGGTGCTACCCGCTGCTATTTGGGAGGTTGGGCTTCCAGTATTTCTACGTGTTGTGGGTCTGTCTCTCAGGGATCAGGGAGAGCTACGCAGCACTTCTCCGGTGCCTGAGAGGTTCTCTCCATCCTGCATGGCTGCCTTCCCTCAGAAATGTAGGGATTTGGCTACTTCATGTCATGAATTGCACGGGCAAAACTCTTAGCAACGCTCTGAGCTGTTTGTAACACTTAGAGATGACAATATATGTAATTGCTGCAGCATGCCAGACACAGAGATCAGGTCCTGTAGCACTCGCTCCATGCAAAACAGGCTTTCATTAGACACTCCTGAGGTTGCATTAGGAGTGATGGCCACTGATTTTCCCCCAGCTGCCCACAGGGAGGGACAGGGCTGCACGGGGTCCTGGGACGGGGTGCAGGGGGCTGCGAGGGACTCCTCACACAAGGACCCGCTTCAAAGGACAAGTGTTTTTCAGAGAGCACGGTGAAAAATATCCTGCACAGCCCGGTGCTTTCTGTAGCTGAAACCTTGGATACTTTCCCTCCATCCTTATTTCCTCACCATCCATCAATCCTGGTGCCCTTTCAGTCCCTCAGTCTTGCAATGTCAGCAGCACAGGGATCCCAAAATGCTCCAAAGTAATTTCCATCTTGCTGTCCCTGACACAAAGACCTTGTTATCCCAGAATGCCCGAGTCCATCTGCCCTTTCCTAGGGGATTTTATTCCTGTGGGGCACAGATATTTTTATGAATGACAGAGGCAGTGCTGTGGGAACTGGGGGAAGATGCACATTCTTCCTGCCTCAGTGGGGATGTCCATACGGATAGCACACGCACGAGCTGGCCCCGGTCGGAAAGCTGCGGTAACTATAGTACAACGCCTAAATCGTGAATGGAGAGAGGAAAGCTCAGGATGTCAGCAGGGTCAGCCTATCTGTCCCTGCCTGACACCCCAAAAAGCAGAGACAACCTCTTTGGCTCTCACCTGAAGTCACCAGGTTTATGTATGTACAGCTATGACAGGGACTGAGCTGCCTACTCCCGCTTTCTTGGGCAAAGAAAGAGACTTCAGTTGGAGAAGCTGTTTTATGGTTTTTATTTATGTCTTAGTAACCTTTAAGTCATGGTTTAATCACATTTGATCAACAAAACATGACTGGAAAATGAGAAGTCAGATGTTTAATTTTGAAAGTACCCAACAATGCTTTGAGGTTTTTTAGCTCTGATATTTTTTTCTCTGGATTGTTTTAGCAGAGAAACTCTGCACTTCTTTGGTTTAAATTTGAAAAGGGTTTCATTTGACCTAAAATGCCCTTTTTTCAGTGAGTAATCCATTCATTCCGAAAACAAAAAACATGGTAACTTCCAGGCAGAACACCGTCCTCACACTAGCATGGCGCTGTGCCTGAACTGCTCTCCAGCCATCCTTCCCCTCCGCTCCAGGGCCAACAAAATGATGCATCCTTAGCACACTCTACATGCAAACCTGCTTTTATCCTCCTTCCTGTCCCCAGCCTGATAGATAAAGTCCCTGCCCTACACCCCAATGAGATCAATAGCAATCCCCCCCTCCGGATGGCAGCTATCGCATCCCTCTCTGTTTGTGGCCCTTTGGGCTGTTCTGTGGTCCTTGGACCTCCCCCAGGGTAAGTTTTGCCCCAGGGGACTGAGACAGCCCAGGGCACAGCAAGGCAGAACAGAAAGGCACAGTTGTATGCAGATGCCAGGCTCAGAGAGTATAAAGGAGATATTTTCACCCCCTTTGCTGGCTTGCCTTGGCCTTTTGCTGCCTGGCACTTGCTGTTTTCCTCCAGGCCTGAACGGCATTGACTGGCTGATGAAACTCAGTGGAATTGTGTTTACTGACTTGTACGTGCACCAAAGGAAAGGGGAAGCTGTTTTATTATCAGCTTCAAAGCCATCATTTAGTTGCATGCATAAAATACCCATAAATGGAAGCAAGAGCAGACCAGGATTTGATGAGAAAACCACTAGCAACCTCTCCTTGATACTGAACTCTTCTTGCAAACTCCCTGCTGGAGCTCCAGCCCACCAGGCAACACCACCCCCAGCCAGGCAGCTCCACCTCAACACTGGTGAGGACAGAGGGAAACTGGTACCCTGCGGGCATCCCTGATGGGCTCCAGCCTTTCCTGCCTTCCCCGGGCACACATGGGCACCAACCCGCTGACGGGCTGTGTCCCCCGCTGCACGGCTGAGAGGGTATTTCTGTAGGTCACCCTCTCGCCTCGGTTATCAGATAGCTTTTTATCTGGTCAGTCAAACCGTGGCTGTTACAGACTTCAAGGACATTGCCTGGTTTGCTGGTTGCCAGGTGTACAACCGCGTTCATACACAGCAGCTTCTCTAATGCAAACAAATCCCTGGGATCCCAGGAGCTAAGGGAAGGGGAGAAAGACTTCTTCTATCAATCATCTCTGTCTGTTTTCCTGGGTTTCTCCATCTCTCTAACTCCTTTTCCAGGATAGTCTGGTTTTTTTCTCTTTTTAAATCTTATTTTAAACCAACAACTTTAAACCAAGCGGAGTAAATAACAGGAAGAATTTTTAAGAGGGACGATAGGACATTAATTACTGTGAAAGACTTGAGAACCACCACCCCCAAGGTATCTGAGATGTTAGGCGTGCAAATAAAAGGAGGACATCAACAGATAGATCAGGTTGTTTCACCTCACATGTAACTATTTTACTGGGCCAAAAAGGAAAACATGAAAAATTGAGAGGAAGCCTGAACAGTTTGGTAACGCAGAAAGAGGCAGCCAAGACAGACAAACGTGGAAGAAAACACATCTCATTTTCTGAAAAGAACATCTTAAAAAAAAAACGTTTTTGAGGCATTTCTGCATGAGACAGCCGTTTGGCTCCTAGAGCTAGAATATGGGCCAGAAGTAATCAGGAACGGCGGGCAGAGGCAGCATACATAACGAGGGAGCCTGCATGTGGGCTCTTATCACTTGGAAGCTAATAGATGATGAAGGCAGCTTAATCCATGCAAATATAGAATAATGACAACCTTGACTTCATGCGTCATAAAAATAGGGGGAATAGGGAAAAAAAAAAAGAGAGAGAGGGAGAGGAGTAAAAAGCAACAGCATTTGAATCGACATGCGTCATTAATGGATGAGGCCAGAGAGAGAGAAATAATCAATCCCAAGGCAGAGCGGAGCAGTGGCTGCTGCTCGTGTGCGCAGGGAAACCTGTGGGAGGGGACGGGGAGAGGAGATGTCAGCAGAAGCGCCCGGCCAGGCACGGAGAGATGCCGACCCGTTTGATGCCAACCCAATTTCTCAGCCTGGGTGCTGGCAGTGCTGGCTTCAGCCCGCTGTCCTCCGGCCAAGCCCAGCCAGCTGCCAGCCCCTGGCAAGCGCTTCTCCCCACAGCAGCGGGCGAGAGCCCCAGCGCCGGCTTGCCGGGAGGGTAAAAGCTCACCTTTCCCCTCGGTGGCGGAGCAAAGGCTGCGTTCTGCAAGCGCCTGGCGAAAAGGCAGCGACCGAAGCCCTGCCATGGTAACGGCGAGATTAATTAATAACCATTGGAACAACTTAAGAGGGGTTGTTATGGATTTAGTCATCGCTAGGAAATTTTAATTAGCCGTCGGGTATTTTCCTCCCCAGCAATAACGTGCTGTCGGCGAAGCCCGCGGGACGAAGGCTGCAGGAGGTGGAACCAGGTGGCTGCGGAGGTCCCCGACGCCGCCGGCGGGGACACGACGGGCTGTGAGTCCACAAGAGCCGGGCGGCCACACAGACGGATGCAAAGCAGCACATCTGATTCCCCCCAAGATGAGCATCCACACGGAGGTGTCTGGGCCTTCGTTTGGAGGGTAAAAGCTACAATTGCTAACGGAAAGGGCTTTCTGCGCAATCTGTAGGCATCTCATCCTCGGCCTACTCCTTACCCTCTTAATTCTTACTAACCCACTCCTCCACTAATTACTGGAGAGGGGGGCGGATAGATGAGATCTACAGCGTTTTCTCGTCTGGAACCTCAGCTATTTTTATCAAAAAATACACAGAGTTAGTCAGGTCAGATCTATTTTTGGTAACCTCCTTGTTGCATTTTATACCATTTTCTGTTAAACTCTACATCTTTCTTTTTTCCTCCCTTCAAAATTAGTCAAATGCCTGTCACAGTCCTGAGGTTAAGCTAACAGATCAATTATTGCCTGGATTAATTTCCCTCCCCCTGCACCATCTATGAAATGTGCAGCCTCAGCTGTTCTCCAGCCTTGTGGCCCCTGCTTGCTTGCACGGGCTCGTCCGAAAGCCTGGCTGCCAGGCAGGTAACATCAAGTGCCTGCTTTCCTAATAGTTTGGGATGGAGTTTACTGGCTGGCTGAATCCATCGATTTCCTCTGCCTCCTCCTCAGATGTCAGTGCCCCTCCGTACTGACGATCCCATTAAACTTGGTGCCTTTGCCACACGTCCTGTCACATCACTCTGGTTCTGTCCATGGTATTGCCACACCTTTCACCTCGCCAATATCTTGGTGTACCAAAGTCTTCTCCTTGGGATCTCAGTCAAAGGCCTTCTAAAATTCAGCTTGGCATTGTCATGTACTTTTCTTTAGCTACTCATGGTTCATCTGGTGAAAGAATTCAGACATATTGAAGTCCTGCCTGCTCATTTATGTTGAACTAATATATTCTGTTAATAGCTATATTTTAATTACCCTTTCATCCAGTTTTCCTGAGCCTAGAGTAAGATTCACTAGGCTGTGTAGTCACACTGGCATCCTTTCTATAGATGAGTGCAAGACTTTTTTTTTCCTTTTTGGTTCTCTGATAAAATAACGCTCTTTAAAGTGAGATTGCATATATTGTTATCAGTTTAGCTATTACACTTCTTTATCCCTTTGCAAAAGCTTAACCATGTGTCATTTTTTCATAGGTCCAATTTATAGATGTAACACGGTATCCAGTTCCTGAGGGACGCTTTTAAAAGTTTGGGTCCTCGCAACTTGTTATTCAATATATTGGTTTGGGCCAGTTCCCTTCTTTTGGTACCTCAATTCCTGATGAAGCCTCAGCCTTTTTTAACCTGAAAATCATGTATCATCTGGCATGCAAATACCTCTCCAAACATCCTCTGCAACAACCCAAAGAGAGCCTTTTCTCTGCAGTGTCCTTAGCCTTTTAAATTGCCTCGTCAGTTCATTTACAGACCTGT
The DNA here is from genome assembly GCF_000737465.1 of Haliaeetus leucocephalus. NCBI lineage: Eukaryota > Metazoa > Chordata > Aves > Accipitriformes > Accipitridae > Haliaeetus > Haliaeetus leucocephalus. Next base: position 1,255,728 of record NW_010973138.1, read on the forward strand.
AGTTCAGCAACCCTCTGGCAAGCTTCATGCTTCCTGTGCGCCTGAAATGTTCTTGTTTGCTTTAATATCTTCAACACTTGCCTGTTCTGGACCCTTTTCAGCCATTATAATTTTTATATCACATTTCACTGCACGTCTTTCCATTGGCATTATTCACCGAAGGTCACTCCTTTCCGAAGGAAGGATTTCTGGTGTCAGACTTCATTTTAACCCTCCCAGGGCTTCAGGAAGCGTTGGTTATCATGGGTGGCACGCACCGAAAGCTGAGCTGAGGTGAGGCCTGGCAGTGCCCAGCGTTCATCGGGTATCCCTGCCTGCCTGTTGGCATCCAGCAAAATATCTGACCCCTTGCTCTGCCTGGCATAGGGTCTGTTACTCTAGAGCAGGCTAAGGAGCCAGGAGCAGCAGTCATTTTAATGCCTTCCAGGTCTTTCTATCAAATCTCAATAACCAGATAGCTGGAGAGGAAACAGAAACCAGAGCGTTACCTGGAGATTTTAATGCTGGTCATTCCCCCTGGACTTTGCAAATACGAGATTACATCCCATTATGCTACCACGACTTCAAAGGCATTGCATAACAATAAAATCTGCTCTAGAAACAAGCTGCATTCACTACTCAGGACTTGCACTGCAAAATTGTTTTCCTGCACTACTCCCTAATGCCGTCTCTGAACCCTCAGCACCGGCTGAGCTGCCGGCTCCATCCCCTGAAAGAGGGGCAGTAAGCCACGGATGCGCGGACCTCGCTCTGGTCTCCACGTCATGCTGCTCTTGTCCTGCTGTCCTTACTGGGGAGCTGTCACTGGGGACACAGTAACATTGCAAGGCACTGGGAAGTATTTTAGAGAGGAAGGTGCTTCAGGAAGGCAGACAGCCTGCCTGCCCTCTCACTGACTGCTGCAGGCGCTTTTGAAACAGGGAGTCACATTTGCTGTACCAATTCCCTTTGGGAAAAAACTAAAATCTTGGATTATTTCCACTGACTAGTACTGGACACTGTAGAAAGATGCTATCAAGACTCTGCACCTTTCGGTTTGAACTCTAAATGTTGTCGTCTCACAAAATAAGCACCTGAGCTCATTTCTCTGAAAAGGGCTTGCTTTGCTTCGATACAGTGCTGAAGCAGGGATAATATTATCCTGTCAGTTCCCCTGTTTCTCTTACCCCGTTCCCCTCCTCTTACAGAGGGGATCACCAGAGACATGGGGAAGCTGCTTTTTGGGGTGGAGGCAGGCTGAGTCCACCACAGCTGGGTCCTTCTGCCGGCAGTGGGGTGGAGATGGCCTGGCAGAACAACAGGCATCTCACCAGCATGTGGTTTTTTCCAGTACTTCAGGACTGGGGCTGCAGGACTGGGTTTCTCCACTCCTTTCCCTGCTACTCTCCCCCTCGCCACGTCAGGTTTCTCCTTGGAAAGGCCATGAGGTTGGGGGGGCACATGCTAACCCGGCTCTACCATGGGCTAGCTGCACGGCCATCAGAAAGCCCCTTTGCTCTTCCCTTCCTTCACTGCCTACAAAAGAAGAATAATAATTCCCAGCCACTCACCTTTGTGAACGGCTTAACTTATTGCCCACCTTGGAAAATGCAACCCGCCACTAATAAGTTAAGGGACGGTGACAATCTGCTCAGGCTGTGGCCATGCCACTTGCTGCCCAAGAGCGATGCCACCATCCCCAGCCCTGTCCCTGGGTGAAGGCACTGCTTCTTCTTGCTCCTCTGCTCTGGCCGGCAGGGGCAGAGCTCAGAACCCCCGAGCTGCCCCATGCCTCTCCCACTGCGGAGGAAGGGGGGGCTCCTTTTTACCTTGTTGTGGCAAGCCAGAAGATGCCCCCTTTTCTTCTGCCATTGTGCCTCGGGGTGATGAGGTCACCCCATTTTCTGGTAAGAAAAGGGCACTTGCATTTAACTGCTCCTCAGACACACATCTGCATGTTGAAAGCAGTCCTCGCAGCATTCGTGAGTAATGGCAAGAGGCGTCACCTTCCAGATGGCATGAGGTGAGCCGTGAAGGCTCCACCGCATCACGTCTTGCTGATGTTTGGCTTCACCCTCTAGTGCAGAAAGTGGCTCTATGGGATGGCTGCAATAGGCAGTTTGAGGCATTTAGGTTCCCAAAAAGACAAATGTGGTTTCCTTTTGTAGGACAAAATGCTGCTCTGGGGTGCAGACTGGTGCTGCTGGAGGGGTGGGCAATAGGGTGGCTCTGCGTGGCCATTTATTTCATTATGAAATAAATGTAACACGGAGAGGTGACTAAAATGCAGTCCCGAGGTTGTCCCACACAGGAATGTCACTTCTCAACCTCCTGTGCTGGCTTTGTCACGCAAAGTGGGCTTCAAGCTCCTGGGCTCCCCTGCTGCTCCCCGCTCCCCCCCCACGGCCAGGGATGGGGTGCTGGGCAGGGATGGGGTGCTGGGCAGGGATGGGGTGCTGGGTGTCTGCAGCCAGCTGTGCATGGCACAGGGGACCAGCCTCTGCTCAGCGAGGGGCCAGGGTCTGTTTCCCTGCCACAGCAATCGCAGGAGAATTCGGGAGGAGCGGCTCTGTTCCCAGCGCTTGCTGGGCAGCTTCTCCTCACAAGGAGGAGAGGAGAGGTGAGCAGGTAATCGTGGTCCGAGGGAACAAATCGCTCTTCTGTTCCCAGACAGGGCTTTGGCTCTCAAAAATGCAGTCTCTGAATAACCCATCCAAGTTTTCACTTACATTGCAGCTCGTGCTCAACCAGAGCATTTGGAAATAGTTATTCACTTCACGAAGCACATTCGGGCAGGCTGCAGTGCTCAAAACAGCTGCCTGCTCTTTTCTGTAACGCTCAGGCCTTAGTGCTTTAATTTGCCAGCCTGTCAGTGGGCTTAACTGGGTGTCCTGCTTGTTTGCTCTTTACAACCGAAGCAGTAACCCATCATGAGGGATTTTTGATCCAAAGTCTCATGTGCGCTTCTCCGGTGTTTGGACATTAGGCTGCATACGCTGTCTGTCACCTGTCTCTGCTCCTCTGAGGGAAAAGCTAAAGCCTGAGAGAAAGAGAGAGGGAGAAATCCTATTCACAGGTCTAATCTGCCAAAGCAGAGCAGGAACAATTTTTAATTTTATAAGCACCCACTTTTAACCTCATTCAGTGATACTACCCTTTTCCACAGTCAAATATTAGTTTAAACTATCTTGAGCTTAACACCTTATTACACAAAGCTTCTTAGAAATAGAAATAAAATAAATAATCTCACACAAAAGAGTGTCAGACCGAAAGGGCCTGCAAATGCATGGCTAATTCAAAGCCAACAAGATTTCAGATGTAAGGTACATACATTTACGAAGCTATTATTCTCCTTCCTCAGAAAATGTTCTTAGTTAAAATTTTAATCCAGCCGAGGTGTCTGCTGGAGGGGGGTCTTTCCCTGCAAGGTGAGATATAGAGAACTTTCCTCTGATTTCAGCCAGCATAAGGCTAGAGTCCTCCTACTGCAAACAGTGGTGCGACAGGATTTTACCCTAATTTTACACCACTTGCAGTGAGTATTTACCCTCTATTTTTTTCCAGGTCTCTGATATGAATTTTCTTTTCAGGAAGGTAATTAATCCGAAACAAAGAGCTGAATCCTTCTGTAAGCTCTACAAGAGATCAGACCACTTCTGTGTATCACTCCAGAGATAATAAGAGCTCTGGGATCTTTTCAGGGAGTAACTTATTCGACATAATGAGATTCTTACTGGGGCACCTGCCACCAGTGCTACTTAAGAATGTCTGCTCCCAAATATCTCTTGAAATTTAACTGTGATTTTTTTTTTTTTTTTTGCCTAGTCAGCTGATGACGTTATCCCTTAGAGACATCACTGGAAATGGCTCTCTCTCAGAGTCCCACGCAGTGTTTCGGTCCGTGGCCAAGCAGTGACCTTTGACTGTATGTCTACAAGACTCGAATGGTCCAGGCTTAGCATAAGGGGTGCTTGTCCCCCTTAGCCCCCCTGCAATGATGGCACTGGAAGCAGGCATCAGAGACCCTGCTGTGTGTCATCAGACAAGGTACAGAGAAACCAGTTAAGTGGACCAGCTCCAGCCCCGGGGTGTGGGCTATGCCGTCGCTGATAAGCGCACAGGGCTTGTGCGTGAGTGCTGTGAAAAGGGGAAGGATGTGCCCATGCAGCTGGAGACAGACAAGGGAGGTGAAAGACACCCAGAGCACTTACAAAGAGCAGAAATAAACTGCTGTCAGGTAGTCTGCAGGGGAATAGTGCAGGGGAGTGAATACCGAGTGAGTCAGCACTCTCCCCTTCGGAAAGGCACTGATTTCATTTGCTTTTCAGATGGCATTTCAGGGCTTACACAAAACTGCAGGCATCTTCCAGGCTTCCTGAGCAGCTCTGCTCCTGCTCCAGCTCCAGAAAATGCTTGTGTATATGCACAGCATGGCAAAAATCACTAGGCAGCACTCTTACAGATGGGTTACACCTATATCAACCCCAGAAACTTGTGGGTTTCCATGAGCTGGGGCTAACCTAAATTGCTGAGGGATGTCCAGGTGGGAAGGCGCACCAGCGAAGCCTTTGGAGTTGCCTGGGACATCCTAGGGTAACTCTACAATCACATGCTGCTGTCTGCAGAGACATAGCTGTGACTCTGCACCATTTTGCATGCTGCATCCAGTCCGGGGAAGACAGGTGACATGGTGGTCCAGGTTCTGGTACGGGCTGCCTCTGGTGACATTCTCTTCTTGAGGGGACATGCTTCCTCCCTGGGAGCAGGACTTGGTCTTTGGGTTGATGTCAAGCTGCAGTTAGTATTGCCTCCAGCCCTCCTCCTCTTTGTCCCTTTTCCATTAACGTCACGGCTGTCCGTTGTGAATGATGCTGCCCATTCTTCCCCCTGTAGAGCTGTGAATTCCCACTCACTAACCTCAAGACCTGTACATCTCCCTTGCCTCTTGATCCCTCAAAGCCAGGGCTGCTTTTATTTGCAGCTCAGTGCACGGCCTCTCTTGCACTTTCTGACCTCAGACATCACCCTTGATACCTCTGCACAACTGACCCCGGCTGCTCAGGGTGTGGAGCTGGGGAACAGCCAGAGCACGGAGCTGCAATGGAGACCAGGCTGCTTGCAGGGTCACTGCACTTTGACCAGACCCTGAAGGCATCAGGCCTCCCTGTACCTTGGGAATAACCAAGTGACACAGCTCTCACAAGCCCTGATGAGCCCAACACTTCCCACCACACTTCACTGGCCATGGCATCATCTCTGCCTCGACCCAAGAATGAAGAACACCCGTCTGGTCCACCAAACAGGTTGACCCATTTTTGTGTCTGGTGGCTTAGTCAAACAAGTTGCCCAGAAGAGGTTGAGTGTCCTTGAAGGTTTAAAGGCTCCAGTAACCACAGCTGAACTGACCTCATGTTGGCTATAGCCCTGCTTTCAGGATGGGGGTGGACTAGATGGTCTCCACAGTTCCCATTCTGTGACTCTTTATTGTTATATGGTTTATTTTAGCCTCTTCAGTATTCTTCACAGACAGAAATGTTGTAGCCCAAAGGAAAGATTTAGCAGGGGAAATGATTGCTTTTGACAATACCTATTGCCGAAAAGAAGACGGGTGGGCAGTAGCTCTGTCTTTTTAAGATGACAGATGGGGATACTAACATCAGTGCCTTCAGTTTGCTTCATTTTGCAGAGAAGTCATTTGAAACTGCTGGCACCTCTCACACAGCCCTGAAATATGGCAGCCATAAATCCACATACTGCCTTCTGTGATGCTCCTTGAATTGTGCGCCTCTTTGCAACGGCATCTCAGCAACGTGAAGGCTTGTGTGGAGATAACAAGTGTGCCGTGCGCTCAGCTGATTGCCCTGAGATAGTCAAGAGCCAGTGCACACATGCTCTCTGCAAGAATCAAATTTCATTATGGAAACTTTTTAGTTGTTGCTGCTTTTAAATAATCCCCAACTGGGCCTGTCCTCCCTTTCTACCCATCTGTTTCATATCTGTAGTAAAGTGATAAAAAAGCCCATGTCAGAGAGAGGGGAGGAAGGCTCATACCCTGTTGCTTACTTACTAGCCCAGCATACCAAAAACCCCTAGCTTTGTCTTCACTTCACCTTCACCATTGGATGGGGTTTTTTTCCAAACTTCTCATATAAACTCATTAACATCACTTTTCCATCTGACCCACTTAGAGATCTGCGTCACTGGTGATGTTTCAGCACTGAGCAACCTCCCTCCACTTTTCTGCTCATATCCTGGGGGGGGGGAGGCGGTGCATGTGGGTCTTGCCTGAACGGCACTGCCTTTGCGTGGGTCTATATTTATACATTTAACGTCTGAACGGGCTCAGCCTTGCAAGAGTTGTCTCAAGCAAACCGCGCCGCGTTCGTGTCAACACCTAACGGGGCCCTTTCCACCTCTGGATCCTGATGTGGCGAGCCTGCGCTGCTGTTGCAACGCCTGCTCTGCGCAGTCAAACAATGCTGCTATTTTTAGACTGACAACCTATAATACTGCTGGTGCTGTGGAGAAGTGATAAAGGTAACATTTCACATCGCCAGTCAGAAACTGCCTCTCTTAGGATAACTTGGCAGAAAAATAAAACAAGGGGAAAAAGCACAAAGCAGAGTGCGCAATTGTGAGCAGTGATGACGTCTGTCGTCACATAATCTTCTGAGCCATGTTTTGAGCAGGACTGGGTGACACTGTTGGAGGGAAGGTAAGAACCAGACACTGAAGGGATGCTGGGGTCCCGGTAATCCAGTCCATCATCCTCCAAGCCAGAATGCTACTCTGCAAGTCATATGTGAAAAGCAAAATATTTCTAAAGCACCAGCTTGCTGTAAAAGATGACCAGTGAACATGCAGCTTTCTGTGGCAGAAATGGTGCTGCTGGTGAGGGGACCATGGCAGGAGAAAGCCCCCAAAGCTGTGGTGTTTCCCTGGCTCCCAGACCTGCTCATCTTGCACCGAGGAGAAGGCAGTGTGCAGGATGGGACGCTCAGCTCTTGCTGCCAGCTTGGCAAACCTGCCCTGGGCTCCAACAGGCAATCTGGGATCATTCCATCTCCTGCATTATCACCTATAATGGAGGAGCAGATGGCCAAATTAGACCCTCTGGCTGTGGTTTTGCAAGGCAAAGCGTTCAGCGGTGATACGTGCCAGGAGCACGCTCACGGCTCCAGCCCCGAGCTGCGGTGCTCCCTCCTGCTCTGCGAGGGGACACCCTGCCCATGCCTGTCGGGCTGCACCACAGGCCAGACCAGAGAACTGGTAGCACTTTCATTTGCCAGTTCTGGTTTTGGGTTTTTTTTTGTCGTTGGCTTGACTTCCTGGAGCTCCTTAACATGGCTCTATAGAGCGTGGTCCTGGCATGAGCTGGGGGTGGTGTGTTACAGCATGGGGATGGGGACACGTCTGGGAGAGGGTTTGCATGAGGATTAACAGGCTTTTTTTGTTGAGTGCATCATGTGATGAAACTACTATGGCAGTCAGACCAGTGCCAGTGGCAGGGTCTCTTAGCTTCACCTTCCCTTGCCTCTGTGCCACGCGAAGATACGGGGGCTTGGCAAACCTTCCCCAACATCTGACTCTCCTGGGGCTCATTACTAAACCAGGACTGTGTCCAGAGGGGATCCTTGGATACTCAGCTCCCACGTGAACCTGCTGATGTGGCCCCATGGAGGGCTGGAGCCAAAATTAATGGTTAATTTTGTGCTGGGAAAGTCTCTTACATGCCTCATTTCACAGAAAGCTCTTCCCCAGCTGCCTCTCCTGCAGGGTCCAGACAGGTCCTTCAGCCCTACGCCTCCTCCTAGGGGCCTGGAGCTACTCTGCTTTCAGACTTTTGAGAATCCCACATGCAATGGCTTCACTTTCTCTTAGAGGAGCTCTACTGGATGTTAAAAAAGTTGGGGTTCACCTGACATGCTGGCTTCAAGGGCCCATTGTGATTTTCCCCATGGCTTTCCCCAGCAAGCCACCTTACTCCAACCCCATCAGTTGCCCCTCTCCCTGCATCCCTGGGCTCATCTTACTTGCTAGACCTTGCCAAGTTCAACAGCTCCTTTCCAAACCTGTATCATTTTACTTGGAGGTCAAAAAACTTTGGTGCAGAAATTTTCCCCCAGCCAGCAAGTACAGGAACACCATTTACACGAAGTTGCTTTTGCAGGTAGTCCTCCCTCTTCACTCAGTCAGCTTTATTCCCACAAGTAATCTGCTCGCAGAATAAAGGGCAACAGAAAAAGGTCCTAAGCTCAGACTCCTCTACATTATAAAACCACCTGGGAGATTTTCAGCTGCTGTAACAAGAGCTGTGCTGTGTATGTGCTGCACCCCACTAGAGAAATTACCCGCAGGAGAAGAATCTGGAAGATCTGAAAGTTCATTGCTCAGAGGGGAGGGGAAAGGGTCGTTTGCTTGGTTTTTGCTTGGTGGGGGGGGGTTGTTGGTTTGTTTTGTTGGTTTGTTTTGTTGTTTTTTTTAATTAATAGGGCATTTTAACAAATGGGTTTTCATCCCTGGATGCTGGTCGTCCTCTTGCCTCCTAGCTGTTATGCCCTTTCTTTGATCCTCCTTTGGGACCCTTCAATGCTTCAGGTCACAGGAGGAGGACTGATCAGCTTGTTTCAGGCTCAGGTGTAGGAGTGAAGTTGCAGAGGGAAGCTGTAGGCTATTGATCCAGTAAGATCTGAATGAACATGATATTTGATCTGTAATTATATAGCCGAAGAGGCTCTGCAGGGCAGGCAGAATCAGCATTTTGAATCGGATGTAATGTGCTTTTTTCCTGTTACTGTAAATTAGCTGCAAGAGCACCTTTACGTCTCATCTTACAGTGTTCCCTATCAGACATCTCTGACTTCAGCCAGTGGGCAGAAGAGCAGCACCGAGCACAGAGAAACAAAAAAAAAGGGGACAAATCTTGCTGCATCTCCTTCGGTGCCCTTTTCACGTGCTGTTCTAAAAAGCAATTGGCTTGCTTTCTGGCTAGGTTTCACGAGGCTGTAAGAGTTAGCTATGTGCTGCCGTGGTACTTTACGAGGCTACAATTTAATTTAGAAGCTAATTTATGCAAGTTATGCATGTGTCCCTCTCTTCCATTAGAAGGCAGCTGTTGGGTCCACCCTGTGCGCAGTGTGCATAGCAATGGCTATGGATAATTGACAAACTGGGAACTCACCACTGGCCTCCAATGCAAAAAGGCAGTAATAGGAGGTGCAAGCAAATGGGCTACAAAGAAGATATTTAGAAACACTGCCCGGGTGTGTAGGGTGGTGCTAGGAAAAACAAAGCTCACTTAGAGTTGACACTTGCAAGATGCATCAAGGGCAACAAGAAGAGTCTCTACCCCTACATTACTAGGAAAAGGCTGAATAAGGAAAATGGGGGCCCACTGCTGAATGGGGCAGGTGATTTAGTGACAGCAGAGACAGGTAAGGCTGAGGCACTCATTACCTTCTTTGCCTCAGTCTTCACTAAGAAGGTCTTCCAGGCCTCTATGCTTAGAGAAATGGTTGAAGGGGAGGAGAACAACCAGCAGTGGATGAGGATCAAGTCAGCATTTGCTTGAGAGAATGTCCCGCACATGCGACCCACCAGACTGCACCCAAGGGTGCCAAGGGAGATGGCTGTTGTCCTTGCCAGGCTACTCTCTATCGTGTTTGAAAGGTTATGGAGATCAGGGGAGACCCCCAGCAACTGGAGAAAGGCAGACATTGTACCCATCTTCAGAAAAGGCCAGTAGGACAATTCAGGAGACCGCAGCCCAGTCAGCCTCATGTCAGCCCCTAGGAACATCATGGAGTGAGTCCTCTTGGAGCATGTTTCTGGACACAGAAAGCAGAAGAAGGTGGCTGGGAACAGCCAGCACGGATTGACCAAGGGTAAACCATGCCAGACCAACCTAACTGTCCACAGGGTTAAAAATCCAGAGGGAGCTGTGAAAGAGGAGTCAGCTCCTCCATTGCCTGGAGACTGAGCAGACGAAGATGACACTAGGGCTCATCCAAGTTAATCTGGGGTTTTAGTAAGAGCTCATTCCCTGCTCGCAGGCCACATGTTCCTGGGGGTGCTGAACTGCCGTAGTGTCAGGTCCAGGACCCGTTCTGGTATTCTGCATTTTACAGTAGTAAACAAATAAATATTGCAAATCCTTTGGCTTTCTTGTTTGGTGTCAAAGAGGAGAAGGGAAACAAACTTGGCAGAAATCAGCCTGATCACATATCCCGGTATTGGTGCACCTCATCTCTTCGGAAATTTTTTCCCTCCTAGAGAAATGACGCTTTCCAACCACTGTTGCTCAACTTTCTTTTCCCCTCAGTGCTGTTGGCAGATGAGATGGTCTGGCAGTGCGGTGTCAGTGGGCCATTTTATGAGGACTGTCCACACCTCAGTCCCATAAATGTACATTTCCAAGGGATTTGAGTTTGACAGCACCTAGGGAGCAGTGACACTGTCTGATTTGGCCAGGAGGCTTAACAGGCAGCAAGCTTGTCAATGAGAAATAAAAATTCTGCCAGAAAATCTAGGACAGCATCTCACCATGCTGGGGACGAGTGCTTACCTGGTTGTGGACACATGAGACCACAGCACTCAGACACTCTAGAAAGCCTGGGAGCTGGGATTTCAAAGGAGATACAGCCCTATTGGCTTTCAGGCCAAATTTTCCATGAAAAAAACGTTCATCTAAAAATAAAAAGTTCAGACATGCGAAACATAATAATAATAATAATAATAATAATAATAATAATAATGTGGTTTCCCCAGATAATTACATATTTCAAGATCGGAAGTTCTGTACTTGCACAGAAAATATGCTCCCCGCAGGTTTTTCAAAGCTCAGTTTTCTTTCAGGAAACAGCTCTTTTTGTGGGATTGTTGCTGCTGGTTTCCTACAAAGGGAAATGTTTGTTTGTATACAGCTGCAGCCTTTTTTACTGGCCATTAATAACTCTTAATTTTCAGAGTATGAATATTGATGTTGTAAATTCAAGTGGGGCATTTGCATTTATTAGTATACATTATTTGCGTAGCGTCTGTGGAGGTTTCTGTACCCTTGTGGTGAATATGTATGTGAATAAAGCAGTGAGCATTAATTGCTGAGGCTTAGCCCTTGGGCTCTGGATTCAACTGGAGCATTACTGTCAAATTTATGAAGGCAGGTTGCAGTCCAAGAAGACTACTGAGATTAGGTTGCAGTGAAAAATTGTTGAAACTGGCATAGTTTCTCATTGAATTGTAGCATAAACTGGTTTTACAAGCAGTTTTGACAGACTTCAAGGGTCTTCCTGGTTTAAAAGCTTCCCTGCATATCTCCAGGAGCAGGATCAGGGCAAAAAGCTGAAAGCACGTTACAGAAAAGGCAGTCTTGTCTTTTCTGTTAAGGTGCCACGTATATCTAACATTTGGCTAGTGCTATTGCTGCCTTTGATATACTTGCAGGAAGGAAGCTGTTAGGACTTTTTTCTCTTGGCTCTGACATTTCTCAGTAGAATTTCCTAATATCCCAAATGAATCTTGAAAAGAAATGAGGATTTTTTTCCCTGTGTTGTATCGTCCATGGGTGTTGGAAGTTCGTTTCCTGGAGCAGCCCACTGAAACTGCTTTCCCAACAGATCTACCAAAACACATAGCTTTGGCACAGATGGCTCTCACCAAGCAGTGGGGCAATTCCCAGGCTATCAGCGGCACGGGACAAGTGATGGAGTCGGTGTCTCTGTACCATCTTCCACTGCTCACAGCCTGAAGGAGAACAGACACAGTGCTGGAGGATGAGCATGTCTCGTGCCCCATCAGCCCGACCAGTATGGCTGCACTGGGGGACACTCACATTGGTACCCAACACATAGGAGACAGCTGGAATGATTATAACAGGCATTATTATCCATAACCACCTTCCTGAAATGCTCCATCCTGTTTGCCTTAGAAACAAGCCCTGCTTTTAAAGGAGGTGTGCATGTGGTGAGGGGGGGGAGCTCTGAAATTCAAGCCCTACCTCTGTGAACATCCCTGCCGTCCCCTGCCGTCACACCGCACACCCAGCGCAAAGGACTGGAACGCTGGCCCGCAGGCTGGCGGCTGGGACCAAAGCAAACAAAATGCTGGAGTCCTGGTGCACAAACCAATGAGCAATTTGCATAATTAGGGCAACGCTGACGTAATGCTAAGTATCTCCTTTGGGTGCACGGCAAGCTCAGAAGGATCCTGCTAGAGCTTCGTGGCTTTTTGGTAAGCTCTCCTTCTGTCTTGCCGGTGATGATTCTTTCAGAGGTATTTCTTCTACCTCTCACTTCTTGATTGAAAATGTTTCTACAGCACCTCATTGCACACAGAAGCAAAGTAGCTTCTTAAATATGATGTACAAACCTGTGGTTTGCTCCTCTCCTTCATGCAGGGGAGGCACTGGAGATGAGGAAGGCATCTCCAGCCCGCCAACAAACCCCAGGATCCACGCAAAAAAGCAGGGCTATGTCTGGGAGCATGTTCCCATTCTGCAGTGGCGCATCGTGTCTGCTTCTGGTGGCAGCACTGGGGTAGGGGTGAAGAGTGAACTCATGGGTGAGGGCAATATGTGTCCCCTTTTCCCAGCTTTGAGGTTACCCACAACCTCTTTGCTTTATGAATTGCTCCAGCCCAACTGGTTTCTTATATTTTTCTAATTTTATTTTAATCATTTGTAACGCCAGCTGCCTTTGCTCTGTCTGTCACAAGGCCGAAGAAGCTTTGTGAAGATCATAGCCTGTCCGTGGCATTAAGTAATGACTCATCTGTTCTCCAGGCTGACTGGTAGCCTGCTGCTGTCCTAAAACACAGACCAGCAAGGGATGCTTGAGACTCTGCGTTTGTGTATGCAGGTGGTACACAGTGGAAGGCTCCTGGGTCCTGTCATATTGCATTGTCCTGTCACTTGGCCACCTCTGACTGGTGACAGAAAAAGTAGTTAGTAGAAGACAAGTCCCGACAGGGGTGATGATGGCATTGCACGCAGAGACGAGCCAGTGGTATGGCTGGGTTCAGCTGGAAGTAATGTGAACCCTAAGAGAGGGAAGAGGAGATGAATGTGAGGGGGGCATTACATTTGGGCTTTGCCACCAAAGCTGGGAAGACGAGTCCAAGAGCACTGCAGTAGTCACTGAAACCCCCTCCGCCTACCGCCACGTGAAACCCCAGACCTCTGGGGCCTGGAGACGTGCAACGTTGGCTCTGCATTCATGTGCCACATGTGAGAGCAGAAAGGCTGCATGCTTCCAGGTGCATGCCTTTGGTATTTTGTGTCTGAGTGAAGGAATTAATTAATTAACTAATTTAGTAGTTATGGCTAGGCTAATGCTCCTGTCCTACTCCAGGACTGGCAGCGGGGGCAAGGCGAATGCCGAGGTTTGGCAGCGCTGGGCTGTGTCCTTGGGCTTCCCCGTGCTGGCTTTGCTCTTAAGTACACTCCAGCCCAGGCTGCCGAGGGTTTGTTGTTCCCCTCTACGTCCGTCCAGCTTTCCCCCCACCTTGCTTCTCCCTGTGGGAGCTCAGAGAAGGCAGGAGGAGGGCAGGGAGCGAGGGGAGAGGATGCCCACCAGCTGTACGTGACCAGCGCCGCAGCCCCTGGGATCGGGTTTTCACTGACATCAGCAAGCGCCGGATCAGGCCTCCGTCCAGCTCAGCCGTGACGGCTGAAAAGAGGGCGATTAGCCGGGTTCATGGAGGTGTGCTGTCCGGGACCTGGGCTGAGATAGCCAAGCAGGGCCCCTTCAGGCTGCGCTGTTTGTTATTCAGCTCCCTCCAGGAGGATTAGAGCATGTGGCAAAAATCTTTTGGCGTGTGATAAGATTTTCTTCCCGAATTTCATGCCGAGTTTGAGCTCGCTAATCTTCCCCTCGGAGCAAGGCAGACGACTCCTCACACCGCCGACACAAAATTTTAATCCCGCGTCCAGAGCCGGCTGCTCGGTACCCGCTCGTAACACCCCTCTCGTCATTCGGGAGGCTGCTGGGGAGCCTGCACCCCCCGGCCTGGGGGCGGAGGTGACCCCCCGGCCCCCCCTGGGCGGCCGGTCCCTCTCGTCCCCGTCCCGCAGCCGCTGACATCAGCAGACGTCGGCACAAAGCGGCTCAGGAGGCGGCATGAAAGGATCAAGGAGCTGAGCCGAAAATTGAATTAGCGCTTATTAGAAGGCCGGCTGGCAACGCCGCTGGGCAGCCATGTGTGAAGACCCGGGTCCGGCGTGTCGCACACGAGCGGCTGCAGCGCACGTCGGACAGCCGGGAAGAGCCCCTACACCTCCCACGGGCTGCCTGAACACAGCCGTGGCGTGAGAGCCCTCCTCCTCCTCCTCCTCCTCTTCCTCCTCCTCCTCCTGCTGCTCTGCGAAGGACACACGTCAGGGCCGAGGCGGTGGCGTCTGCATCGGCAACGCTCCGCGTAGGAGAGGCAAGGGAGGCGATGGCGTTAGTGAGCTGAAATATCCCGAGCAGAGGGGACCTTGGCGTCACGGAGGTGGTGGCCGTGCATCCCCCCTCCTGGCTCTGTAAGCAGGTTTATTAACCGCCGAGCATGTGTGCTAATTGCATTACTAAGCATGGGCAAAGTCCTCATTAGAAAGGAGACCAAATGGGAGTACCAAGTTAGTGTCAAGCCTGTATTTGGGGAAAATTTACACTGACGCTCATATTTAATGCTCCAGCTGTGGCATGTTGCAGACCCTGGGGTGAGCAGGATTGATCTCTACACGGATCGAAGCAGTCATCATGGGAGACATCAGCATAATGTAGCAAGTCCCCAAAAGTCCATTTTTGTCTGCAAGCCGTGCTGCCGTGTCGTGGGCATCAGGTGCCAGAGCTAAGGAAGGCCCATGCAGGGACTGGGTGGGCTTACCTTACACCGTCAGGTTTTATTTCTGTTGCCTTCAGTCTTAGACGGATTGACACATTCTCTGTAATGAGGCCCGAGCCACAGGAGCTGTTTGCAGCTCCACACTTAATGAAAGATGCCTAAGCTACTGTTAATCCTCCTAATAACACTGGGTCTGCTTCTAGATGTAAGTGCTAGTTATTACATCAAGGAGTTTCTTCTTTGTTCAAAGGACACAAAGGTCTCTTTCATTGCTTTGTACCTGCCCATCCTCCTTGCAGGCAGTTTGCTTGGCGAGCCAAAAGAGTGCTGTTTCACCACGTCCCATTTGTTAAAGTTGCTGCCTGTCCCAAATACAGCATCTTAATATGAAATATTTCACAGTGCCACATGGGAACATGCTACCTCAAAAGCAATTTAGTGCTTGATGCTTTTGACACTGAATAGTTTGAAAGGGCTCAAAACACGGGATCATGTGGCAGAAGAGGAAAACTGCTTGGGGCCAGCGTGGGACCTGGTTGAGGCCAGCCTTCCCGAGGGTGCTGCTCCCTGGGTGTCCTGGTTTTGGCTGGGATAGAGATAACTTTCTTTCTAGTAGCTGGTATAGTGTTATGTTTTGGGTTTAGTATGAGAAGAATGTTGATAACACACTGATGGTTTTAGTTGTTGCTAAGTAGTGTTTAGACTAAGTCAAGGATTTTTCAGCTTCTCATGCCCAGCCAGCAAGAAGGCTGGAGGGGCACAAGAAGTTGGGAGGGGACACAGCCAGGGCAGCTGACCCAAACTGGCCAAAGGGGTATTCCATACCATGTGATGTCATGCCCAGTATATTAACTGGGGGGAGTTGTCCTGGGGGGACCACTGCTCAGGAACTAACTGGGCATTGGTCGGCGAGTGGTGAGCAATTGTATTGTGCATCACTTGTTTTGTATATTCCAATTCTTTTATTATTATTATTATTGTGTCATTTTATTATTGTTATTATTATTAGCATTATTGTTTTCTTCCTTTCTGTTCTAATAAACTGTTCTTATCTCAACCCATGAGTTTTACTTTTTTTTCCCCCCGATTGTCTCCCCCATCCCAGTGGGTGGGGGGAAGTGAGCTAGTGGCTGCATGGTACTTAGTTGCCGGCTGGGGTTAAACCATGACGCTAGGACCGGTGCTGTGCATGCGAGGGGAGCATCTCAGAAGCAGACTGGAGCCCCAGACACACTCCCCTGGTCTCACATTACTCCTGCGTTTGGGTCTTGCAGTGGTGCTGGCAGGATCTCAGGTGGGAGCGAGCTCTCCTGGAGCCTCGTCTCCCACCAAACCCATACGGGGTGGATTGACATTTGGTGGAGCTGGTGCAATGCCGACCAGCTCACCGGAGCAAAGACTAAGCACGCTGCAGAGCCTGAGGCACGTTAGCCCTGGACCAAGCCCTCCTGCAAGGCTTTGTGGCTTCTTGTTGGCTTGCAGAGTAAGCTGTCCTCATCCCCCTTGTAAACATCGGCCGCTTGCTAATCACTGGCTTGGCGTGAACAGTTTAAGCTTCCAGCTTTATCTACCGCCCTGCTGTTTGGGGGGGGGAGGCTGCAGGCTGGTGGGGGGACAGGGATGGAATCACAGGCAGGCGCACGTGGGGAGGAGGAGAAGAGGGATGTGACCTACATGGCTTCTCAGGGCTCCTCAGGGGCACAAGGCAGCCTCTGGCCCTCTCACCAGCAGCAGGCATTTACCTCGGTTTGACCATGCACATGTAATTCTCAAACTTTATAGCACATCTTACCCTTCCCCTGCATTGTTTTGGGGTTTTTTTCCCCCATGCACTGAGCACTGGTTCAGATAACATACTCTAAATCCTGTAGTTTCGAGATTTCCCAGCACATACTGGCAGAGGTGCTGCTATTTCCAAGTTCTCCCCTCAGGGCACATAGTCCCAGGCTGTGTCGCTGCTGGACTTTGCTGGCCAAGCCAAAGAAGGGAAAGACAGTGTCATTGCGGATGGATGCAAAGGACTGCCTTTCTTGTTTGGCAGATGAGAAACCCTGATGACTTTGAGTCATTTAAAGTATTTAATTCAATCTACAATAAATGCTTTGCAATCCTTTGCTTCTGTTTTTTGCTTTCTCTTCTTCATCCTTTTTAGTGATATTGGGGAAAGTTTTGAAATGTCCCAACAGTAAGCAGTTTTCTTTGAAATGTCAAAAAGAAAGTGCTTGCTTTTTTCCTTGGGCTGAAATATTTGCCCAATAGAGCGCAAATCTACTGCCAGTTTCTTTCAACCCAGGACTGCAGGATTTCGGCACCTATAAATGATTTGAAAAATGTGGACCAGTTTTATCTGTCAGGCTCAGCTCCCCATCACTCCAACGAGAACACCGTGGCTAACAGGAACCCCTTGAGCTCAGTTATACGGATATTAACATTTACTCTGCTGTGACGCTCACAGCTAGAGATGATAAGTGGGTTTTTTTCTTTTTCCAGCATTACCTTAGCTATCCTGCTATCCACAGGGAAACACTAGCACATGGCATTTTACACTGAGCACCTATTGCAAACTTTGTCGTATCAACTGACATGATCTGGCTCCAATCAGCCAAACATGACTCTGCTACACCTTTGTCTGACAGGCAAGGAGTTTCTATAGTTACTTACCACCCTAAGAAAATCCAACCAGTCAGTTAATTATTTCTCTTTACAGTCAGATTTGGTGCCTGGTCTGGAACTGAATGGCCAGCAGAATCACGCCGTATGAGCTGATTAATTTTGAACTGGACTTGGCGTGGGGCTACATGGCAAAACACCTCCCACTGCACAAGTTTTTAATGTATTGGTCCCCTGCTCCATGCCCACCCTTTGGCTTGTTGGGTCAAGGAGGAAAGAAGAGAGGAAAGAAGAGCATCACGATGTCTCCTGCACTTCAGTGCTGCAGACACAGGAGACATCTCAGACATTAGCATTGGAACAGGGAGGGATTCAGATCCCCCCACAAGCAGGGGTCTGTAGGAGGATCTCTGCAGAGGGACTGACAGGCACAAGCCTTTCCCCAGTGCTTGCCAAGGACCAGGAGGGAAGACCTGGCAGCCAGCAAAGCAGGAAGGTCAAAGGAGGAATTTTTCAACTGGAGACCCAGGCAAGTAACTGTATCCCAGTCCCCTGTTTTTCTGTCACCTGGGTGCATGTTGCCCAGAGAAGC
Source organism: Haliaeetus leucocephalus (assembly GCF_000737465.1). NCBI lineage: Eukaryota > Metazoa > Chordata > Aves > Accipitriformes > Accipitridae > Haliaeetus > Haliaeetus leucocephalus. Next base: position 1,273,732 of record NW_010973138.1, read on the forward strand.
TGCAGATGCCCCATCATCTAGTGAAAGATGTCCCTGCCCATGGCAGGGAGGTTGGACTAAATGATCTTTGAACATCCTTCCCAACCCAAACCATTCTGTGGTTCTGTGGGATGAAGAACAGGCTTGGACTACTGTGGAGATGTTGGAGCTGAGTGAATAAAAACATTTCCAGGAGCTCCTGGTGAAGAAAATTGCTCACATCTTCCCCCTTCCACTGCCCTTTTGTCAGAGATAAAATTAACATAGCCATCAAAAAAAAAGGGGGACGAGGCGGGGGGGGAGGGGTAAAAACAATAAGTTGAAGGCTCCTATCTTATAGTTCAGAAGTTCCTGCACTCTCTGTGAGCAAGCTCTAGGGTGCCTCACTGAGAGCAGAAAGGTAGCTCAGTCTTGCAAAACCCATGACTGCAAAGTATTTGACTAATAAACTGAAACCCCAGATAAAATCTTTGTCCCTTCTTTTGCCTGGATGAACTAGAAAAGTGTGTCTTTCTTTTCAAGAGACGCTACTGCTACAGATTCAGCTGTGCCTATATAGGCTGCCATTGGCTTCTTTGTTTCTTCTTTCAATTTCCCACAAATATAATCTATTACCAATGCCATGCTTTCCTTTTGTCAATATATTACTGGGCTTTATCAGCAAAGCTTTTATTGCAGCTCACCCTGTGATGAGTTGGTGAATAAAGGTTAAAAAGACCAACCCCGAGCATATCTGCGAACATAGCTTGCATAATCAGGGAGCGCTGCTGGTGCAGGGCTTCACTGACGTAACCGGCTGGGGAAAATTACTGAGACGCCTGCTGAGGGACAGAAGTGACTAACTCTCATCAGCAGAGTGCCGGCTTATGAAGGAGCTGCTGCTGAGGTGACGGGCTAAAATAGACCCGGAGGGAAGCTGATTTTGAACAGCAAGGGCCTTTTTATTTATTTTTATAAAGAGCACTCTGTGCAGATTGCGTGTGGACTCTTTGTGTGCCTCTGTAGAAATCAGAGGAACAAACAAACCTGGAAGCAACTGCTTGTGCTTGACATCCTTTTGTTGGCATTTATCAGCCCCTGGCAGGATCCCCATGAGGTCCCCAAGGGCAGCTGAGACCTGGCCGGACCACAGGCTGTCCTGCTCCCGTTGTGCCTTAGATAAGCAGAGCTGTCCTCCAGAGCATCACCCTGCTCTTAAAAGGAGCAAAGTATTGCAGCCGAGAGCTTGTGTAAGGAGCCGGAGCCATCAGCCGCAGGTCACTCGCCTCCAGCCAGCCGTGTGCTGCGGGGGATGCTGACTGCGACCTGAGGCTGTGCAGCAGACCTGGCCGAGACCTCGAGGGCGAGGAGAGCCGGAGCAAAGCCCCAGTGAAAGCCCCAGGGGCCCACCCAGGGCCAGGGGTTCAGGGTTTGACCCTTGATCTAATCCAGGAACAATACCGCTCACGTTACACGGGGTGGGCTGCGCCTGCTCAGGGCTGGGGGAGGGAAAAGTTAGTTTTTCAGCCTTGTCCCATCGCCTTCGTGCTTGGTGGTGGGGCAGGAGGGCCCTCCAGTGCTTCCCACGGGGCAGGCTAGAGGAGCCGAGGAGATGGGGGGGTCCTTGGACACAAGCTCCTCCAGTGCCAAGCTCCAAAGCAGGGGTGTCCCCACTCTGTGCCAACCCCATAGCCAGAGGTAAGGCACACCTCTTCCCATGGCCCTCGCAGGGTTCCATGCCAGCAAGGTCCACATCCATGCCGTGACTCCCAGCCCCACGCCTGACCCTTTCACTGGGTGACTTCTGGGCTACAGATGTGCAACGATGCTTTCCTGTCCAACGCTGTGCAACTGAGAAAACCCATCTGAGCTCAGATAAATAGGAAAGCAGACCATGTCTCATCCTCTGCCGAGGTAGAAGCCAGTTACAGATACAGAGCAGAAGTCTCTTGCCCCAGTTTCCTCTGGAAAGGCACAAGGGGCTGGACCTAAGGAAAGCAGCAAATCTGTGCTGCTGGAGCTGGTCACCATCAGGAGAAGGATGCTGGCTTCTCCTGGCTGCAAGAGGTAACACTGACCACTCTTGCTGTTAATAGTGGGGACTGGCTGCCCTGGTCCAGCTGAAGTCTGGATGCCACAACTGAGGGGCACAGAGACATCTGAGGTGGAACACGCTTGTGCTAAAAGAGACCCCACTGGCACAGCTAGAGCATCACCTCTGCCAGGTGTGACTTGCACAGGCAAGTGGGATTCAGTCCCTGGGTATCTCTGGCAAGGTGGATGGAGTGGGATCTGAGGCTGGACAGCCAGCCTGGGGGAGCCTGGAAACATTTCCAAGGCTTCGTGATCTTCCTCCAGCTACTTAGGAGGCACAAAGCTTTTGCACAAACATTATCTGCAGCATGGGCCAGTGTAACGAACAACCACTTTCTACCAAATCCTGTGCACAAACTACATTAGTACCATCATGTGTACGGAAGCTGTATCTGTATTTATAGAGCATTGGCTGTTGTAAATGTATCCATGTAGGTTAAATCCATGCCTGCTTTTTTGATGATCGGTTTAACTAGTGCTAATTGGCTGAAAATGAATGAAGCTACTCATCAAATGTTTCTCCCAAAGAAATGTGCTTTTTTCCCTCAAGCAGAGCAAGAGGTGCCCTGGGAGGGACAGAAAAGCCCTGGGAAGCGAGGATAGCTCAAGCCATAGCCATGAGCCTGCGGGGAGCCCTGGGGAGCCCAGAGGTGCCTGTCACAAGCCCGGGGGCTGCACAGCCCCCGGGAAGCCCTGGCCCTCCGTGTCCTGAGCGGTACTGGCTGTCAAAGCACCAGGAAGAGAGACATGGAGCTCTCCAGGTGAACCAGATCAAAAGCAGATTGTCCCCACCAGGTTTGTGACTGTAGAGAAACAAAGACTCCCTCTATGCATCTCCGCCTTGCATTCACGTAAATCTGATCTCTGCAGGGGAACCGGGAACATCCCCTGAATGCATCACTGTCCCTCATCCACAAGCAGGTAAGGCTGCGGGGAGACATGGTCATGGGCCCTACCCTCAATCCCACCACATCTGTGCCAGCCCAGAGAGATGTTTTGCCTATTCAGAGAGCACACAGACATGTGCCAAACCACCAGGCTGGTTGGCATCCCGTTTAAGGGCAACACAAGGCCTTTCGCTGTCTGCCCATATGTTAATATACATGCAGCAAACATCTCTCAAGCCAGATGCATATCATATCACATCACAGAAAAATGGTGATTAAAAAGTAGCTTTGCTGGCATTTCATAGTCGCAAACAACACCAGCTTGTGCTGTGTTGTGGAAGAGGCTCTTTTCATGAGAAGGCAGCGTGGGAAGTACGTGTCGTGGTGCCATGCTGTGGCTGAGTTAAGGTTTAACTGCTGAGAAGTTCCCTCAAGTGAAACTGAAGCAGACACAACTGAAAACTGGAAGTCAAAGAAACTGTCTTTCCTCTCCTTATAACTGAATGATCTTTTCTACTTAGCTTTAACCCACCTTCTGGCAGGAGTGTACAGAACCGCAAAGAGGTGAAGAACTGGTGCTTTGCAGGCGTGTCAGCCAATCCTAAGGGTACCAAAATCTGCCCGGAGGTAAATGTTTAGGCAGTGGCTGAATGCATTTTGTTATATTGACTAGATGAAGGCTCAGAATTAGTGCGTGGGAAAGTGCTGCTCTGCTACAGTCCTTCTGCATGACCTTGTGCTGGTCATGTAACTCACTGTGTTTCATCTTCTGGAGTAGCACCACCCATCACCCAGATCTGCTGCAAGCTAACTTGGTAATTACTAGTAAGGTGGTTTAAGAAGCTGTGGTAGCATTCTAGAAAGAAACCACTATTTGAATGATTTCAAAGCTGAGCACCTCAGGCTGGCTGGAAATGGTTCAGGACAAGAAAAATGGACTTCCATGATGTGGGGGCCCTTTAGGGCACAGTATTTGAGCTGGCTGAACAGTGAAGAAAGGATTTATTTGGTGAGTGAGCAGAGGTGTACTTCCTCCTCCACTGAAAAAGCTCTGCGATTGTTTCCTACAAAAAAAGTAGAAAGAGATTGCCAAATATTTACTGTATCTAATGCCACTCCTTGGGCACCTCAGGGGTGTTCCCATGCAACCCACAAATTCTCATCTAGTCTCGGGGCCTAGTGTATCCAGATGACTGATGTATGATCTACTCTGAAAAGGGAATAGATATTAAGAGATATAATCCATAACAACAAAAAGTTTTGCCACTGTGTTTCTTTTTTTTTTTTAAATCAGACTCATCTTGGGCAATGTGATGAGACCCAAAAAGATGGGGTTTTTAAAGACATCACACTCCATCCTTCTCTCAAGCAAGTGGCCTGGGTGCCCGTCCCACCACAGCAGATGTTTCTCCACCCAGCTGCATCTCTGGGGGATGTTTTATGGGGGCAGATGGATAGCACAACCTTGAAGCACAACCTTTAGGACCCCTATCCACCCATCCCTGCCAGCACCCACCTTTCTTGCTGTAGAGTTTGTGCACCATACTTGGCATGGTTCATTTTTCCCAGGCTGCAAGTGGCAGTCACCTTAGTGACTGTGGGTGGTATCCAGCTTGAAGCATGAAAAAGCTGGTGTCTCTTAGCTTCCCACAGCGTAACAGGAGAGAGCAACTGGCTCTAAGTAACTCCCAAACAAGTTCATAAGGGCCAGTACAGACAAAATGGATGGCACAGAGTTCGTTTCCCAGCAATATTAGTCATTTATTGCTTCTCCTCTGTTCCCCTACTTTCTTTGCACTCAGATACACAAGCATACTCTCTTATAAAAAAGTTTCAGAGCTCCAAAACAGGGAGGGGAAGGAATACAGATTTTTTTCCCCTGCTTGAAGTTTTAAAGCCACCTCCACTGTGCCATCTGAAGGAATTTTGAGTGTGGGAAAAAATAAAGATAATGTCGCAAAAACATTCTGAACTGTAAGAATATTGCACCCATAAAAATGCCAACCGGAGCTTATAAAACTTTAACAGCAGTAGTATTGAAAATGCAGAGGGGACCAACAGAGTGCAAAAGGGAGAGCAGTAAAGAAAAGAAGAACCTGGCAAGAGGAAATACACAAAAATATGTGGCTTAGCTCAGGTACTCTAGGCATCGGCCCAACACAAACTAAATACTTTGTCACCCCAACATGAACTTTTTGTCAGCAGCAGCTACTGGGGACAGGATGGGGCAAAGGGAAATGGGTGCAAATGTCTGGGGTCTATGAGCTGACAGCGAAGCAAAGAAAGAGCACATCAGGTCAAGGGGAGAAAGATATCTCCAACACGGTCTGTAGAAAGGACCACCATTTGCAAACGTGAAGCTGATAGCTATGGCTTTTCATGAAGTCACCAAGCCAGGGACTGTGGAAGGGGACGGGAAAAGAGCTGACATCATAGCTGGGAACAGGGAAGGAGAAGGGACTGGGGAACGTGGTGAGGGTACACATGCACCAGTTCATCTGGCCTCCGCAGGAGAAAGGTGTTGGGACAAACTCTGCAGGAAGGATGGAGAAATACCAGACGGTGCATGATAAATCAAACAAAGGAGGGGATAGGTTTCCCAGCTGTTGTCTGTGCCTGACTTGCTTGAGTCAGGACATGGGGGAGACCAGGTCTGCCCGACTCCTTGTTGCCAAGCAGGAATGTGTTCATCAAAATGACATGTCCTGAAAGAGATTTAAAGTGGATCAAGAACCAGTCAATGGGTAGAAAACAGGCTGTGCTGAAAGGGGAATTAAAATTTGTCAGGAGTTCCTGGTGGAGTTCATCGAGGAGCTGTCTTGGACGCTAGCTTAATCCGTATTTTCTTTAAACAACCCTAGGAGAGAGAGCAGACATGACGTGCAGTTGGGAGTCACTGCTAGTACTGATAAGGGTTGGAATATTATGGAGGAGGAGGCGGGTGCCCTTAAGGATGAGACTGAGACAAATGGGATGTAATTTAGCAGTAAAAAATGCACCACCATGTACTTGGACACTAGAAACAAGAATTTCTGCTATATGCTGGCAGCTTATCCACAGAACAGCAGAGATAGATCACTCAGGCATGAGATGGCTCTGAGCCACAAGCATCTCATGGCTAAGAAAAGGCAAATGCAAACAGAGGCGGCATCGGCTAGAATATTTCCAGAAGGGCCTGGAGAGAGCGGTGCCAGGGGACGAGGACCCGCTGAGACCTCGGCAGTGCTCAGGACTGTGCCCGAGCTGCTAGGGACATCTCCTTGTGCCAGCTCAGCCCTCAGCCCTGTGCCCTGATGGACCCCAGCAGCTCCCTACAGCCTGGGGGGCTGCATGGGGACATGGCCACTCTCTGTAACTACTTTTTCCAACATGTCCCCTAAGAAGGGATATGAGTTATTTAAGCTTGAGGATAACGCTGGCCATTGAGCAAATGCCTCTAAACTATTCCTGACTATGTTTAGACAAGAAATGACAGAATTAATGACTGCTGGAGGAATGAAATTCTGCAAAGGCTTTCCTGCAGGATTCCTGGGAGCAAAGGGCTGCCTAGTTTTAAGCTGGAGCTTTGCATGCCTATGAAGGGGATTGCATAACATGACTGTGTGTGACAGAAGAAGATGCAACACAACAACTCGGGAGATCCTGTCTAGTCCCATGATTTTAAACTTGTTATCTGTAAGCAGAGCTATAGAAATCGATAGAACAGGGGCATCCAGCTAGGCACTGGTATTAAATCTGCAGATGAATCATGGCCAGTACTTTGGGGCAAACAAACAAGGTATGTTTTATTTTAGACTTGTCTTCAGAAAGCCCCACTAATGACCTGAGAATTTAGATTCTCCAGGACAAGGCAAGAAAAGGAAGCCAAAATAGACAAAGCCACTGCATCAGAACGCCTCCTTTGAAGGGCAGTGCAGATCTCTGCTGTGCTCCTAAAAAACCACTATCAGGGCAGACACAGCTCTTACCTGTACCAGATGTCCCACAGCCTTGAAGGGACCTCTATTCCTGCGAGGCCTGCCCAGACTAGAAAGCCCCAAACCAGCCTGTCCTCTTAATCTAATTCATTAGTTATACAAGTGGGCAACAAATAAAGCCATAACAAGAATCTACCTAAATGCTACCTCCTTCTATGGTCTGGCCTCAACACAAGGAGAATTTTTATGGTGCTCACCTGGAGCCAGCTGAAAAACCATTAATGTTCCTATCACATCCTTTTTAATCAAAATAACCAAAAGTCATGACCAAAAGGCCAGTCACCAACTTTACCCATCACTGCATGCCTTGGGAATGGGTTGGGAGGGCCAATGTGTGTCAAGGCAAGCAGGGTGATCACCTCTCAGATCAGCTGTGACTGGAGGGTCCAAGCAGGTCCATAGCAAGGGGAGCATCTCAAGGGCTATGGTGCATCTCTGCTATCCCCACGGTTGGGGGTTTGGGGCATGCTGGGCTTGAGATAAGCCAGAGAGCAACAAGGGCCATTTCTGAGGCTGTGTGGGATGCCATCAGATTCTCTGGCATGACAGACCCATTTAACCAGCATGTGTACAGAAAAGGGAAATGGCCACCTGAAAAGAGGGTTGGTATACCAAGAGTATCAGAAGGTTTGTATAAAGGTGGAGGGTCTCCAGCACACAGTGTAGAGACTGACATGCTCTGATACCTCTAGTTATGGAGCAGCTGTCTTCACCAGGAGGGGACACAGCATCCTTCAGGCTCATGTGTGACGGTATGTTTAAAGGGTGGCTTAGGCCAAGAAGGACACTGCCCTTCACCTTCACTACACTGTTAGGGCTGGGACATGCTACCTCTTCTGTTCATTTTGTTTAATTTAAAAAGGCTCCTCCTGCCCCTGTTGTCTACTTCATCCATGGCACTATTGTCTCTTGTGAGACGTTTTCATTAACATACATGTTGTCAAAGCATAGTTTGAGAGTGTACCTTCTTCCCTCAGTTCCCTCCTGCACCTCACCTACTGCAAGGGTGTCCTGATGGTCAAGATGACCTGTACATCCTGATGTTTGACCAGGAGGACAAACATGAGGGGATGTTGGGGTCCTGCAGGGGAGAAATTCTGGGACTTGTGATTGCACTGAAAATAGCAGTTGACTTCTCCTGTACCCCAGATTGGCTTTCAGAAAGCTTTATCTGTCCTTTTGCAATTATGTGATTTTGTTTTTTATTCTGACAGTGACAACAGGGCCATCAGAAGGAAGAATAAATGGAGAGTAATTGCAGGAAATAACATGCAAGAGCTGATCACCTTTTGCCTGGGGATTGTATTTTTCTCCCATCTCTTAGGTTCCCTCTGGAGTTAATAGCAGATAGAGCTAGTGGCATGAGAACACATCATGGGTTCATGGATGCCTTGGGTCTCAATGCTCTAGGACACTAAGGCCCCTACAGAGAATGACTTTCCAGCCACACCAAGGACTACACTTCTTTTTGTCAGCAGAGGTGTGGAAATCCGGTGTTGGCATAAAGAGCATTGTGGTGCCCTTCCAAGCCCCCTGTATGCACGCACCAGCTTTCCTCTGAGTGCTTCAGCTGTAGAGTACTGAGTTTGGCACTAGACCAAAAGTAATGCCAAATAATCCCCCCACTTGATTCCCATCCTCCATGCCGTCGCATCCCAGGTCACCCAGCCCTGCTGCAGTTATTCTCTGTGCCCTGCCTGATGATGACCCGACAGCGAAGATGTGCGTGCAGACTCTCTACCACCCCTGCACAGGAGACCCAGGCTGCACTGAGCCCTCCTCTGCAGTGACCTGCCAGCCCCAGGCACATCCTCATTGCCCAGGCTGACAAAGCCACCAGCTGCTCTTTTCAGGGACCAAGTGGCACCGGGGGACTTGTCTGAGCAGACCTCCAGCTCTCCCAAGCCTGTCTTCTCCAGGGGAGTGGGACCAGGCATCTGGTTAAATTCCTCACTGATCCTTTCCCTTTCCTACCATGTCTCATGCCTCGAGGGGTGCTTGCTGACCTGACAGCCCACCACTGTAAGATGTACCCACCCTGGAAATCATTTTGCCTCCTTGACTTACTGCAGGGGGCAGGGCAGACTGGAGTACAGGAAAAAGAAGCAGGAGAACTTCTTAGACCCTCCGTCTAGCATTAAACCTGAAATGCGGGTGATGAAGAATCAGCTGCTGAACATCGAAGTACCCACAGCACTCCATCCCGCCGCAGCTGGGGACATGCAATGACCTCCAGTGAAAAGATGGAGACTAATTCCACTATCTTTGACCCTTTTAGAGGAATTTGTTTTCTTCCCTCAAGGGTGGAAGGATTGATATAAAATCTAGTGGCCAATTCACTCTGGCCTCTAGACTGCTTTTAAAGCACCAGGGAGAATCCCCCCACTTAAGTTCATCTCCTGCCCTCCCTAGTGCAAGGCAGACTCCGGCTCCTTGCAGATCAACTTGGCAGCCCAAAGTAACACTCCCTTCAGCGGTTTATCTTCCGCCAAACAGAAGAAAATCAAACCCCTTGATCCTCGCTCAGGAAATGAGAGCGGTTCTGAACAAACTACATGTTAACAGGCTCTGGCCCCACTAAACCCGACTAGAGGAAGCAATAACTTCCTTGGTAGCCAGCTTGTCTCTTCCCATGGCAGAAGGACTTGCACAGCATGGCTTGGGGAATGGGTCAGGGTCACCCCTGGCTAGTCTGGAGAGGAGTAAAGCAATAAAACAATGTACTTTGCTTTCCCAGAGGCAGCTGGGTTGCAGATATCGGAACCGGCCTCTTGCTCACACCAGAGGAAGCTGGAAATTATAAGATGGCATGCAGCAAATGCCAGCTAGCCAGATCTGCAGCTTTCTGGTGAAAGGTATTTACTGATTTTGACTATACTGGATTTTTTAGTCTAGATAGCCTTTGGCCATCTCTCAGAAAGGCTGAAGGCCCCTTGCTAAGAGCCTCTGCTCTGCCTGATGTGTGGGACACTGAGACCTGGGCCAGCATCTGAGCAGGGACACAAACTTTGTTCCCCGATGTCCTGAGCAAGGGAAAGTTCCCAAAGGGCAGAGGCTGACCCGGGGTCTGCCTCTTCCCAGCCCAGCACACCCCGTTTTGTTCATCCCGAGCTCTGGCCAGCAAGGTGGGGAGGAGCTGGGTGGCAGTTACGGGATGGACCAAAAACTCAGGCAGTGAATTTTCCCCCTTGGAAGCTGCGAGGGGGGGCAGATGGGAGGCAAGATGTGTGGGAGATCCAGCCCCCCGCCAGCCAAAATACAGGTTACACAGATGCTCTTGCAAAGCCATCAGGCGTCAGCGCATGAAACAGTTCCCCAAGATGACAAGATGATGTGCTCAAGTCCATCCAGACTGGCCAGGGACAAGGGAGCGTGCTGTGTCTCTGCTTTTCCTGCTTGGGCCAGAAAGTTAACCAGAGGAGATGTTTCTCTTCTGTCCATGGGGAGCGTCTTCAAGCCGCAGGTAGTTGCAGGTGGGTTTGGACACCCACCTGAGGGCACGGGCGCTGGCGTGGGGTGACCGGCAAAGCTCCTGATCCCTCTGCAGCTTTACATTTGACTCGGCCCCACGGTGTCCTGATGCAAGAGACACGCTGCGTGGAAGAAAATCCATGTAGCTGCATTGCGCCTCTCAGAAGTGAGCTGATCAATCAGTCTAAAGAAATTCAATTTGTTTGGCTTGTCAGAGGGAAAGTCAGGAGGTGACTTGACCATGGCTGACAACCCCCCCGGGAAAAGCCGTGTGCCCAGTGGATCTGCCGCTCCGGAGAGAAGAGGCACGACATGATGCCACGGCCACGTGTGTGCCCCAGCTTCCAGGCAGACCAGCTCGGATCAGGAATAAAGGTACGCATTCACGCTGCAAGGATAATTAACCACTTCAACAGCTTACCCGGGAAGATGGCGCAATGGCTTGCAGCCTTTAAATCAGGACTGACTGCCTTTCCCAAAGATTTATTAGATCTCCAAAGAAAGTCCTGGGCTTGACGCACAAATCATGCTCTGTGTTATATCAGGGGTCATGCTAGCCGACCGTAATGGCTCCTTCTGGCCTCGAAATTTATGGCTGGTGTCAGAGGGACAAATAACTCCTCCAGCAGTGCCTGCTGGAGGAGAGAGAGCTCCCGGGGCATGGCCATCTTCAAGGAGAGCGTGGCAGAAATGCTGCCCAGGTGGCCCCGTCTGTCCTGCACGGCTGCGTGGCAGAGGCACGGCGGCTGCCGATGCTGTGCTGGGTAGCAGCGTGGGGACACGGCCCCCATCCTCCTCCGGGCTTACCACGGAGGGGGAGAGTCCTACGTGACCCAAAGCTCTCGCTGAAACCGGGAGCATGAGCTGTCAGAAGAAAAGGGATGATAAATGTTCTGCTTGTCTTTTAGGCAGATTTTGTTTTGCAAATGAGGTTTAAAAAAAAAAAAAAAGTCTTCTGCCAACCCTGTTTTAATACTTTTGCAGCACAAGGATCTGCTGCACCTCAGCAAACGTTGTATGCCTTGGGATGGCACAGTGAGACTCGAGGGGAAACATCAGGCTCTTCCCTCCCTGTGCCGCCTGTCCCTCTGTAACACTTGCCTGATGCAAATTTCCATTTCCTAAGTGAGCTGCTGGTTCCTCTTGTGCAGAGACTTCCAGTTTTCTCTCCACGCAATGATTGTGGCAAAGGCTCTGCATGGGGAGGGGGACCTCTCTGTAAAATGATAACCCCAGGGGTACACCTTCAACAGGACCTGCCCAGTTTTAGCTGTGCAACTGTCATTTACATTAATGGGAGTCATGCAGCTAAATAAGCGTACTGGAAATACCTTGGTCCCCAGCTGCCCAGTCTAAATAATAATAATTAAAAAAAAAACCCAAAACCAGAGGGGGAGGAACAAAAAGGTTCTGTTCTCCCACCGCAGGAGGTCAAGAGAATACCTGTGGCAGAAGCAGAGATGTCACTCACTCCTCACCCGCCACAGTGCAGGGCAGCAGACAATAAGCATTCGTGATGCTGGGAGAAGGCCGGCAGCTCTCTGGGCAAATGTTACTGTAAATTTGAAATTAGAGCCACCGAGGGGATGCAAAATGACAAACTCAGCTGCTGGTGGGGGTGCCGGCTGCCAGCAGAGTAAAGTGTCAATTATTTACCATTTGCTAAAGGACACCACTTTCTGCAGTCACACCGAAATTTGTGGGAAGCGCATCTTAATCCCTCCAGCATGTGGGCTGGCGGAGGCAGCCTCAGCCCTTCCCTCCGCCGGAGCAGGGCTTGGGGCTGGGGCATCCCAGTATGACTCCCGGCCGTGCTGGGATCCGGCACTGCAGGAATGGCTCAAGTCACCCAGGAGCATTGCCTGCCTGCGCTGGGTCAACCCTGATAGCCGGGGCAGAGAGCAGGGCTGCGAACCCCCTTGGAGGTTGGGGCAGGGATGGGGGGTGCGCAGCCGGCACCGCCTAGCACCCCAACTCATGAAATCGTGGTTTCCCCAGCATGAGCAGAGAGCTGGTGGCACGCCGGCACCCGCCAAAGCATGGGCATAGCACACCTGGGGTCGGATCTGGGCCAGGACCCGTGCTTGGGACAGCCCCGGCTCCGGTCGATCCGCTTCTCCCATTGCAGTGGGATGTGCGGCTTGCGAAAGCAACAGGGGAGAATTGGCATTTTATAAACCGAGTGTGTGTGTGTGCAAATAAAACAGATGGTGAGGGTGTTTACATTAGCACTTATGCTGGAAGTGCTTAGATTATCTTCCTTCTTGGCTAAATTAGGGCCCAATTTGGGCTGGGAGCATCACTTCAAAAAAATCACTGTTCTTCCTGCTGTTGGAGAACGTGGGCTCCCATGGAAATCTTTACTCATCAAAACTTTCCCCCGGTCTGACCAAAACCTTCTATATTTGGGGCCCTGACAAGCCAGGGCACTTCACAAGCGCTGGTGGCTGCTTAATCACAGGGCCCTCATGAGGTTCAGTCATCCTAAATAAGTCATCAAGGCCATGAGTCATGTCACAGGTGGGCTCCACAGTGATTTGAAGATGAGATGCTCCATCCTGATTTATTTCATGATATCATTACCCAGAAGAAAACTCATTTAAAAGAAGTATTTCTAAGCCTCGCATCCCACCTCTTCCATTGAGCGAGCAGTCTCTCCTTGCTGGCTCCTCAGACAGCCAGCTGGAGGAGTCAGAGATGCTAGTCCACCATCTGGGCTTCAAGAAAAAGGGTTTAGTGGAGGTCTCACTTGACCTCCACTCACTTGCTGCCTACCCAGACTTTCCTCCAAGGGCTGGGCACCTGGCAAGGCTTTTCCCTGGCTGGGACAGCATTATCCTCTGGGGACTTGCAGGAGTCAGGCACAAAACAAGCGCTGCTGCTTTGATGATAAGCCAAAGGGGAGGTATGAAGCCTATATAAAACTATCTGTTGAAATGCCTTGGCTGCAGCGTTAATACCCCCGGTCCTGTGTCACCACAAGGACAGCCACACATGATTGATGCTTGGCCGTTGGAATCGGTGGATCATTACTGCTGGCTGCAAGCAGCTGTTTGAGAGCTGTTTGCGTGCTCTCGGTATGCTCTGGGCACAGTGTGGCTGAGGGTCGGGAAGAGTTTTATGGCTAAGCTTTCCATATTTGTGAGTATTCAGGCAAGGGACGGGGTGCCTCGTGCCCATCTGCAGTGCTGGGGTCTCAGGGGCAGCAGCCTAGAAATGCGGGCAAGCTGTGGCCACTGGCAGCCTGCCCAACATGTGCACACCACACATTTTTTTGAGAGCCACACCCGCGGTGAACAAAGTGAAGATATAAGCTTTCTGGGTGCCTCAGTGAAGCCAAAATACCCAGGTGTTCATTTTCTGGTCACAGGCACACAGTTTCTCCCTCCTTATTTATCAGACCGAGAGTAAAGGAAACGTTTCCGCCTGTAATCTTTTATCAGAAATATTAGTGATAACTCCTGAGTCAGCACTTCTGGTGAAAGGTAAGGAATGCCACACCCTAGCAAAACTAGCTGAGAACTTGAAAATAAAGGATTCTTGATCTGGAGTCAGCCTCTTTTGTTATAAAACAAACAGGCATTAAAATAACTCTATTTTATGCTGTGTGCGTCCGTATCTGGATGTGTGCATATGCATATGCAAAAAGACAAGAACCATAAGATAAACAGCAGGGATAAATGAAACTCCTGGGTATAATCTAGGTCTGCACCACAATCTGTGGGAATTTTATCACTAACTTCAGCTGGCTTTACCCCGTGTTGTAGCATCACTTGTGACCTGAGAACTTTGTACTGCTAGAAAGGGAAAAAGCATAAGGACCTGGCACTCACTTTTGGCCTCAGGAGGACCAAAGATGTCAGAGGCTGCTGTAGAGTATAATTCATTTTATAGCACTTGTACGACGGCTGCCATCTCCCAGTGAGCCCTGCACGTTTGGAGCCCAGGATGACTAAGTCAGCTGGCTTTGCAGGAGGTGGGATCAGAAAAATTGTTCCATTAAAAAAAATTAAAACAGTAAAACTTTCCTGCAGATAGTTTTCACTGCACTACAGGTGGCCTCCAGAGAAGCACGGGGAGCTGCTCTCTCAAAAGCAGGAGCAAGGAGCTCTCATGCTCCCTACAGGCAGGTTGGGGGGCACCTGCAGCCTCAGGGTGCCCCGACATAGAGTTTTGCAGTAGCCTGGCAGAGATGGACCCCATAGCCCAATGTTTAGGGCCTTGGTGGCAGCGTGGCAGGAAGGACAGAATGCCACGCCGAGGAAATCCAGTCCACACGTGACATCTCCCCACTCGACCGGCTCTAGCCTTTCTCTCCAGAGCAGTGTCCTGCCCCTGGAGGGCTGCTGTCAGGGACCCCAGCAGGACAAGCACCAGGCCCTGGGGAAAGCAGGGACTAAAGCACCTGCTCCCCTACATACTATTTCTTTCTGTCAGAGTGGCCACATACCGTGCTTTGAACTACATCTATTTTATTTGTAGAGACTTCCAACCAGTGGAGGTCTTGATCACAGAAAATTTCCTCTAAAAATCTGTATTTTGACAGCAACCTGAAGCAAGACAGCTCAAGAGCTAAGGCAGTTCCCAGAGAATGGACATCAGCACCACCAGATTAAGAAGTTTAATGGGTCAGGTACAGTTAAGGCCTCTCAGGGTTTATACCTGTTCCTTACACACCTCTGACATGACATCCCACACAGGCTGTTCCCACTTGCCAGTGACACTACCACAG
Organism: Haliaeetus leucocephalus; assembly: GCF_000737465.1. Lineage (NCBI taxonomy): Eukaryota > Metazoa > Chordata > Aves > Accipitriformes > Accipitridae > Haliaeetus > Haliaeetus leucocephalus. The sequence continues at coordinate 1,288,851 of NW_010973138.1, forward strand.
TCTTGTTCTTTCCCCTTGTTCCCTTGCCAGCTGGGAAGATCACTGAGTGTGTGAAGTAAGGAATGGGTCTCCTGTCTGAGGCTTGTTTGTGCAAAAAGGTGGATGGAAACACCCATGTTTTGATAAACAAACTTGGCCAGTGGAACAGGGGACCCATGCAGAAGAGGGTGATCAGTGGGAACAACCAGCACCAAAATTAACCCCAGGCCTGGTGGTGAAAGCTTCTTCTACCCTTACTGCCGGTCCGGCTTCCCAAATAGAGCAGAGAAACTCCTGAAAGGTTGATCCAGATGAGGTCAAGGTCCTTCTGGGCTTTCACAAGAGGCTCTTTCATCATAGAAACTCTTTGGGAGCTGGGGAGGAGGCCATGGGGTAGTCCTTGGCAAAGCCTCTGCAAGAAGAGAGATGATCACCTAAGCACCCCCACGAAAATTGAATGCAGCTCCAGGTACTGCTTTTGGGGCACACAGCACTGCTGGCACAAAGGTGGAGAGGGCTGCGCCACGTACCACAAAGTTTAAGGGATCTCTAGCTCCTTTGCTGCTCCCCTTCCCACTTTAACCAGCCAAGGGCAGGCAGCAAGGTGTCTGTGCTCAGGCTAGTTAGCCACAATTTTCTTGACCATGCCATGAATTTTCTTGGGGTTTGATTCATCTTACTTCAGTAGCAGTCTCTTTCTCGCATAATCTCCTTGTTTTGTAGATGACAATGTTCCTTTTATATAGTAATTTATGGCAGCGGTGGGCTCAGTAGAGTGCGAGGTGGCTCCCTCCCCTGCCTCCTTGCCACCCTCCTGTCCCCTTGCCAAACCCAAGTCATGGCACCCATCAGTTCTGACTCATGCCCACGCTCGGTGCAGGCAGGCAGGCAGCATCCAAACGACTACTGCCTCGGGTGAAATGTCAAAGACGAAAGGTTTGGCTATTGACTGAGAAACACACAGGCAATCTCACAACATTTGACTTTCCCCTGCTTTGTATTGACTTTCGTTTTCTTGTTATGATAACGGGTAAGAAATCACTGCCTGCATTTTCACTGAGACAGCTCTTCTGTCAATAGACCCCCATTCTCCTGGTCTCCTCCTCCCTCCTTTTTCACAGATTAGCTTCTCACCGAAATGGAAAATTATCTTCAGACGATGTTGGCAGAGGCAAGGCTGACAGGAAGACAAATCAGACGGTGGGCATGAACCATAAATATTGTTAAATGCTTATTTCAGCTTGTGTTGCCTGACTTCTGGGAAATTATATATAGTATTAAAAACCCACAGCTGCTGGTGAGTATGTGTATTAACGATGGCATGTCAAGAGCACAGTGTCACGTTTGCTCTCTATATTGAAGTAACACATAGGCACCCCAGCAGAGAAAAACTGAAGCCCACCAGTCAAGGGGTGCTCTCCATCAAAGACCAGCATCATGTAGTTGGAGAATAGCTTGTATAGTAAAGACAGGGACAAGAACAGGGAAATTAAAGGTGCATTAAACTGATCTCAGGCACACATGGGCTCGGAGTAATGGTTTCAGGAAAAAATAATTACAAGTGTGGTAGTAAAGGAGGAAGATACGTGGGTCAGCTGAAAGTCATCCACAGGATCAAGCTAACCTCTATCTTTCACAGAATTAACTGATCTTAAAATGTTTTTTAGGCCTATCCTAAAATGACATTTCCATTACAGGAAGGTGAAACAGTCAATGTTGTTGTACCAGTCACTTCTGAGAGTTCAACAGGAACACACAGGGCAGGCTGCCGGTCTTCCAGTGAAGTGGCTTGACTCTGGCACTGGCACACAACAGACTTACAGCGAACTCCTTACAGGAGGAGACTGAAAGACCCAAGCTCACGCCTTTTTCTACATCTTCACACTGAATACAAGGGAAGAAGGAATCTTCTCCCTGTGTCAGCCTTATTTTCTAAAGTGAATGAGTTAAGATAATCAGAAAAACATGTAGGCTAGAAGTTAGTTTTGAAGACTGGGGAGGTCCTAGAACATTTTCCAAAGTGCAAGACAGGCAGCAAGACCTGCCCCACATCCCAGCATCTGTAGGCTGCAATTTGGTAAATTTATGTATAGGCTTATGCGACTTGGCTCTCTGCCACAGCAGGGACCTGAATTCAGCGACCCAGGAGTTCCCTTCACCTCTGTGCTTTGTATGTGCCTCTGACACGCAAAATCGTGATGGCCCTCAGAGCTTGTAAAAATACTTCTGTTAATCCATTAATAAATTCTGCTTAGTGCCCACAATGTGGGTTCTTAAAAGCTCTGCACTGCTGAGGTTTTCAGAAGGATATTGTGTTCTGGGCTCAGTCAACAGAAGGCAGCAAAACCTGTAAGAGTCAAAGGTCATTCATTTTTGCAGGGCCTCAGCATTTCTGGATTGACTGTCAGGGAAGAGCTTCCTTGATTCATAGATACTTTATGAACAGAAAAGACCCTACTCAGTAGTCATATTTTGTCTAAGAACTGTTTGCTCTTTTTGTAAGAGATAACCAGACACTAGCAAGTGCCATAAAGGTGTAGAGGGGAAAGAGAGACCAGGAAAACTACATTACTTTTTAAAAAGAGCATGTAAATGGGTAAGATGGAAATCAGACACCTTGTCATTGTTTAAAATGCCTGCCTTTGAACGAAGAGAGCAACAAGAAACCTAGAGGTCAGAACTACTAAGCTATGAATGGCCTCTCAGGAAAGACACTCTAACTCAAATCCATTGCTGTCATAAGCTAAGCAAGGTAATGAATCATATTTTGCTGGGGAGAGTGTATATTAGAGAACTTTATTTTTCTAGGAAAGCCATGTAGGAATTAAAAAACAGACAAACAATGCTTTCAAGTGCACATTTTGATGTGAAAGACAACAAACTCCAAACATAGCTCTTTCACCTTTACTTAAAGGTAGAGCCTTTTTCGTCTTTATAGTGGCCCTTGCGTGTATGGTCTTCTCTACCAATCCCTCCTTCACACCCGTCAGACTAATCCGTCTGCTGCCTTTGTTTCGTTCTGCAAAGATAATACATATTCTTGATCCTCATTTTTGAATAGCCCTTAGGAAAACATGACTTGAAGGAGGAATAAAAAACTATAGCGAAGGACTCCATTTCTAGGTAATTTCTTCTAAATCCTGCTTTCAGTTTATTACCCTGACAAAGAGTCTCTCAGTTGCAGAGCAGAGCCCTACCTCCCGCAGGGGATATACCGAGGATTATCTACCCTGAAATGAAAGTCTGTTGACCTAGGGAAAACATTTCACTAAATAACAGCAGTTGTGAATTGAAGGGACCCGAGGGGTATTAGACACGGTGTAAAAGCAATTTAAGCAGAGTAAAGAAAATATGTGGAAATAGTTTGGGGCAGGAAAGCTAGATAAAGTATGTAAATGAATACATTTGTGGGATGGGTAGAAGTTCTGCAAAAGGAAAACACACTCGCTTTTCCATGACTGAAATGGCAATTGCAGAGGTACTCCAACCTGAGCAGAGTCCCACAGCCTCAGGAGGATGCCACCACCCACCGAGAGGTGACATGGCCCTGCCACATCGCCCGCTCTCTGGGGGGACTCATTGCTCCCCACGGACCCCGAGGTGCTCCTGGCATCACCACGGCATCTCCCTGCCTGCGGTGTCCTGGGAGCTCACGCCCGCAGGCATCACTCTGCATTTTGGATCTCCGTAGTGTTGGATATAGCCCCTGTCATGTACCCCCCAGATAACCCTGCCTTGGCCAGGAGACTCCATGTTTTCAAGGAAATCATGAAGCCACCGGTCCTTGAGTTATACCAAATTAGAGGTAGGAAAACCCCATGAAAACTACTAGTCTTGACCCTGTCTTCCCAGCCCACAGCCCAGTGGAAATTCAGGCTTGCTGGCAACATTGGCTAAAGAAACTTTAATGTTAGTGAACCAAAGAGAGAGTGTCATGGCACTGGGACGGTGCTGTGACGCTCTCTCTTTGGTTCACTAACATTAAGTGTAGGAGCATGCAAGTGCTGGCATCCCACATGGTCCCTGGACCGCAGGAATGAAAGCATTTTTGCTGTTCTGAGAAGAGTTATGGAGATCCTGTTACCCTTTTGCCCTGGGTTACAGTGATAATCTAGCAGTTTTTATTACACCACCCCCCCTGAGTAATTTGGTTAATTACTCTCAGGGTAAAGGAGAGTTTCTGAAGGGTGGCATCACAGAGAGAAAAATGGCAGGGAATCAACTAGGCTCAGTCTCCACGCTCATAAAGCTTTTTTTTTTATAAATCCTGCATAAAGAAAAAGGTGATGTGAAATATGTTATTGCGCTGGGAAATATCTCTGGCAGGGAAATTTATCAGTTGTTGAATAACCGTCTGAGGCAGTGATGGAATTGCTACAGCCTAAGTCATACAAAATGAGGGTGCAGAAAAAGACCTTGACTCTATTTTTATAGTTTCTACAAATCCAGAGCCCACCAGGGACTCCACTGCACAAGGCAATGTAAGTTAAAATAGTGGCAAAAGCTTTCAAAAGTGACCAGTGATGTTCACACTCCTCTGATTTTGGGGAGCTTCCTTCCAAGAGCCCTTTTTTTTTTGAAGCCTGATTTTATTTTCCCAAACAATACTGAACAGTACCTGTAAGGAACAACCCTCTCCTTGCACTGTGTTGGTTGAACCAAAGGCTCAACAACTAATTGCCAAGCCTTGAGCAGAGCTTTTGTAATTCAAAAAAACAAAACAAAACAAACCCCCACCACAGTTGGTTTTTTTTAAAAAAAAGCCCTTTGAGAAAAGGATGAGGCTGCAGTATTAGTTACAACACCTCCCTGGCAAGGCTGGTGTAAGGGATACTGTTATGCCCCACTTGTCCAGAGCAAGGACATATTGTCAACCTCTCAGCTGCCCCAGCGCAATAGTTTGCACATCCGTTGAATGCCCTTAGTTAAAAGGAACACATACAAATGTCTCTTGGAGAATTTAGTATTTTGGCTCTACGTGATGCAGTGTGACATCTGTCCCACGAGTCCCTGCCATGGCCAAGCCATGGGGTGCTCAGCGGCGGGGCAGGAAGGGTTTGGGAGGCGCAGGTCCCTGGGTGCTCCTCCAGCCCTGCCTCCCAGCTGCTTGTTGCTCTCCTTGCTGCACATCTTCCCATTCCGGACGATTTGCATGACTCAGCTAGGGATGAGTAGGAAAATGAATGCTATCATTTTGATCCAGTAAAGATATTCTGTCTGGTGCTTTCTCTCTACCCTGTGTGTGTCTCCCCACCCCCACTTTTCTTCTTTTTTTCCCCCAAGAGAACTATTAGCACATATTTAGGAAGGTAAATTGTCCCCTGAGTTAAATTAGCACCTGATCAAATGTGCACAAAGTGCTAATTGCACTTTGCCAGCAAAAACAACTGAAACCAAGCTTTTAAGCCTCCAGCAAGCACGCACGAAAATTGAGGCCATCCCAAAGAAAAGGGAGCTTTTTCAGACAGCTGACTGCAATATTACTCAGTGATAAAAGTCAGACCGTTTCATCCCGAACAAAGGGAGCAGAGGGGTAGTAATATCTAAATAAGTACATCGGGCAGCTCTTCTGGCCCGCGCTCTCCACTTCCAGATAGGACAAAATTCTGCTTGAAACAAGAAGGAGGTCCATATGATAGGCCCCAGGCATTAGGCGTATGTATTTCTCATGGCCCATGTAATCTCAGGGAGCAGTTCCTCGAGGAATGACTCTGCTTCTTGGACCCTCACTCTCCCGTTGCTGGTGGTGTCAGCAGCAGGCAGGCAGCCGGAGCCATGGGGAGGGCACAGGGGGACGCAGCCCCACCTGGGACGCCCCCAAAAACTCACGGAGAAAACGGCTAGGACCCTCCAACGCTCAGTTGCTAGCAGAACTGAATGACTGCATTTGTTTATGGAACGAAATCAGATGGTTTGAAGGTAACCAGCTGCGGCTTTCTGAGAAGAAGGGTATCAAAGCCTTTGGAAGACAGCCTCCTCTGGAGATGAGACATGTGGGGAGAAGATGGCCCCATGCATTTAGGGGGCACATGGTGCCACTGGGGACAGCAGAGATGCCCCAGGAGACAGGAGAGCTGTAGGCTGCTGGCTCCAGAGCGATGGAGCACGCCAAAAGCCAACAGGGCCAGGTGTGCCATTCATTTGGGAAAGAAAGACGGGAGATCCCAGGTGCTGGAGCAAGCGGCTGTGGTGTCACTGGGTTTTGCTGAGACGGCAACTGCTCAAAAGTTGCTGTTTCTTTTCTCCCCCTCATGCTCCTTCTAACAAACTGTAACTTTACCTTAAGGAAGAAAAAAGAGCAACAGAAACCTTGGGAATTTTCAATCAAATAACAATGAAAAAAATAAGCCAAACACTCTGAAGGTAGGCAGGGTGAAGGCTGCCTGCACAGCCTCCTCCTATGTACATTTTATGAAACAGACTTATTTCTATGAGTACCTACAATTTTTTCCAATCTTTAAATATTTAGGATACGCACTCAAAGGCTTAAAGTTTGTGGTCACTCCTGCAAATGTAGATGTGGCGTGTCCCACTATTAGCATTCCTGATGCTGCCATCTTTCTCTTAACATCATTTTTGTGCATATCACTGGAGTCTCACACCTCCCTTTCCACCAAGAACAGCCAAAGTTTCCCTTTTGTTTAATAAAGCAGAAAACTAAAACGATCTCATTAGCCAGCTGGGATGTAAGCAGCCTCCTCACTGACACCGGTGGCCATACAGGAGAGCTGCTCTTTGTGCCATCCTTACGGCAGTTAGTCTATACAATTGGATTCATAGTTATGCATTTTTTTTTAGTCATCCTTTCTCTTAATTTGTTTGCTTCGATAATTAGCCAAACAATGTTAGTACTTCTTCCCCTCCAAGTAATCTTCCCCTTCGTGCAGGAAGCATGCTAATTTGCCAGAAAGCTACACAGCATTTGCACGTTTTTCCATGTAATTTGGCAGCGTTGGCGCTTAAAGCAGGTGTGATGCTCATAAGGCAACTTGAGCAATCAGCCCAGGTAGAGATTTGTGGATGGCACAAGAATTTGTTTGGAGTGTCTTCCCATGTCTGTGCTCCGCACTAATTATAGCTGGGAGAGGGGGGGAAGGAGGGAAACAGAGCAAGTAAAATGGGTTAGTAGGAAGGCTGTGGCATTTGCTTTTTCTGAGAGCCTTTGAACAGAGGGTACCTGTGCCTCAACTCAGCCTGAACATCTCCTCTGGGGCTGTGCTCAGGAGCAGAGAAGTTTCCAGGAGGAACGGAGAGTGTGGGGGTCCTTGTCTCCTCCTGCCTTTGGTGCTGAGTGGAGCACACAGATAAATAGGGCCAGTGACAGAAGAGCGGGGAAAGCTACAGCTGGGAGTTTTGCCATCCGCAGTCCTGCAGACCCATGTTTCTCCTGGGCTCCACAGACATTGCTATTTACCTCCCTAAAACCCTAACTTGCACCACACAGGTCTTGCAGGAGCTTCTAGCACATGAAAGCAGGGAGGTCAGCAGCCGGTCCTGCTCTGCTCCGGCAGTCAGTGTGATGAGGTTGAACCAGCCTCAGCCCTCATGGGTCACATCGGCACAGCACTGTTCCTCAGCCTCCTCCAGCCTGGGAGCACCCAGTCCCTCCTTGTCCCCCCCACTCATTACTCCCCTCCTGTTCATCCCGCTGAGCTGTTCAGCCCCACAGACGCGTGACCCACGATCTGGGGTGACCGTGGGGTTTCTCCCAGGGGAGGGACGCATGCTGCTTCCCCAGGCTGAGAGCCCAGGTTCAGGACCTGCCGCAGCATGCCACCCAACCCATTAGTAACAGCATCTTTAGGGCAGGTAGGGATGGCAGGGCTGTCTAGGTAAATTAAAATCAGTTCAATCTTTCCTGTCACATCAGCTCCTGCTCTGCCTTGCTCGCCTGCTTGCTTTTCTCACTCAGTTTCTGTTGGCATTGGAGCACTTAAACTAACAGATACATTGCAGAAGTTTTCCATAAGCAAGACTTCAGATTGCTCTAGGCAGAAATTGCATTTCTCAGGTTAGAGATTGATTTTCCCCCTTATCTCTATTATCATTGTTGTTGTTTATACCATTATTTATACTGTTTACTATTACTATTACTATTATTTTATTCCATCTATGCCAGGCTACAAGTTGAGAAAGCATTTGAGGATAACTCCTGTCTGCTTTTTGTCACCCCAGGCACTACAGAGCTAGGACTCCGGGTTTGGGAGGAAGGGGACTGTCTCAAGACAGGGAAATGAGTTTTGAAGGTGGTCGTGCTGTGTGGATCTAAATATCCCTAACCACTGACCTCTGTCATTATAATATTGATGAGATAGCTCAAAATCCCGAACTCCGATCCCACCTTGCACTGCAGTGTTTGCTGTCTGGATCTACTAGCACCATATATCAGACATTAGCACAGAAAATCTGAGAAATCAGTTGCTTCCAGACACCCACTGGGAAACCACAACTCATGTCAAAACCCTTTTGCAAATCAGAAAATGCTCCCACCCTGTATAAAGGTGTGGAGCAGGGGGTCACTCTCACTCTTGTCTCCCTGTTCTGTTTTGGACCAGAGCAATGACCCCACATCAGCTAGAAAGGGATCTTTTTCCACGGGATATCCAGCTCGATAGCAAGCAAGGATAACTGGATATTTCAAGGACAGCTCCTTCCCCTCCTGCCACCTCCCCGGGCATGCTGGACCAGGGTGAAGCTCACCCCAGAGGCAGGGGAGAGTGTCACGGCCATCACATCCCACACCACCAGCCCTGCAGACTCTCCCACTGCTCCCAGCACTATTCCAAGATTAAATCCTACTTGACTTAAATTTCCTTCCACTGCAAACATTTCCTTGAATTAATAGTTTCTCAACAATGGATAATCAAAACACTTGCCTGTATTTTACTTTTAAATAAACCAGGTGAGGGTCAAAAGCAGATAGAAAACAGTCCGATTAATGAAAGGGGGTGCTGGGATTTTTTTAACTTTCAACAGATGGAAAAGCAATTAATTTTCAGTCCAATTCTGTTGTTTTGATTTATTCTTCATGGGGATCCTTATAAAGGCTTCCAGCGAGTTGTGGCCCCAGTTAAAAGCACGACTGGGAAGGAGGCCACAGCCCAGCTCACTGCAGGAGGGCCAGCACGGTTCCCTGGGGAGGATGAGATGTGTCAGCTAGTTGAAGCAAAGCAGGAACCCTTATTTGTTTCAAATACCTTCTTTAAACAAGTAAGAGGATCCTGGGTAGTAACACAATTGAAAGGAATCTCTCTCTCTCTTTCAAGAAAGCCAAATCCTGAGGACTTTTACCTCTATCTGGGCAAAACTTCTTCCCTACGTTACCTTGAAAGGTTTGCCTTAGCAAAGGGTAGGCAGATGCCATGGCAGAGTCCTGGGGCTTGGGGCTCTGGCCCTGCTCCAGAGCCACGTGGCAGATGCCTGCAGCAGAGGGTGGCCCATCCTTGGCTTTATACTGGGAGCTGGGTTTGGACTGGGAGCTACCGGCCTCCACTTGCAATCATACATGTGCTTAGGGTGGGGTGAGCTTCCCAACATTTCGCTTGGGAAGCCCCAAATGCATATATTTTGCCTGCTTTGATTTCAGTGGGGAATAAGGAGCCTGAATATTTCTGAGCAAAGGTGGTTTTAAACTAGAAATTCTTTTTCCTGATTGCTTCAGCCAGACAGTCCTGTCACCTAGCTCAATGGGAGCAAGAGAGCACGGTGAGCAGGGGCTGCCTCGCTTCTCCAAAAATTGTCTTGCTATAACATCTGCCCTTCTTCAGAGAAAAGACAAGCCCTGCTTTTGGTGCGCTTAAACTCACTGACCTTAGCTGAGCTGACCTTGCCCGTGACCTTGAGCCAGAGGAATCTCCTAGCTCTCCCGCGTGATATTTGTGCCCATAAACACCTGGATTAAGTGACCCGTGTCAAACACGAAATGACGGCAACGTGGTTTGCTCAGCACTCACCCGTGGCCATGTACTACAGCCCTTCCCAAGCAAGAAGAAGGTGACATTCAAAGGGCAACCACCCGTGGCTGCACTGGCAGACCTTGGCAGTGCCGTGCCTGGACGACCAGGGACAGAAACAGCTGGCGGGGGGTCCCCGGGGACCTGGGTCCTCCCTGCATGGGCGACTCAAGAAGCACTAAATGTTCCCAGCTTCCAATGGCTGGTGACAGGAGCTGGGCTCGTGCTCCCGAGCCAGGGTCAGCGCTGTTTTTCTTTTCCAAAGAGCACACACTCGCTGGTGAGTTGTCACAGATTTGCAGTACCAGGAATTAGGGGCATTTTTTTAATGTGAACACAATGTTATCTCATTACGTGTGCTCTCAGGGCACCACAGCATGAGGAAAGCAATGAAAACATCTCTTCCCGTAGGGCAAGGCGATTTTCTAACTGGGACAAGAAAAGACTTGTCCTGGGCCAAAGCCAGGGCAGAAGGGATTGCTGGCCAAGGGAGAAGCTTTAGTCCTCTAAAGTCTTTCCAAAATCCTATTGGCAAAGCTGAGTTACACCATTGAGAAGTAAACATCTTCATTTTAAGATGAACTGCAGCAACCAAAGCCATGCAAAACACAGGCAATGGGCATTGTGACTTGGCACGCATCCCTCACATTTCACTTTGTCTCAGTCAGAAACAGTTATGGACCTTTTGCCTGGCCTGACCCAAGGTAATATTGCTTTCCTAAGAACCAGAGAGTTTTCTTAAACTTGGCCCAGGCTTATGTGATTCTCACCTAAAGCTTACTTACCCTTTATGTGCCAGCCCTTTGGTAAGGCTAAGGGACTCCAGGGTTAGTAACTAGACCTGAAACTTGGGGACTCTTGCAGGGAATGGATCAAAACCAAAATGAAAGCTTCAGCCTGTCCACTGGAAGACTCCCATCAAGACCTAAGGCTGTGCTGTGGAAACACACTAAATAAAATCTTGCCTATGCTAAAGCCACAGTGCAGATAAATGACCTGTGCTGCTTTGAAAAATGAATATATTTTATCCCTTTAGATTACAACACAGGAATATATCTTTTCCTATCAGTAAAAAGCATCCTACTGTTTATTTTAGTTGCCAGACTTGCTGCCAGAAAGGAAATGAGAATATTATCTCTAATGAGTCTTCTCATAATGGCAATTTTCTAAAAGAGGTACCAATTCTCGGTTTGTGTCAATAGTCCCTCATCTGCAAGCCATGGAATAAACCCCCCAGCCTATTACAGTATGCAGCCTCACTTCTTCAGAGCCAACGTGATAATATCTTGTCAGAGCAGCAATTCCTATTTTAACAGCGAAATAGTTTCATCCCGTGTGAGTACAAACACATCTAAGCCCAGATTGTGCCTCTGGTCTCCTCTAAACCGAACAATCTAACCCACAACTCTCTTCCCCACTTATCTGTTGATTCTTTGCCACATTCGGGCTGCCCACCATTTAAAATGCAGCCCCGTAGGGATGGCATCCTGCCTCATTTCTTTGGAGGTGCCTTATTTTAAGTCATTTGACCCATGTCTGCCAAAGCCATTCAAGGGAATTAAGGCAACGTCCCAAGGGGTCTCTCTGGCCTTTGTGGGAGGCACGAAGCCACAATGTTCCTCACCACATCTACAAGTGGGCCAAAGAGTCCACCTGCCTCCTTCTGGATCTTGGCAGCAGTCGGGTGAATAAAGCCCTTATCAAACAGCCCTCTGGTTTTCAGGCTTTACAGAACCAAGATTCATCTCCTTTTAAGCCTGTTTCCAGGTGTGACTGAGATGTGTCAAAAATCTTTGACTTGCACCATGTGGCAGGTGAGGTGAACAAGCCAGAACAAAGTCTGCAAACTAATCCCACTGCTTTGAGTTTGTGTTTGGTAAGATTTTTGCAAAACCATGTCTGTGCCTGACCTTTGCACAAAAAGGTTGTGTTGAACTCAATGCCTAATTGGTTCAGCTGGTCTAGTTTTGATCACTCTGGGCCACTTTTCTCCGTTTCTAAAGTGTATGTGTGTTAAAAAATTAAGAAATGCTTGGGGGATACTCAGAAACTTGGAGGTCCTATATAACCCCATATGAAGAATGCTGTTTAAAACATAACAATAATGTTAATGGTAAAGCTGTATAGCTGAGAAGGACAGGATTTTAACAGACCACTGAAACAGAAACTTCAGCCATGGAGTACATACTGAGCATACATTACACTGGCTTGTTTATCCCAGCGTGCAAAGACCCCAGCAATCTATCGAGAAGCCAAGAGCATCTGAAACCTTTACAGCATGCCCTTCAGCAGGACTTTGAAAACAAGCACTCCTGGTCAAGGACATGCTGATTAAGTATACTCCCAGGGAGCAATTAATTCCTGTGCCCTGGCATTGACCACAAACCCAGGAGATAACTTGCAGTTGTCCTGTGGTGGCAGGATCCAGAGCTCCCTTCAAGAGCACAAATTTTTCCCATCCTCCCCCGTACAAAACTCTCCATGGACATGGAGTCCCAGTCGTGTGTTCAGCTGCATCACCCTCAGTTTCCAAACTGTTGTTTTCTTCCTTGAAGAGGACTTTGGTCGGTCTAATCCAGTTTCCCACCGTTGCCCCCTCTCCTCTACCTTGGGAAACTCTTGGTTTGTGTCCAGGTCATCACTCAGAAAATGTTGAGCCAGCCTCAGACCAAAGAAGAAAGGCACATTTCCTATGGAAATCTGTGCTTTAAATTTTGAAGGAAAAAGAGATTCAAGTTAAAACTGGAAACCCAGAGCCAGACTCTCCATAGGGATGGGAATCACAGACAAAGGGGCTGCACAATACTTCCACAGTGGCCCAGGCATTTGAGATCCACACTTGCAAAGGTTGCGCTGGCGTGCATGACTGCACATTGATGCAGCAGTGAATTTCTTGTACTTCATCATAAGCCTATAAAATGAATGAGACAAAACTGAAGTTTTGTGGAGGTTCACAGGTCTTTCAGTCAAGCCAAGGCCAAGTCTCAAGCAAACCTGAGCCAATGCCTTTCACTTGGAAAGTGCAGGGTAACCTTAGACTCTGACAGAGCTAACAGCACAGAGGGGTTATATGTCCAAACCCACCAGCTTGCTTTAAGACCCTTTCAGGATCAGAAGAATGTGTCCAAGCCCATTTCCAAGTACAGACTTGTTTCTCTGCTGTAGGAAATAATGTTGCAATATGAATAAAAATGCAACAAAGTTCAATGCCAGACCTGATAAGAAGGGAAGAGTGATTTATTTTAGAACAAAATGAATGTCACTCCCTCATACTGTCATACTCCCATAACCCTAAGCATCGAGAAGTGTGTATCTTCCTGACCTGGCCAGCATCCCTCGTGCTGGCACAGAGGACCAGGAACACTGGCTACCCAGTCCTCACCAAGTCTCCTGAGTGACACTGTCCAGGTTCAGATATGCTATTTTTCACTCATGGGGAGCTGACAATGATGAGTGTCTCCATCCTGCCACACCTCTCCATGAGTCATCAAGATTTTGCCTCCTGAGTCCTTTGTCTCCTGATCTGGTTGTTCTGAAAAGCTGCCCCGAGATGTACTTCTCAAAGACCTGCTAGCCCAGGTGCCACCGACAACTGCCGTCCCTCCTGTCCCCCTCCTGCCAGTTACTCCTTTCGGAGTTTTGCATACCAATATTCCCATTCATTCTCCTTTCATACCAGTCTTCACATTTCTATCGCAACTTTCTCTACCACCACATGGGCTCCACACGAGACCGTGCTTGGGCACACCTTTCAGCTGAGCTCCAGGATGCTACGAAGAGGGAGAGCCCAGCTCTCAGTCAATCCACAGGAAGGGTTCAAGAGGCTCAGAAGCAAAGTATGGTCCAGCCCAGTCCTCCAGCAGGTCTTCTGAACTCAGTTCTTCCTGAGCACAAGGTGGGTGCTTTGGATAAGATTCATCTGCTCAGATGTAGACACTTACAATTAAATATCATCTTCTGTGCTTGCTCCCTTGCCAATGGACATAGCCCATTCCGGGAGCAATGCCTCTCTTTCTGATGGAGACGGCTAAGATGAGTTAGATGGAGTGTGCCCATGGAATGGCTACTTCTTTCCATTGTCCACCCAGGGAGGAAAGGACAGTGAGCTCAGACTGAGATGTCTACTCTGTAGCCTTCTGAGGTTAGGTGAGCTGAACCCTATCCCTGCAGCCCAGAGAACAGCAGGCAATGGGGGTGGAAAATGCATGGGTGGTGGGGCTTGCCGTTCACAACCTAATCCCAAGCCCTTTCTCAGCTGTGCATTGCACATGCAGTTTGAGCTTCCCCACACTTCCTACAAACTTCCTAAAAGCATGAGCAACCTGGGGGCAGGTTTCCCAGGATTCTTCCTCTGCACACTTCTCCCTGCATTTTCCCCTCTCAAGCATCCTTCTCCTACCAAGCTGCTGGGATGCTGGCAAGGCCCTTGAGCTCACCTGCCGTCCCCCTCTAATGCAGCAGAGTTTGTAGCTTTTGATCTTTTGCCCTATCGATCTAAGTTGGCTCAAGGATGGTCAGGAAGTTCTTTGTGGTCTAGGGTGCATTGAGCTGTAGGAAGAAAATGTTCTGCCAACAGTGCTGGGCAGGACAGGCTTTTATGTGGTTGCTCATAACAGCAGGCACTGGATGGGATGACCCAGGCGGTCACCTCCCCACCGATGTTCCTAAGTGCTCCAGTAGGACAGGTCAGCAGCTTGGCAGCCTCCAGTTTACTTACCCTATTGATGTGCAACTACCTTCTGATTTTTGCCTGTGGCTTTGATTCTTAAAGGACAAGCGAGGGAAATCTCACATTACTGCTGGCCTCCTCTAAGCACAGGGAGTTTTGTTGCCAAGCAAGAACCGACTGCAAGCAGAGTAAATGTACAGCCAGGGTCCAAGGGGAGCACTGAACACCAGCCAGAGTGTCGGTGGCAGCCAGTAAGTTTGCAGGCTTGGGAAGGACATTGCTTGGAAGTGTTACAGAAGACCTTGATGACTCCAGACATCTCTGGTGCATGTGTGCGCAATGGTTACCTCAGTAACAGGTGTTAAAAAGTCCCAGCTTGCTCAGGAATAGGCTTTGCCACCCTCCCTCTCCCCATAAAATCCTATTCTCGGCATGCTGGCAATAAATAACCCCCTTGTCATGCACCATGGGCACACCAAGTACTCAAACAGGGCCATCCTTTGGAAGGGAGGGTTATTTTCAGCAGCAGATTTTAGCTGAAAAGGGGAAGCTCTGAATAGAGACTCTGGCATTTTGCAAGGCTTAGCTGAATTGTTCGTGCCTGCTGGTTCCCACAGTCCTCCCGGCGTGGTGGTGTCACTGTGTCCACACAAACGAGGGTAAAGTGATAGTTTGATTAATGTCAGCAGTGCGGCACTTGGTGAAGGTGCAGTCTTTGTTCTTTCCTCAGCTGAAAAACAATACGGCTTTGTCGGTCTTCAGCAGTCGGCAGGGACGCATTCTGAGAACCAGCTGAGCCCAGCGGCTTGGTGAGGGGAAAGAAGCGGGGGGGGAACTGCTTATTGTTTTGACAGAGAGATGCTGTCTCTAAGATGCAAGTAAAAGGAAGAGCCAGATGCCTTGTATGGTTAATGGTCAACTGCAAATATGATTTCAATCTCACAGGCGTATCAAAATGGCCCTCTAAAAGGTCACCGGGTCAGTATCTTCTTCCTAGAGGGGACTTGTTTCTTGGTTTCCAGTTGCAACCTGAACATATTTCTTCTATATTAGAGGCTTTAATAAACCACACTCTCTGCAGGGCTATTTTCTTGCCTTGATTCAGTTGGGATTAACATGAGGCCAGTTGCTATTCACCATCGTCCTATTTTCCATGGCTCACATACACCTCCAGCCCATATGTTTCTGGAAGGAAGGCTTTCTGCTTTCCAGATGGTGTCCTGCGGTCTGGTCTGCATTGCCGTGCCTCTGTCCTGGCAGGTATGGTTCCACCGTGGGCACAGCGTTAACCCCACGTGCAGACAGCTGGAGCCCTGGCTGTGCTTGCGGGCAGGCTTTTTGTGTGAGCTTTGGTCTGACAGAGATGCTCTGGGGACCTGCAGAGGCATTGCAAGGAATGCCCCGAAAAACTGGGGCTGGGCAGGGCTCTGCACAAGGGCAGATATATGGCTAAATCTAGCCTTGCCTCCTGCACCTGGCAGGGTTTTATGAGTGATCTGCTGCATAGGCACAAAGCGGTCATGGTTGGGGAGAATATGAGTCCTCTGAGGGCAAGAGGGCGGCAAGACTGTGGGTTTCTCCTGGAGACGCAATCCTGGTTGGCACCATTGCAGAGTGGAAATGCATTGCATATACGTGTAGTTACATTCATGCTATCTCTATTACTTCTTCGGCATTCCCACTGCATGTCTACAACATACAGACGAGCGCCTTCCATTATGCACACCAGATGTGTCCCTTCGTTGCTTGCCATCCTTGCTTCCCAGCTCGGAAGGAAAGGCTCTAGTCTTTGGAAAGCACTGCTGCCAAATCCAACCTGCGGAGCAGCTGCCCCAGGGGTGCGACATCGGGAATTAATACCACCAGGTGAGCAGGAGCGAGCAGCTGGAGGGCAGCTGGGAGCTGGCTGCAGAAGGGAGGTGATGCGGAGGCAGAGTGAGAGCTGGCGTCAGAAAGGCTGCACCAGTTTGGATGTGGGGCAGTACCAGGGACTGGTGGGTGGATCAAAAGGCAGTGGCCTTTAGCAGGAAGATGGTGGCCAGAAGGAAGGTTCAAAGGGTACCTAGTGAAAAAAACCCTCAGCTTCTCTGGAGCAGGGAAGTTGGTGCTTTGCTGTGGAGCACATAGCACGTAATGATGAAAAAAGTGTGGCTGTTGTTCCCTGCCTTCGTGCTCTCTCTGCAGGAGCCCAGCTAATGCCCTGGAGATGCCCCAGGTAGCATCACTGTACCCTAACCTACAAACCCAGCCCAAAGTCAGGCCCTGGGCCCTTCCCTTGGGGTGGATAGGGGGTTTCCACCTATGCACAACTTTGTCTTCTCCCCTGAGGCTTCTTCTCCACTGCCTCATGCTGGCTACAGTTTGGGGCTTTCCCAGGGACTCTCTGAATTACTAGCTACAGGGACTTTCCTTGGGAGCTTTTTCTCCCCACCCGGACACGTCTGAAGTTTTGTCCACCCTGTGTGAGCAGATGCTGCCAAAAAGCTGACTATATCAAGAGTGACAACACCCACACTTTTTCCAGGGGCACCCAACCACCCACCAGGTCCAAAGTACCACGAAAGCCATCCTCCAGGCACAGATGTGCCTGGCTCACAGGGGCACAGCAAACCCCCGTGAGCATTGCAGCTGGCATTGGTGCCAGTGCCCCATTGGCACTAATAAAGCTAACAGAGGAACTTCAGCTCAGTTGGTCTTTTTCCTTAATATCCTCCTGGGTGCTGGTAACCAAATAGCTGTTCCCCATCTCTGGTACCTTCCTGGGCATTGGGTGCCATTGGCAAGAGCTAACTTGCAGACTGGCTATGTAAAAGAAAACACAGCTGCCAGGAGCCCCCTTCCTGCCCATGCACTTGTTCATACAACTCCTCTTCTGCTCTTCCACTGGCTTCTTAAATCTTGTCATGCTTAAGCTTTGGTCCCTGCTGTCAGGGGGCTCAATAATTCCCTCTCCCTGGCTCGACCCTGCCCACGCAGGGTTCATGCAGCCACCTGAGCTCCTGTAATCTCTCTGCACAGAGCCACCCGAGCAGAAGCACTTAATGCAGTTTCTGTACCCAGAACATCCAGGCTTAAAGCGACCCCTTGTACAAGAAGAGTTTTCTCTCCAGCACCTGTATACTGTACCTCTACAGAGCACTTTTTAATATAAAAATTATGCCTAATTTTCATGCTTATCTTATTATAAGTAATGCAGTTTAACTGTATCATACCAGCCTTTTTTTCCCCTCTGTATTCTCCAGACTTTCATCTTCTCTTTCCTTAAAATTTATCAGAGAAGTGAGCTTATCAGGAAAGAGATTAAACCAAATTTTTGCTGCTGTTGCACAGTGTCCTAATTCTGCTCCCATTTACTGGCAGACACCTGGTGTTACCTGAGTGCTGACAGCGCCTGTGAAACCATGGAAGAGCTGCAGCATGGGCATTGCATGGGAAAATTTCAGCAGATAGTCTGGCAAATCTCGCTGCCACCCCTGGCCCCCCGTGTGCCACCCTGCCCTCTGCAGAGGTGAGCGCTGCAGACCAGAGGGTACAGCAGCAGAAGGGGGTAATGCCTAACCCACCATAACAACCATGGTCAAGGCTCATCTCTCAAAGCCCTCACTGACCTGTGGATTGGCTGTGGTGCCCAAAACCTCCTCTAATTTTTCCAGTTCTGCTAGTGGATGTAACGAAAAATATTCCCTCTGTCTACAACCCTTTGACCTGGCTGTGCCCTGAGACATTGCAGCTACAGCAAAATATGCTGGAGACCTCAGTGTCTGGTTCTCTTCCAAGATAAAGAGAGCATTTCACCTCAGATGCTTGAGAAACGTGAGTTCACATCTGATTTATTGGGGGACTTTATTCTGTGGTGCAAACACGCAGTGAGTAACTCCTCTGTGCCCCAAGCGCTGTGGGAGTCATGGAGAGAGAGGGCTTTTCGCCACAGCGACTGCTCACCTCGGACTGACTGCCTCGCGCCAAAAGCATCCCTGAGTGCAAACCCCTCCTGCAACGGTTGGCGATGAAAGGCCCGTGCAAATGAAACCACAAGTGCTGTGGATATGCGTTTTCCCTTCCATTCATGCTGTCTTACTCCAAAATTTATAGGTAAAATGCTGTCAGGCTCTGCTGTTTTGGTTTTTTGTTTTGGGTTTGGTTTTTTTTTTTAATCTCTTGGTTAAATGAATGATTTTTCAGCTGCTTGGTTAACAACCTGATATGCAAGTCACATGGTGAGGTTACCTTCTGCAGTTTGCAAGGTACAAATTTGAATGAGAAGCTTAATCGACGGTTAAGCCCCCCTCAGCGGCAGACTCCAAGCATCAGCTTCAGGGAGGGAGAGCAGTACAGTCCAGCTGCACAACGATCACACACTGTTTTCTGCTATGCTCTGCTGGAGAGAATTTACAAGTATTTCAGATGCTAGGATGGCTCCTGCACTTTACCTTATCAAAGGAAGAACCAGATGAAAAATGCATATAGCCTCTGTGTGGTTTTTTTTTTTAAGTTTGTGTTACTGAACCATAAACAAATTGATCTATACTTACTACTTTAGCCAGAGACTTTGACTCTGAGTTATCTGTCTGCTCCCCAGGGGAGAAGGTCAAGTGTGGCTGGGTTGCTTTTTCTGAGGAAGATGGAAATCTTCATTACAGCCAACATCACCAGTTCACCCATCGGTGGCATTTCTTGTTTGGGTCTTCCATGCATCCCAGTCTATACGTCTCTTACTCCATGCTCCCTTTCTTAATAAGTTAAAATGATAGGGCATTAGTAGTGCCTGGAAGAGGAAAGCCAGCCTGGCAGGCTTACAAGTTACCTCTGGTGTGTACTGCTAGAGAAACTACTGCCTAGCAAAAAATTGTGAATGATCACTTTTATTTACAAAATCCTTTCCCAGACTCGGCTGAATCACCCTGCCATTGCTAATTAAGTTATTGTACTCCATTTTCTCTATGTTGATGTGACAGGGTATTTGTTTTGCATTAAATTCAGGTGAGACTTTGAGCTGACATGTTGAAAATCAATGAGAAGCAGAAATCATCAGGGGAAGCCAAAATGCTACAGAGGCTGAATGAGCCTGTTGGGCTTCCTTGTTTCAGTCCCATGGACAGGGTCATATATTCTGGAGTCGTGAACCTCACAAGGAAAATAATGACATATCCAGAGATTGAAACAAAGCTATGTATAGCTTTTCGTACCCCTATGGCCCGCTGAAGCACATAAATAAGTCAGGCATTTTGCATTACTGTTTTGTGGTCTGTTTGGAAGTAGTTCATAAATTATTGGAGAAGAAAGGTCAGGCTCTTAATGAATGCTTTGGAAAATCAGCATCTTTGGGAAGGATTTGACACGCTTTGTTTACAGTGCGAGAGAGTTCAGCATACAAATCCTCTGAAACGCCCAAGGAACCTTCCAGCAAAACCAGTGGAGACAAGGCTAGACATCCCAAATATTTCTCCTTAAGTAAAAACAAACAACCAAAAAGCAGGAAATTAAACCCCAGACCTTCCTTGGTCAGCACCAAAAACTATTAAGCAGGCTTCTTTTGAAGGTCTTTATAGCTCACCTCCGAGCTCTGGCGACAGACGCCTGGTGAGTTATCTCAATATAAACACCGTCGGAGCCAAATGCCGCTGCGGCGTGAGACCTCAGCCAGGCATCCCAGGCTCATGCAGGGGACAAGGGAGGATGAGAAGGGACCCCTTTGACCAGATCCCCCTGTATGGCAACAGCCTGCATGTGGGCAGAGCAAAACAGTTTGGGGGGCATTTCGCCCCTCAGCTTCCCCTTGTTTCCACCCTGGTGGCTCGGTGGCAGGGTGACCCTGTGTGCCCCATCCTCCAGGTACTGGCACAGCTCAGTGTGGCTCAGCACCGGGAGGGCTCAACGGGGAGGAAAAGGGCTGTCAAAGGTGGGAGCGAGGCTTTGGCTCTAAGCAACTTGTCCAGTGGGGAAAAAAAAAAAAAAAAAAGGCGTTTCAATTAGTAATTTGGAGGGGAGACAGCAGTGCATTAAGTCCTGCGGCGAGGGGCTGACATCAGCCTGAGTGGGTGGAAAACTGAGACAGCGTGGACAATGGTGCTGCTCTGCTTCCTTTTGAGCACATTGTCAAAGAGAAAAAGGAAAAAGAAAACTGAAATAATTACTGCCGGGGAGGGGAGGAGGGGGGAAGAAAAAGGAAAAAAAAAAAAAACCCAAACCAATCTTCGGAGGAGCACAGAGGAGATGCTCAGCAAAATACCGAGCGTGATCTTTCTGTCGGGTGTTTCCTTCGACGCAGGGGAGGCCACTCGGTCCCAAAGACGAGGGGCTGCTGCCACCTCTCGGCCCGGGGAGCGGTGCGGTGCGGAGCGGTGCGGAGCGGTGCGGAGCGGAGCGGTGCGGAGCCGGGCACCGGCCGCCCCGCCGGGACGTGCCGGGAGCGGCCCCGGGGGTGCCCGGCGGGCAGGGAAGGGAAACATCAGCCCGCCGAGGAAGGGCCGAGGGGCCGGTTTTTTGGAAAGAAAGCAGGAACGGTTGGATGAGTATGGAAAAATCCTTTGGTACAGCATCTCTGAGCACAGCGTTTAAGGCACCACGGAAATCGAACTGCATGTTGGCAAACACTGTGTTAGATACGCAACGTTTTGTGTACGCTGAAATGCATAAGCGTTCAGATCTTTACTACACTGATGTCCTTAAAGGCAGAGCAGAGATGCTGAATTAAGCTGTGTGCCTTTTTCCCTGACTAGAGGCTAATGAAATGATCAGCCAGCTATGAAATCTTGACAGAGAAAGCACTGCAAGCAAAGCATGGAAATTCCCTTTTTCCCAACAGGGACACGGCTGCCAGCTGGGTTGTTGGTTCCCCTGGGACATACCAGTCCACCGCACGCTGTCCGTGAGCCCCTCGTGTGCTGAACCTACCCCACGCTGGACCCTTACAAGGGCTGAGTAGCCGTCCCCAAATAGCTCCAGCAAGATGTGGCAGCACGCTCTGGAAGCAAGGAGTGCTTTAAGGAGGAGAGTCCCTGCGCTGGTCTCCAGGGACTTGCAGATCAGCCTCTGCCTATACCCCGGGGTAGCTGTGTGTCTCCCATGACCCCAAAGCAGCCGATTGACATGGATGGGCCCGTGGCCGTTGGACGTCCTCATTACTGTCACTGCAGTTTAGGCAGATCACCTCTTTGCACGCTGTGGTTTGAGAGCGGGGAATGGGCACAGCAGGCAGCACTGCTCCTTTGTGTCAGGATCTCCAAGAGCTCCTGTGCTAAACCCCTGTCATCTTCTGTGCCTGCCCAGCCAAGGAGACGTATCTCCTAGAGCTGTACGCTCCACAGCAGGCTGAGGGTGGCAGCCACCCTGTCAGGCGTGCCAGACATCTGCAGGTGGTGGCCGATGGCTCTCCCAGCAGCCCTGAGCTGGTGGGCAGCCTGTGTCCCCCACTCTGCCCCCTCCCGCGGTGGCACCCCCCCCAGTTTACAGCTCCCCAGCACAGCCGTGGTGGCAGCACCCACCGGTGCCCCGTCCCCACAGCGGTCTGGGCGAACGTGGGCTGTGAAAGGGCAAGCTGGGCAGGACGTCAGGCAGAGCCATGGGGTGATGTGCAGTGGCTGGCACAGATTTTTCCCCAGCAGCGCCGGGTTTTGCTGAGCCCCTGCCCAGTTGCCAGCACCTCTGCTGAGGCAGGGCAGCTTCTCCAGGCTGGGCTGAGCCCACCCTTCCTGAGCAGAAAGATGATTTTCTGAAGAGTTCAGGGCCCTCATGGGGGGTGGTAGGTCTCTGCAAGACAGCTGGAGGATGGTCTTCGAGGCATGGAAAGGTCTCCTGAGTTTTGGTCGACTTACATCACTCCATCTTGCCTCAGCCTCTCTGACCAAGATTTCATTTTTACTCTGCTTGTGCTACACTCTAAGATATGCCACAAACATCTGCGCCACGTCCTAACCTCACATTTTTCCTTAAAAGTGCCAGTTAATTGCAAGCTGAGCTCCAGCCACGTAACGCGGCTCCAGCTCTGCTGCGTGGGCAGTGTACGGACCCGACTGCACTTCCCCTGGGAAAGCCCCGCGGCTGGATCAGGAGCTGGGAAATGAGGGACTCGGCACTTACCTGCTCTTCTCATGTGAGCTGGTGTTTTTCCAGTCACATGCCAGTCCTGACAAGAGGTCACACCGGAGGGACAAAGTCTGGGTTGGGGGGGCAGAGCCCACGTCATCGCACGTCTGCCTGTGTCTCCCAAATCTACGTGCCTGACACAGCAGCGATAAACTGCAGAGGTGTGCCCAGTGTGTCCATGTTGTGCGCTTTTGAGAGAATACTGGGATTTTTCAGATGAGTTTGTAGCCCTTTTTGTTGCCAACACAGGCAGTTACTGCTTTTTTAACCTCAGATTGTAGAGACCTGTGTGGCAGAGCCCCAATCTTGATGACAGTGCCAAGGAGATGAGAGGTTACAGTGGTTGCATGCAACAGAATTTGCTTTAAAGAAAAAAAAAGGGGGGAAATGCTGGAAAACTTTCAGACTATTCCAGATCTTTATGTAACACTGGCTAACTTGCAAATCAATCAGAAACCAAGAAATGCCAGAGTTGTGCAACCGTCGTTGGGTCCATGTGCCTGCTAGCCTTGTGCCCTGGACTTCTGTCTCCCTGGGGAGATGCTGAAACCCGGGGCGGGGGGGCGGGGGGCCAAAGGGAGCCCTTTGGTGTGCCAGAGCGCAGGAAAGGTTGCCGCCCTGTGGGGACACGGCTTTGCCGGGAAATGCCTCTCTCTCCCCAGCTGTCCTTCTGCCAGGAGACAAAAGTCCAAAACTAACGGATAAACCGGGGGCGAGATGGGGGGGGAATGCGGCATCTGCTGATTGCCCAAGCCCATGCAGAGAGGGCTGTGTGAACTCTGTGCGCCTTCTTCTGAAAAGGGTGAGGAGGGTCCTCCTTATCCCCCTGTCAAGAGAGGCGATAAGGGGAGAGCCCTGGCCCAGGATACCCAGGGACAGCTTCCCGGTGGGTGGCCTCCAGGTGGGATCCTGCCAGCCCTTGCTCCCAGCTTTTTCTTAGAGGAAACGGGATGCTGGCAGAGGTGACGTCCCCCGCCTGAGCACTGCAGCGCTGAGGAGGGGAGGGGGCAGGTACAGCAGCAGGAGCTGCTGCCGTCCCCCAGGTCACTGCCACCACCGCCGGGTCATTGGGGGCTGTGGGAGGAGGGAGAGTCACCTGGAGGAGGAATCATGCCCCTGGACCACCCTCTGCTGCATCCCCCTCAGGACCCTTGGGCTAATGCTTTAATGATTTCTCTGGAGGGGAAGCTAAAGTCGTTTCTGCTTTAGGCAAGCAAGGTTAGCACTCTGAGCGGAAACGGACAGCGGGTAATAAAAGCGCGGTGCAATAAGGATGAATAATCAGCCTGAGCAGAAACCCCTGGTTACAGGCCACCCTACACCAAACTGCCGGGCCGCTGGAAGGTGCCATCAGTGCCCTGTGGGCAGGGACCTCCGCTGCCTTTCTCTCTGTGATAAAATCATCAACTGAGTTTCTAACCAAAAAACTTCCAAGAAATTTTGTTAAGCCTGGAAGAGACTCAGCAACACCTTATTAACAGGTAAATTTGTGTAAAAAGCTGTGGTGAAGATCTCCTTCTTGAAACCATGATCATAGGCTATGAATGACAAGACTTTCTTTAAATGAAAATTAATTTCAGCAAAGGGAAAACAATAATTTTTACAGAGCCAAGTGCACAGAAGAGGAGGAGGTGGAGTATCCCGGGGCAATGTGACTAGGAAGACTTTGGGGTGAAAAATGTGAAATATTTTGAGTGACACATGGGCACTAGTAAGCAGGGAGGAATTATTGCCCATTCTCAAGCTCTTCTGTGGGCGAATGAACCCCTTGGGGCATGGGGGGCTCTGGCCCTGGGGTCAGGCAGGGCAGCCTTCGGTGACACGTTCCCCCCCCCTACACTAAACACCACCAGCCGCGCGGCGTGTCCTCGCACAGAGGCTTTTAGCAGCCGCTCGTGTTTTTAATTAGCTGATGGATTGCGAAGGGCTTTAAAACCAGCTCTTCTCAGAGCAGTGAGACAGTCACGGTCTGGTGTCCCCAGGATCTGCCGCAAAAGCAAGGGGCTGCACGGGTCCCTCGGGACCCGCTGCATTGCAGCACCAGAGCAGCTGCAAGAGCCGCTGCCCGCTCTGCACGGCTCCCGGCTTGCCCCAAACCTGCCCTGATTTCCTATCGTCAAAACTTTCACCTTCTGCCATCCAGACAGAAAAAGGGGCCCCAAAATGGTTCAAATGTCATTTCATGGGACAGGCAGACACACATGCTGCTCAAACTGCTGCAGGTAACGTCTGCACGCAGATCACGCTCAAAATGTTTCCCTGTTTTTACATCTCTGAGAGTTTTGAATGGGAGCTAAATGTTTGGGGCTGGGTTTTGGGGTTTTTTTCCTCCTGGCTTTGCTGAGTTTGTGTCAGGAAGGAGAGAGATGTCAGCACACAGCGGGAAGGTGCGGAAGCTCTGGCGGGGAGATGCCTCCGAGGGGAAAGGAGCAGAGGCCAGGGCCCTGTTAGCACCAGGCAAAGCAATGAGAGGCAGTTTCTGCCAAAATGCCCTTTCTCTGCCGGTAGTAACAGCTCCCTCCTGGTATGAAATTGCCCTTTCCCCAAATGCATCCATTCACGCCTTGCCCCTGGAGATGAAAATGCAACAGGCTGCACATTTTTTTGGTAGAAAGCTTTGGGATTGCCCAATAATTAATCTCAGTAAAAAATAGGTTTAAAATAGTGTCAGATTCCGAGGGGATTCCTTGCTTTCTAATTACCAGACGGTAATCTCCCTCCTTTCCCTCTTGCCCCTGCTTCTGCGGCACTTCCCTCCTCCTGCAGCCTTGCCCCTCTCCCTGGCTCTCCCCCAGCCGCCCCATGCAGGGCACACTCACTTTCTCCTGATAAGGGGCAATGTCCTTGCTCCTGACTCCCAGCCGTCCCTGGGTTTTGGCCTAGATGTGGCAGAAGAACGTGCTTTTTAATTTTAAATAGGCCCAGAGCTTCTGTATTTATGGCTCATATTAATATTTAAACTCATGCCATGAAAAAAAACCCAGCTTATATTTTCTCTCTTTTTCACAGTTAATCAGCAGCAAAGGGGAGGAGGTTGGCGGGCTCGTCTTTTTGGCAGAGCAACACTTTGTCCAGCTGTCCTCACCTCCCAGTGAGGGTATGGACCTGTGCTCTTTCCTGGGAAGGATTCTGTCACCCTGCCTTGTTTTGTAGGAATGATCCGGGAGCACCCAGAGACATGTTGATTGAGACAAACTTGTGTCTGCTCCCGGGGAAGCAGTGACCTTCTCTACTTAGGAGCCAAGGTGGACCTCAGAAACTCCACCTCACATTGGAGGTCTTGGATGTGAAGACCTCTACTAGGAGAAAAAGCACTCACTGTCCAAGCTGATCTTACCTACGGGGTTAATTGTGGGGGTTGCGGGGTTATCAGCGATGCTATGCTTTTGCTAAACAGCCCAGATCTCTGTCTGCTTGGAAAGCTATTTGAGTCAAGCATGAGTGCTGAAACCTTCAGGCTTGAGCACTCTCATCTACGCAGGCTTGGGAGCTATGGATTTCATGCGTGGCAATTGCAGGGAGAGACAGCACCTACGCCCTACCCACCCTGCCATCAAACAGCTTTAATCATTCATTTCAGATGAAATCCTTCACATCGTATCACGGAAACGAGGTCTGCATTGCCGTCTTTACTGACGCAATGAACTTAAGAAATGGCATGGCTGTTGGGCTGTTGAATTTTGTTCTTTTCTTGATCCTTTTGTTTTGCTTGCATGAAGGATAACAGGAGCACGAAAGAAAGGGCAAGTCATCATCACAAAATGTACTTCCAGCGGTGGAAAGCGCGTCCTCAAAGCAGTGTTAGGCACCGCGCTAACCTTTCAATTTCAAAAGCCTTAGAAAGGAACAAACGAAACCCCAAAGCCAATTGCGTGTTTCCTATATCTCTTTATTGACCGCCACTGACCGCGTTCTCAGGTTGAGTGCCAGATACCAGTGGAAGAGGTGGAGCTACCCTAGAATTAACAGCGAGAGCAAGGGAGACGGTGTGTTACGCGCAGGCTGGGGAGAGCTGGCTGGGGATGTGAAGCCTCTGCACAGCGGTGAGCCCCCCTCTCTCCCCCGAGGGCCTACTAAGACAGTGGAAAGACGTGCTTGTCCTCGTGTCAGTTGTCCCTAAGGGAAACGACAGGGTAGTGGTATGAACAGATACACTTAAACACTTTGCTGAATAAAAATACACGTTGCAACCCCCGAAGGTAGGATGTTATGATTTCTCCTGTGGTTGCAAGGAACTCCTGGCACATTCATCACATGTACGCAGGATCTCAGGTGTGGGGCTTGGCTCTGTTGCTTTTTTTAAGAGTAACCAGTTTAACTCTGCGTGGGGTAGAGCAAGTCTGCAGGGCTTTTCACCTGCTCCAAGCCTCACCTCAAGACTTGGTGCACCAGGAGCCAGTGTTACTTCTGCACTCCCTCCTACCTGATGGTGGTTATGGACTACAGCACTGGACGAAGACCCTTTCAGCAAGTACAACAACGTGGCAGCACACGCCATCCATGCCATCCCCACAGCACAGCTCGCGGGTTTAAGCTTCAAAGTCCACCAGCCGCTCACCCAGCCCCTCGTCCCATCCAAGAGAAAGGGGGAGGGTGCAACAGGGGGGGGGGGGGCGGGGGGACCAACGAAAGAAACCCCTCTAGATATTCACTGATATCTATGCAATGGCTCTGGGAATGAGACCTGCAGACGGTGGCAGCCTGCATGCCGCAGCGGCAGGCGGGTTTAGGAGGAAGGCGCGGAGGTGGGCTTCTCCTCCCGCGACACGGGGATGGGCCTCTCGCTGTGGCTGGCGTCCATGTTGGAGGGGACCTTGGGGCCCGAGAAGGTCAGCATGCCGTCGTTGGACAGGGAGCAGGTGATGGCAGCCTGGTCCACGTTGGCGGGCAGGCGGTACCGGCGGTGAAATTCGCGGGAGATATAGCCGTGGTCGTCCTGAGAGGCAGTGGGGAAAGGGGGAGACCCATCAGAAACCCCCCAGCACCACGCCGTGCCTCCCTCCGCCCGACCCCGTGGCTCCATAGGAGGGGGGGCCACATTTGGCCTGGCTTATCGTGACACTGTACTGCTGGTATCGCCAGGCGATCTCCGCTTTTTACTCTATTTCACAGGTTTGTAGGGGCAGGTGTCCCCCCATGATGTCCCTGAAGCTGCAAGAGCTGAGCAGAGCAGCAGGGTGTGATTTTGGCCATATTGTAGGTTGGGTTCTGATCTGGACAGGGGCCCTGCCATAGTCTCCAATTTCAAAGGATGCTTGGAGAGAAAGTCTGGGGTTCTGTGAAGGTAAAAACAAGGCACACGTGTACGGCCATGTATTTCCTTACTAGGCAGCAACGCTGTGTCAGCCAAAGTACACAACCCTGGCCCCCTTTTTTTTGGCCAAAAGAATGAGAAATGCAAATTATTTTTTTTAAGTCAGCCGTGAAAATGGCTGCTCTCTTCCTCTGGAAAAAATAACTATATTAAAAAATACATACTGTTTCCAGGCTAGAGCTTTGTCTGGCCAAAAAAATGTATGAGAAGAATTAAACCCCTGCTGGTATAATTCACTTTTAGACCCCCACGGATATTTCCATGACATACGTGTTAAAAGTTTCCAAGCCTCAGGCATTTGGTTGTTTTTCTTTTGTTTTGTTTGCTCTTGCTTTTCTCTCCTAGATCAGCATATGAAAACTCTGTTTTCACTAATGATTCTGGCTTATGAAAACTCAGCCATGCTTTGGCAGCACCAGATGATGTTCTTTGTCTGGTCCAATGTTATTAGTGAACAATGGACATCGTCATCTGACGGTTATGGAAGGTGATGATTGAAAATAAACAAAAGAGGAGTGGATCAGCTCATTATTGTCAGATATCTGGTTGGGGCTCTATGGGAACAGGCCATGCCAATAATGACAATCAATAAATAACTCTTTCTTCTGATATATTCTTTTTTTTTTCCTTCAGCTGAGGACCATTGGAAAGAAAGAAAACGGACCTTTACTCCCCAGTTTCTCCGTCATCACCATCACTTCCACTTACCTGTCTTTCACTGTGCTTGCCATGGATTTCCACAAAGTCATCGATAATCTTCACACTCAGGTCTTCAGGAGAGAAGTGTTTTACATCCAGCATGATTGTAAACTTGTCCCGGTCAGACCTCACCTGAAACGAACATTGTTAGACAGTAAGACCCTAGCTCTAAGCACGGAGATAGCACCAGCATCGTGGCAGATTAAAAGGCAGAGAAGGGGTGGTCTGGCGGCGGCACGGTTTCTCTTTCTGTGACTATGGACCTCAGTGGGGGTCTTCTTCCCATCACGGGGACCCAGTGACACTGGGAGGCCACGGTGGGCATCTGCGCCATTGCTACTGCTCTGGGGCAGAGGCGTCACTTCTCACCGCTGTTCTTCTGCCGGGGGACCCCTTTGCACTCAGCGATCTGCCAGATGCACCAGGCATTTGTACTCAGCAGCGAGAGAGGACGAAAACCAGTGTAATATTCTCTGATAGCACACGTTTCGTCCTTTCAGAGATTTATGGTTTCTTTGTGGTCTTAGCTCTGGGAGGAAACCAGCATGAGAGGGCTAGAGAAAGCGCCAGTCCCTGAGCTTCGGAGCACAGCCCCCATGGCTACGCACTCCTCCTACACGGAATTGCTCCTGGGTCTTCCAGCGTGGGCTTGCAACAACCACTGAGCTCCTGAGGTGGAGGAAGGGGCCGGAGGAAGCTCCCACTCGCCGGCGTCCTCTCCCATGCCGAGCTGCCCTCGTGGGCGCTTACTCCGGGAGCAGCCTAGCTCTTCCCTCACCATATGGCTGGCGGGCGTGAGGGCAGCAAAGGCAGCCTTTTACGTGTCGGAAACAACCGTCAGGAGCCAGAATAGTTTCCGTTTCTCAAAGGGAAGCCTTCTCCCCAGCGAGGGTTTCCCTCCGTGCCCAAGAAGGGGCGAGCGGGCTGTGCTTGCCGGTGGGCTGGAGGTCCTCCTCGCCCCCTTCGCACCCCAGCATGGGGGCTACAGCCACCGGCCCCCGCCGGTGAGCCGCGGGTGGGGTGGAGCAGGCAGAGGCGTAAGGAGGGAGAGGAAGGAAAAGGAGAGGAAGCCGAAGGGCCCTTACCTCTGAAATGCCCGACTCCAGCACGCTGCGGAAGAGGGACTGCCTGTAGTAGGGGCTGATAGTGGAAGAGAACAAAGGCAGGAGGTCATACTCGAGGAGACCCTCTCCGAAAAACTGGTCGAACAAACGGCTTGGAATGAGGGGTCCCAGAGCACGCTTGAACCAGGGGTGCTGGATGGTAATGTCCATGCTTGCTGCTGCTGCGACCTGTGGCTGCAAGGGGAGAGCGGAGGGGGCAGTGCAGCTGCTGGGAAGACAGCGATGCCTTGGCTGGACTGCGCGCTGCAGCCCCAGGGAAGCTCCCCCTATATATACCGGTCTCGCAGAATGAAGGCATTAGCGGGATTTCTCTGGAAAGACATGATCTCATGATGGAGTCAACATGGTCAGCAGAAATGTGGAGACTGACCTGGAAATGACAGTCTGGTTGGAATCGGTGCCAGATCTCCCGGAGGGATGATGCCAGGCAGCAGGCTGTGAGACACGGGGTGCCCAAGGGTACTGGCAGGTCTTCTATGGGATCAAGCAGGCTAAACAGGACACCCTGGTGGGTGTCTCAAGGACGCTTGTGAAGGTGGTCTGCTCTGTAGGTCTTTGTAACCCGCCCTTGGCTTTTCGTTAATTTGCTTCCGGTTTTGCCCCTCCTTGAAACAGAGACACAAAGTCTCTTCCAAATAAATGAGACAACTTTCTTCCAAGCGAGGAAAAAGGGTTTGATTCGGGTTGAAGAAAAGGAAACTTTTTTTGTGACACGCTATAAAGTGTCTCCACCACTTGAGAGGGGCCTGACACCCCTGGCATGGGGATCCTGGCAGGGCTGGCAGGGAAGCAGGACTAATGCATGATGCAGAGCATGAACATGGGTTTGACATAACAGAAACTTTTAACAAACAAATACTTTGCCAAAAGAAAGAAGGAAAAATACATTTGGTCACCAACCATAACAGCAGTCCCAAAGCCACTCTTGAAAGTGTCCTTGTTTTGATTTAGGAGTGTTGTGGGAGATTCATCTCCCAGTGTCACGACACAGATCTTGCTTAACATGTGTGTCTGGTTATGGCAGTTTTGCATTTCTGTTTCACTTAAAGCCACCTTTAAGGGGTCATCCACCATCCTGGACAGATTGGGGAAGGGGCACATGGACAGCCCACCGTGGGAGCAGCAAGCTCTGCCAGAGAGCTGAGGTGGCTGGCCAGTGAAATGGTGGCCAGTCTGCCCAGCTCCACAGCAAGGCTCGACACGAGGCTGCGGCGACAGCCGAAACCCCATTTCCACTGGAGCCAGTGGTGTAGTGATTGCATCCTAGAAGCCTTCTGGACAGCAGAAGCACCTACGTCAGGAGTCTTGTGCATCTCAGCATGTTTTGCAGTGAGCGGAGAGTGAGGGAGAGAGGAGAGGGCACTTCAGAGCTGAGGGGTTGAATCATCCTCTCATGGTGCCAGGGGCTAAAGAAACTGAGGGTGGCTGAGATCCTGGCATCAGTGCTTTGGGAGAAATGGGATCATTCCAGGCCAGAGGAGTTAAATTCAGAAAACCATGGAGGCAAAGTGACATTCAGCTGTGCATCGCCTGCCATCTAGGTGCCACGTGGCCTTGGAAAGTCCTTGGCCTTGAGTCCCACACGTGACTCCCTCCCACATGGAGGCAGGTTGAGGAGAAGTGGGAACCAGAATATCCCGTTACAGAGGCTTTCCTTCATGGAAAGCAGAAAGTGGAGCAGAAAAACACCCTAAAAGGCAGTACAGACTGCTAAGAAGACAGACAAGACTTTAAGTTCAACCTCACCTAGCTCCAGCAAGAAAAGGCCCTGTGGTCTGGCCATGGCTCTTGGGTATGAAGGCTTTTCTTAAATCAGGTGCCAAAATGAGCTCAAACCCTCCTCAAGACATGGAGGGAAAAAAACCACAATACACAGACCTAATCCCCCATTCAGTTCCATTGTCCCAAATCTGTCATTTTGCTTGAGAAAATGAAGGGAAAGCAAACGAGTCACAAAGCGCTACCAAGATTTTTCCTCAAGAGCTCTGTGAGATTTAGGTCTTTGTCCCAGGAGAAAAGAAAATCTCTCCTCAGCCACTCAGTACCAGAGAGCTGCTAACCTGTATTTAACCAAATGGCAGCAGTGACCTGATATATGCAGAATGAAAGGAGAGATAAAGGAACAGGTTCAAACCCCAAGCCACTCACTGGAGCGCACAAAGCAAATGATTTATTTGGCTGGTAGAGGAGCAGGTGGGAACTGTGCCCTGACACAGAAAATGAGACAGATTTTCGAGTCTGACATACTGTTTGGGTCCCAGCCATGCATGAGGGGTGGATGCAATCCCTGCAGCGTGTTGGGAACATCCCCTTTGTGTTTCCCAAACCAGGGATTATATCAGGAGCACAGGGAGCAACGCACACAATGGCAGGCTCCTCTCTGGGCATCTTTCAGTCCTTAAGAAACTGCCAAACCCTTGAGCTCTGACCTCCAGCATGTTCCCCATGCAGGAATGGGGGCGGATTATTGGGGCAGGGAGGAAGAAGGCAGCCCAGGTGGGCTGTACTTCTCTCAGCAACACCGACCAGCAGCACATCGGTGCTCTTAGTTAAGCACCAGGAAAGCAGCCGCTTGCCTACACACCACCCCTTATCTCACAGGGAAGCCCAACAAAATCTATCATCTACCCACAGCTTGAAGCTTGCTCCAGGACTGGAGCATGTGTGTGTTCAACATGTGATCGGAGCACCCCATATGTTCAGCGGGATGATGGGAATAGCTGTTGAGAGAAAAATGACAAATATGTCTTCACCTAAATTTCATCTAAAATTATGTATTTTACCACACATTCAAATACTTGAAAAGTGGCAGCCAACTTTATGGTTTCATGTCATTAGTTTCTTCTGGACCCACATCTACATGGCTCTCCCTAGAATTAATCATATCCATTTTGTCTTTGACAAGCATTTTTGTCTTTTATGGGCAAAATATTTCACTGAAATGTAAATTTCATTTACAGAAGTTTTTCCTGATACAGACTTCATACTGCCTGCATACCTCTGGGCAGCAAGCAATCTCCTGAGGCTCATCACATCTAACTTCCAATGGTCTAAAACTTAGGTGTCCAGTCCAAAGGAGTTGTCCAGGCTCCCTGTCCAGTCAGTGCAGAGAAACAGATGCTTCCAGAAGGCTCACATTATAATGTAGGTGGGAAGGAAAGGTGAAATGAGACACCTTTCAGCAGTGCCTCCATCTCGACTGATAAGGAGGGAGCCTGGACAGCTGCCTTAGGGGAGGCACTTCTAATTTTAACCTCCTTCTGGACAAGCAGAGCTGGTGAGATGAATCCCATCCAGTGGGAATTTGGTATGAGAGGAGAAAGCAATCATTTTGCACCAGTTCAGGGGACCAGACTTCTCACAGGATGCACAACATTTGTTCCTATAAAAAGAAGAAAAACTAGTGCATGTGCTCATAAGTGCACCCAAAAGCAATGCATCAAAAGCAGATTTTCCCAGAGCCTCGCTGCAAATTTAGAATGTGAGCCCAACTCAAAATGTCTAGCTTACCTTTGAAAGAATCCCTTCCTAAACTATCACACATAATTGCCAGCACACAAGACATTTCGTAAAAGATGTTGCCCAGGACAAACTGCAGAAATCCTAGACCATGTTTCTGAGTAAAGCAGGCATCAGTGATCAAGCACAGCCCTTGCTTGTTTTTAGCTGCCCTTAGTTTGTCCGCATGACTGACTCTCACCTGCCAATTTCTAGGTGAGTTGAGCACTGTTTCCAACCCCCAAGCCAAGCTCTGTACAAGCTCCATGTGAAGAGAAAAGCAAGTATTTATGTGGAGCAGTGACTGGTCAGGTGTAACTGTGGAGGGTTTGTATGTGGTTCTGAAGTGCTAATGTAACAGGGATTAGTGTTTCCAACCGGTGTGTTGCAGCCCCAGCAGAGCCAAGAAAGGCAACCCCTCTGCTCTGATCTGCATGTCCTCCGTCAAGTGGTCTCTGTTAACCTGCAGAGGGTGCAACTCCACAGGTAGTTCTTACAGAAAGCAGGAATGCATTCCAGAGCTTTTTCTTTTGAATAGACCTGTCAACCCAAAAAAGGTATGACTGTACTCATTTAGATGGTCCTCTGCATTTAGACGTAAGCTGTTTAGTGACAATATAAGGGAGTGAATAATCTCTGCCAATATTTAATGATAAAATTGTTGCAGCATGCTAATCAAACTAAGCTTTCCCTTTGGAGGAATATTTCTATGAGGTACAAAAAGGAGTTCATGACAGCCACACAGAGCTAGGGCAGCTTGCAACTTGATTGCAAGTTTTCTTCCTACCAGTCTCGCTGTGGTGGAAAATACTGCATAATGTGTGTGAAGGAGCTGGTGAGTGGGAAAAAATGACCATGCTTTTCTTAATCTTACATAGACCTAGCTTTGGAAAGGGCGCAAGAAGTCAATAGAAGTCAGTATGCGAGCAGTCAAGCTAAAAGGGCAGGCTCACTAAGGAGCCAGCATCATCAGTTTTGGTTCGTGAGCTGCTAAGCACTTACTAAAAGCTCTCCCTGGCAATGAACACACAGCATTTATTTCTTTCTAAGGGAAGAGTCCTTTCTTTAGAAGACCTATTTCCTGTTCCTCAAACATATGCATGCTACCCAGGGCAGTGCCATGGTCAGGAGCTCCAAACCTTTCTACCATGTCTGATCTGGGATGCTGATGGAGGAAGGAGCAACTGATTATAACTGCAGCTAGGCTCCTTTTCCTCTGCACTCAACCCCCACCAAGTACCACGGAAAGCACCAAAGTAGCAATTGCTGTTGAGTTTTGACTGCTGTTGATATCTCGCTAAAGTTTAAAATGGATGGGAGGAGGTGAGGCCATGTTATCAGTGCAATTTGCACACCATGCTTAACTGTGGTTGGGGCTGCAGGGGTAACGCCATGGGAGGGCTGACATGGGAGAAGGCAGGTGTTATATTCCTTTTTATTAGATGAATAAGTGTTTCTTGTTAAAAGCAAAGAGAACACTAGAAAACCCCTCTGAGGATAGTTCATAGCAAGAAAGAAGCCAGTTAGTAGGAGGGTTGCAACATGCTGAGCACCTTTGAAAATCAGGCCATGTATTAAGAAGTTTAAATATAGATCTAGGAGCCTAACTTTCTGCAAGTGTATTTAAATAAATAAATACAACCCCCCCCAAACTTGGCTTGCTTTTCTTTTAAAGAGAGATCAGCGTGTCCCTAGAGAACTCTGCAAATTCCCATGCTTCCCAAACAGCCATCAGCTGCCCAACTGGGAGCAGGTGAGCAATGCCCTGCACTCCAGCAGCTTGGCTTAAAGAGTGAGGGGCTAAGCCTGTCCTGGTACAAATCATCATACTTCTTCCTTCCCTTGACTCTGCAACTCTTGCTTGATGAATGGTCAAGTCCTGTACCACAAGTTTTGTCCCAGGTGGTCTCCACTCCTAAGCACAATAGTTTTTGTCCCACAGGGACCATGGTTGCAAAGTTGCTGAACACCGCCGCCAGGGAGAGCACGATAACTGAGGGACAACTCAGTTCCACAACATCTCTAGTTTTCTACCTAAAAAGAAATCTTTGTCTCGCTGTTTTTAAGGCACAATCCTCTGTTTTATTGCTGGCCTTCAGGATTCTTTTTCCACTCCAACATCTGCTTCCTCCCTGTTTTAGAGGGATGGGGCGATTTTTATTTCCTGGCTCATAGCGATCCACAGTCAGATCTACTATTCAGCTGTATACTGGAAAAGTTAAATATCTACTCTCCTCATACAAAGACTGATATTTATTTTATCTAAAGAATTTATATAATACCAACAGTCTGCCTTGGTGCAGCCAAAGAGGCTTAAAAAATTACTAGCAATCCCTTTTTTCCACCTCAGAGCCCACATCCTAAATACTGAACAAATCCCATCAGTGTTTAGGGCACATAACATCATTGTTGTCAAATCAATGGTGAATTTACGTCCTGTTAATCCTTGGCATTTATTCAAACAAGCTCAGCAAGTTTTAGCAGCACAATGCATTTTATGTTTTCATCAATGGATTTGCATAGGGAATGAGAGATGCTCTTTTCTTCCCAGTCTGCAGCAGCGCGCCCAGAGAGTGGGAGATGCGAAGAGAGCATCTAGCACGCCCAGAGAGCAGGAGAACTGGAACAGGAGCAGGTTTGGAAATTTACAGCTGCTAAGCAATGATGCTTCTCCCCATCTGTAGATCTCAGAGCACTTTCCAGAGGAGGTAAGTATCATCATGGTGACTGGGAACAACAAGTAAAATGACTTCTGACCCAGAAAGGCAGAGGTACAATTTGAGCCCTTTTCACTCGCCTAGTCTTTTCTGTTAATAAAACCACCTCTCTTGCAACTCCACAGAGCTTGCCGCTGAGAGTTCCTCTGCCTTGCAGCCAGATCTCATCTCCATGAGCCTTCCATGGCCCATCTTCCTGCAGTATAAAATATTCCCTTTGCTCTAGAAATTACACCCACTTTTTTTCAGACCAGAGAATTTGAGAGTGTAGGGTTGTTTTGTGACATGTTGTTTACTCATTGAAAGCAAATAATTATGCTAAGTCATATAACAGTTTTAGGAATTAAAAACGCGACTATTTTTCAGAGGAAAGGTGAAATTATGTCCATTGTTTTTTTGGTATGAACCTCTACCAAATAATTAAATAACTAAATACATAAAAAAGATATATCTTCAGATTGAGACCTCTTCTAAGAAAAAAAAAAAAAAGAAAATAAAAATTTGCTATATGGTTCTTTGATTTTATAATTTTTTTTTCTTGCAGTGCTCTTGACAGTTTAGATGTGAGTTATTTCTGCACGGTCAACATGAGCATTCTTGCATTGAGCAGATCATCCTACAGAGCCTGTAGCAGAGTGATCCTATAGATTTTTTTTCTCCAAAGGATCGATACCCAGCCTCTGCACTGGGAAGATGGGGCATACAGGGAGCAGCAGGGGTATCACAGGGAATGTTCTACCACAGATATTTACTCAGCAAATAGGCAATGTGAAAAATTTGGGAAGCAGACGAGACTAGGGGTGGTGTCTGGAGAGGGAGAAAAGTGATTGCACGAGGGTTTAGCCAGAAAGAAAAGTGGCTTTATCTGCAGAGAGAGAGGGAAATTGAACAAGTGGTGCTGATGTAGTGGGGAAGGAGAGGCAGGAGGAGGAGGTCTGTAGGAGCACTGGAAGAAAACTGGAAGAGAAGAGATGATATCATGGAAGGAGGGTGGTCTGTCCAGGACAAGCAGCTCTGTAAAGGGCATTCTGCGAACCCTGCAGACACTTGGTAATCCTCCAGTGAGCCACACAGTCCTGGTTTAAGTCTGCCTCTCAGTGTCTGAGCAGGGCTTGGAGGGAAAACACTAGACACCGAAGGTAGATGTCATTGCATGAATTGTTAAACCACCCAGGAAAGCTCCAAAAATTGCCTAATCACAGTTGATGCTGCAGTAGTTGTTTAGTACTCAGGTGTAGCCTGGCACTGGGTGGGAATTGAGCTGTTTGTCGGTGCTAAAGGGACTGTGGAGATTGGCTTACAGAGAAGACAGGAGGTGGACAGGGCAAGAAGGCAGTACCAGATCTAAAAGGGACACTGATGTAAGGGGCAGGCAAGGCATATTATTCATTCAGGTTAGAGAGTGAGAGGCATTGAGAGACCTGTTGGTACTACAGATGCTGAAACCAACACGATTCTCCATCAGGTACTGTGTGTTCACAGGCTGCCTGTATAATTAGGTTATTTAAAGTTAACCTAGATACCTTACCACGGTTGCACAATACAAACAGCATCCAGACACTACTGCAGGGAGCACGTCCTTTAACAAGCAACCACGGGGCTGAACCTCTCTGAACCTCCACCGGGTTCAGAAGTATCTGTGCAGTGCCGTAGGATCTGCAAATCTCCCTGTGCTGAGGAGAAACACAAAATAATCACAGCTTTCATCTGGCTCAAAGGGATTCACTCTGTTCATCCAGCAGCCTAAGCGAGAGCAAAAAAGCTAGCTCTTGATGGGATAACGATCCCCATCCCTTATGCCCGGATGCCAGACGAGTCTGTTACGGTGGCAGCTGTCTGGTGACTTGGAGAATTTATTTTTACAGTAGCTTGGTGATGGGAACCTTAGAAAAAAACATCACGTGGCAGAGAAAGACCCTAATGAACCGTTTGTCTAAGCTGCTCCCAAATCCTCTTGCTGGGTTTATGTGCACTCATGTGAGGATGAGCATTAGTATGAGGGTGGTGGAGGTTAGCGGCAAAAAGATTAGCGCGATCGGCTGGTGAACAAAATGCTGAGACCGGCTCTGCGTGCGTCACTGTGTGCGTGCGCTAACAACGCCAAGGCCTGCTCTCAGCAGTTCTTCTCAGCTGTTACGCGCCGCAGGTTTACGGCCGCTTTGCATCACAGGAGGAGGGGAAGGAGTCAGTATGAGCCAGCGATCCCCTGGATGTCTCTTATGATCTTGCAAGGTAAATAGAGCACACAGGCCGGGCACTGGAGCACACTGCTGGGGGGAAGACCGCAAACTAAGGGATAATCAAGCTGAAGAGCATCACATTTCCCAGACTTTAACGCACAGGAAAGTGTTACGCTCAGGCACTGCAGATGGGATAAGACTTCAGAGAGTTGATGCAACACCAAGGACCATGGCTCTTCTGTGCATAATTAAGGTTAAACGATAAATATCATCACAGCATCTCCAGTCTAAAACAACACCTCTTTTCCCTTTCCTTTTTTTTCTCCCCAGTTGCTTTACGCGTTTTGTCAAAAGGTCATAGCCAGGGGACCAAACACAGTGAGGGAAAACAAGCAAACAGAAAAATCCCTACTGCAGCTGTTGAGTAAAAGAAATAAAGGAATTTTGTATGTTACAGCTGGGAAGAGCAGTGCAGAGGAAGGGAGTTGCAGCTGTGGGTGCAATAATAGGAGGGAAATTTAGAGCAATCATTTTTGAATGCAGGCCCCCAAATCTAAACTCACAGCACGCAAACACAAAAGTACTTGCATAACATTTCTCACTTACAAGGGTGACACAATGACCTGTAGATCACAGAGGAGCTTTTCAGTGACCCAGTGAGGATGCTCTCTGTTATAGAGGTTTAAATAATGCACTTTATGAGCAGCTGTGGGTGTAGGAGAGCAGTTCTGGAGGCTTCTGATAGCATTTGGGCAGATGAGCAAATAAAAATTTGTACTAAGTAATGTTGCCCAACACTTGGTGTTCTTTCTCCACCTACTGCATGACAAGAGGAATGCTCTACAGCCTCACTGAGCTACCTGAGAAGTGACTCTTCTAGCACTATGCACTGTTTTGCCACTATGTGCATCCAACCTTCCTTTCTCACTCCGAAGTCTTGTCCAGCTCTCCCCTCTGACTCCCCAATTTTATTCACCAGGATACCTCTGTGTATTTCTGTGCTGCTCAGTGATTAAAACCTTCTGCCAATGCTGTTCAGTCTTCCTCTGGGCCTGTGTTGCTTTACAGTCCTGTTCCAGAGTACCTAAAAAAGTTGTTACTTCCAAAGAGCTGCTTGCTCTTCACAACACCCCTGCAAAAAGCAGGCCATCATCCTCCGAAGGGCATGAAGATTTGACTGCTTTTATGGCCCTGTTGTGGTCATCCTCCTTCAGTGTCCCAGCCTATGTTAGAAGCTGGCTCCCGCTGCAGGGATGACCTGAGGGGAACTGGGTTAAGAGAAAGAGGGCAGACACTAAATCTTCCCTGTGGTAACAAAAGGTGGTCCTGGGGGCTCCATCAGCTCTGCTCCTCTCTAGGATGGGCAGTACTTCCCAGCCGGGAAGGTCTTACCTCCAAGGAGACACTCAGACATTGGTACTAATTACCCTGGAAAGGGAAAAAAGGGAACTAGGCACAACCACGTTGGCTATAGTACTGGACCTGCTTGTTGCCCACTGTGCTCCCCCTAGGAGGGGTGTAAAGAAAGCATCCACAGAGGGCAAAGGGATGTTTCCTGATGGGAAAAGTATTCCCAAGAGCCTCACAACTCAGCCTTCGGCACACAGCACCCTTCCCCCTGCTCTTCCAACCCACACTGCTAACACCAGCCATCACGCCAGTCCCTGCGTACTCTGTTCCTCCTCTCTTGCACTACCTTCTTCCGGAATTTGGGATTTTCTTTTTTTCTGAAGACAAGAATTTCAAGAAGCTGCAACTGTGAATGGGCCAGTCCTTCAGCCACTGTGCACTGCTGTGGCTGTGCCCCTTCATTTCAATCCCCTGCCCTGATCCAGGAGGCTGGGTTATCTCGACCTGCAAGGATCCAGCTTGGTTAAAGAAGTAAACAATCAGCAAATGGAATACCTGCTATAATCAATAAAAGCATGAAAAAAGATTGGTATATATCTTTGAGAAAATGAGGACATCCTTCCTGAAAACTGCTCGCCTCCCTTTGGGATCCCTAGAGCATGAGAATTTCAGGCCATGTAAGTAAAAGTGCAGCCCTTGTAACGCCATGTAATAAATGTCTTCATACAAAGCAGAAGAGAAGTTGCCCTGAAAAAACCTGCCCTTCTTCAGTGAATGTTATTGCAAGGGTTTTGACATGGCCGCTCCATGGTTTACTGCAGTTGGCAAGTGCTTTTTATATCCATAAACTGTAGCGCAGGCAATTATTCAAGCGTGTTCACAGCATATCAGAAGCAATGTGCGGTCTTTGGTTGAGATCACAATATGCTCTACATCCATTTAGCATCTATTCCCATAGGTTGCCACACTGCAGAGTTGACTTTTCCTTTACAAAACACTTGGGCAAAACATGCTCTAGTGTCTGAAAATTTATGCAGCTCTGGAAGGGGTTGAGCAGGGTCTTTGTTACTGTTCCCAATCACATGTAAAAGACTTTTTGAACCTCTTAAAAGCACCAACACCCAAACTGCCTACAAGACGACCTGAGTTAGTCAGGAATTTCATCCATCCCACCAGCTTGCTCTATCAACATTATTCTCTACATAAGGGACTGACATAAATGCTCATTTTCAAATGAGCTTAGCTTTCATTTTCACCCTTAAACCAGGATCTGATTTTCAAAGTGTTCATCTTCCAGCTCATTCTGGGCCACAGACAGCTAGATTTTCCCAAGCAGCCCCCAGGCAATGTGCCATATTCTTCTAATACCTGGCATAGATAGGCAAGAGGAGGGAAGCAGTGTTATCAGCCAAACAAAAGAGGGTGCAAAGGAAAGTGCTGAGGTTTCACAGATGCTGCTGCCTAGTTTCACACCTCTTTAGCTCACTATCTTCCAGACCATAGTAGTCTTTGGAGGTAAGCACTGGGTTTGACTTGCCCCTGCATGCTTACTTCTCAAGCTGAGTGCATTTCCATGGCCCAAACAGGCAAAGCTAAACCCTTCCAACTGCAAAGGGAAGCTTGACTCCAGAGCAAAGCCAGTTTTATGTGACCCTCAGTCTAAAGGCATTGGACAAAATCCAGAGCTGAAATGTGTAGCTTGAGCCCTCCTCAGCTCTCTAAGCATGGCTGCTGCATCCATGGCCAGGAAGGCTCCTGTTCTCCCACATGTGGCACCTCCCGACCTTTGCACCAAGTCCTCCACCAGCCCAGAAGCAGCACACACACCCCATGCTACATCCAGCACCATGTCTTTGCATGAAAGGGGCAGAGACGGGAGGGGACCATCAGCTCTTCGCTGCTGCATGGACTTCTACTGTCTGCAGGCAAGGAGTGCGCTTTAGGGCAATGCCCCAGGGACTGGGTGCTGGAAGAGGGACTGACACACCATCATCCTCCTAATCAGAGAGCCGTATTTACAAGCCTGCTCCGCCCCCACCCAGTGATACGTGCTGGAGATGGCATTCTGTGCTCAACTGGTCACAGTTAGCAATAGACTGAGGATGGGGAATCACCAGGAAAGATGAACTGAGCAACTATTTCTTTTTCTTCCCCAACCTTTAGCTGGACTGTAGGAGTGCTCGGGACCAGACACACAGTGTCTACCACAGCAGAGTGAGGAATGACAGCTGTAAGATTTGACCTTGCTAATCCAGCTATTTAGTAGAATGTTTAAGTCAATAGCAGCTGTTAATGAGCCTGCATCAATATACCTGCTCAATAACCAAGCACTGCTAACAGGACATTTTTTTGCAGCTGTGACTTTAAAACCACTTCTGGTCTAGAAACACACTACAGCAAAATTCCCATGACATTCCAGTGAAGACAACTGCTTAGGAAAGCAGTTCTATATGGGGCAAAAAACAAGCAGGCTCTTTTGTAGGCATTGGCATACTGATTAAAGTGCCATGTATCTTGCCTTAGGGTGCTCATTGTAGCTGCCGATTTGTTGAGAGAGACAAAGGGCAGAGAGAGCATGCGTGGAAAAGTGCACAGAAACGGACTTGGACGGGTATCTGCTGACGTTCAGCCATTGCAAAGATGGAAGTGGTCCGTTTTAATGACTGTTACAAAGGTAGACCAGCAATCCCTCTTCATCTCATGGAGATGCCTCCCTCAACATCCACTTCAAGGTGATGAACACCCTGGTTACACACCACAAATGCCACTTGCTTCAAAAGAACTTTTTTCACACTGTTCTTACAAAAACTGTAGCAAGTGCATGCACTGCTTGGGCAAACTCAGCCATTTTCAAATAATTTCAAATATCTCATGTCAGGTTGAGTTACAGCCAGCCACTTCCCACCTCTGGATAATAACCTCTTCCCTAGAGGTGTGTCAGGTCCACCGAGGGGTCCCAGGCAGAGCCAAGGAGTCAGGTGGAGCCTGGGAGCCCCTTGCAGAGGGCTTCCTCCAGTCCAAGTGCATCTTCAAGTATAAGCAGTAATTGTAACTCTTGTTCTGTTAAGGAGAGTAAAGAAATACAATTCAGGCTTTTTTTGCGGTAGATGAGACGTGGGAAATCACTGGGACCTGTGAGGCCAGCTCATTGAGACTGCAACACCACGGGTGTAAAGTCTCCTGGCCGCTGCAGTGTGCTCCTGGCCCATCTTTGCCGTCTCTCTGAGATCAGGCTGGAGGGTGTCTGCAGACTGGGAGCTGGGGGGGAGCGAGGCGTGGGTGGGCAGCTGAGGCGAGGGTCCCCCAGGTCCCTTTGCAGCTGCCAGCCCACTGCTGGCAGCTGCCCAGGCTCCTCAGCCAGCTCCACAGGGAGGCTTTTAGCTGTTCAATACAACAAGAGGCAATATGGGCTAGAGAACCGAAATCAGCAGCTTGCATCTGAGCCTAATGAGTGCCAGGGGCTACAGAAAAGCTGTTCCAGGTGACAGGACATGCAATGGGAAAAAACCTTTCAGCAGCATCAGTGAAGGGGCAGGGGATCGTCTTTAATTTAGGATCAGCTAAATGCCTGAGTAGCCTCATGGCAGTTGCCGAGCTACTGAGCTATGCTGTGGCTTCAGCTGCCCGGTCCTAGCAGAGCTCAGGTTCCCTCTCCATGACACTGTCACCTTCCAACTCTCTCACTACCTCATACGAACAAAGTTAGCAGAAACTAATGCTCTTGCTGTGATTGTTTTAAATAGATTTTAATCTTGTGGGAAAATAGTTGCCTAGTATTGCTCCAGCATTCAGTATTACTCCAGCATTCAGTATTGCTCAGCTCTGAAAACTAACTCTAAAACCAGATTCCTGGGAAATGCCCTTTGCCTTTTGCTAATGTAGACGAGGCAGGTAGGTCCTTTCCAGGACCCTGGTTGTGCTACACCCAAAGGACATTTCAACAGCTATCCAGTGCTGCATAGGTTTTCCTGCAGATTTACACCCCTAGTGTTACTTACCGAGCTAGGTTTATTTCAGGTACAGCTACTTTTCAGTGCTAAAACTAGCACTGTAAATACTATCGATCTTGGCCCTTTCTCTGAAAAAAAACAGTCCTGCTGGATGTTGTGAACATTTATTTCTTGCTAAGCTCCAGGGAAATGCTTTAAGAGCATATAGCTTAGCATTAACAATACTGACCTTTTTTTCCTAAGCCTCATCAGTTCCTTAGTCAGGTGGTAGCAGAGAAGTCTGTTGTTGCAGTTACTGCCCTGAAATTAAGGGCTAAAACAACAATGAGAAGAATTCACACGAGGCAACACAGCTCTTCAGCTGCGTCAAAGCCAGCAGCTTTGATGCTTGTGCTTTCACAGGACCGACTAAACAGATCGATTAGATCTGCATCAGCCATTCTGCAAGTCATAATTGGAGAATAATATTTTCACAGGATTAGAGCTTCTTGCTTTGAAAATAAGCAGCTTGGCTTTGGGTAAAATTTTCCAAGGCACTTATGTGATGCAGAGGGCAGAACCCAATTTCAGCATGGGTCATCAGACCTGTGGCAGCTTACCTGGCCTCTGTAGGGCGATGGTGGCAGTGGAGAAATGATAGCTTGGGCTTGGGCTTCTTCTCACGCTGCCCCTCTGAACATGCTTTCTGGCAGGTTTCCACTGCAAATTGCTTTTGCAGGGTGTATCTCCTCCTCTGCCTCTTTACCTATGGTAACTAAGGCTCTCTGACAAAGGCCACAAACACAGCCCCACATGCAGACTTGTCTGCTGTCCATGTACCTGCACGTTCACATTGGACAGCCTGAACAGGACTGGTCCCCACCTCTTGCTCATGCTGGGGAACGATTTGTGTGGTGGCAGGATGAGCACACCACAGTGTGACTACCCAGCCAGTGCAGCTGTGTAGGGCAGAGCGAACCCCTGGGAGCTGAGCAAAACCCCACGGCAAAACCGCAGCCTCCCTTGCCCAGCTCTGGCCCCCTGGGAAAGTGAGAGGAGCTGCAAGCAGGCTCCATTGCAGCTCACTGGGCTCTGGAAGGGCTGCCTGCTGCTGCAGGACTCTGCAGGGAGCTGGGAAAGTAGAGTTCACACGCCACAGCCTCTTTTGGCCAGGCGAACCACACAAGGCGAGGGGCTCCTGTTTTCCTGCCATGAGCTCCTGAGGTGTCACATACCCATTCCCTCTCAGGGCCTCCCTGCAACCGTCCTGCTCCTCTCTCTGCACCGGGAGTTTCCCCAGAGATGTCACCTCACAACTCGAGCTGGTCTGGTAAAACTTTCCTCGGTGCTCCCATGCTGGTATAAGGACAATCAGCCTTTCCCTTTC
This sequence comes from Haliaeetus leucocephalus, assembly GCF_000737465.1. Taxonomy (NCBI): domain Eukaryota; kingdom Metazoa; phylum Chordata; class Aves; order Accipitriformes; family Accipitridae; genus Haliaeetus; species Haliaeetus leucocephalus. The sequence continues at coordinate 1,333,735 of NW_010973138.1, forward strand.
CCTCCCTCCCCCAAAGCAGATCCCACATTTGAGTCCCCTCACGGGCATCTTCTGTCACCCCAAGATCTCCACATCTCCCAAATGATACATCAGGCTCCCCCGGCATCACACAGCATCTATGTACCCAGGCGAATGCAGGCAGCCCAACCCTCGGTGCCTTGTTTCACACGCCAGCAGACAGCCAGGACCGTAAGCTCCCCCGTGTGCCGCAGTGCATTGCCGGGGGCTCCCTGCTGCTCAGAGAGGGTCCCCGGGGAGGACGGGGCAGCAGCACCCGCATTGCAGCGGGGAGAGGCCACGCTGCGGAAGAGGGAGAGGCAGACTCCAAAGGACCGAATTGCACGCCTAATGTACGAATACTGGGGCAACCCAGGGCTCCCGGCCGGGCTGCTGGGGCTCACGGGAGGGCAGCCAGGGCCCACCACCGAGTTGAAGTGACCGTCCTGCTTCTGGAGCACAGGGGACACTCAGCACCCTGCGCTGGGCCACGCAACGTGCTCTGCCGGCCCCTCGACGCCCATGCCGAGCGCCGCATGCCGTCAGCAGGGTCATCGTAGGAAACACTGCCCTGGATTATGTCCAGCTCAATTTCTGCCAAGGATTTGCAGCATCGCCTTGGGTGAGCCCTTCTAGTTGAAGGCCACCGGAGGGAGCCCCAGCAAAGCAAATGAAGGCTCACGGGAGCTTCTGCATCCCTCATTTAGAGCAGTGGCTTTCACCGGGTCATCCCCAGGCCCTTCGAAATCAGGGGGTTATTTCGTGGGGAGGTCATGGAAAGCAAACCGAGAACAGCACGTCTGCTGTCAGGAGGTGTCCATCACTGCACGTCAGTCTGCTTCTTTACTAAGGCACAGGGCACAGCGATGCGGAAAAGCTCTAGAGCACCCATTGAGTACATGTGCTGCAGGGTAATGGGAACAGCCTGTTCACCTGAGCTTGTCACCCACATCTGGCCCAGGAGAACTCCCGCCGGATTTGGTGAGAGGTTTGTCTGACACAGGGAAGCAGCAAGAAGCTTGTTGTAGGTGTATTGTGCTTTGCCTTTCTGCAGGCTGTTACGACTGGGCTCTTTTCCTAAACAAAACATCTTCTGTAAAACGTATTTCAGGATAAATCCAACACACTCCTTTTTTGTGAACGTGGAGCTATGAGCAGAGTTCAACTGCAGACAGTAAAGGGAATGTGCAGGAGGGCCCCCCCCGCCCCCAACAGCTTGCTCTGATATTCCTGCTCTAGTCCACTGGTGGAAATACCTGCTATTTTTAGGTCTAATATTTGCTGATAAAAAAGCTCCACTGTGAGGGTACAGCCCCATGATGGGCTTGAGCTGAACAACTTTGCTGCTACAGAAAGGGAGAAGCCTTACACTTTGTCTTGCTCCTTCTACCCTATCCTTCCTGCTTTCCCTCCCTCCTCCCGCCTTGTGCTCCCGTCTGTGCAGTGCAGCCTCACTTCCCCCTATAAATTCTGATTGAAGATAAAATGATTCAGCTTATTAACCCAGCCATTTGAGCAAGTTCAATCCACTTACCATGCAGTCAGGCAAGTATGAGAGATGGAACAAAATAAGCACTGGGAGGGGTGGAGGGAAACTTGCCCCTTACACCGTGGCTGAGCTAATGTTAGCTAAGCTCCTGCTGTATCAGGAAACCATAACCAAATGAAGCCAGCTGGAGCCAGGCTGAAAACAAACAAAATGATGCAATGGGGATAGCAGATCTGCAAGCTGCTTTCCGGAGGACAGCGTATGCATAGGACTTGCGTGGGCTCAAGGGGCACTAGACAAATCCTTGGAGGAGAGATATAATAAGGGGTACCAAACTGATGAACTACTAAAGGCTCAGGAGGTCCACTGAACTCAAAAAAGTTGGAGGCTGGGAGTGTACCTGGGGAGACAGGGCAGCTCATGTATGCATACCCTGCTCTTCCTCTCTCTCGGGAATATGCCTTTTCTTTCACCAGGCACACACACACACTAGCAATCTGCTGTGTCCTGCCAGAAGGCAGCGTGTCCTCCTCCAGACAGGGAGGGGATTCTCAGCATTTCCAATGCAGACTGACCCATCCGTCCTGATAACCATGCAGCCATGGAAAAGCCTGCACCAGCCTGTGCTCCACCACCACACTGCAACAGCTGCTGGCAGGAGCACCTGCAGATGTTTCACCGCTGCTGCTGGCACCTCCATGCGCAGTCACCTGCACTGAGCTGGAAAAAGTCTCTGAACACGTATGAGTCAGTCCCCATAGCCTTATCAGTAAGCTCCTGCTGCACAGCCAGTGCCTCACCTTGGGGGACCGCTTCCAACAGTCAGGCAGCTCGGAGGGCCCCCAGTGCTCCAGCCAAGGCCAGATCAGACAACTGTTCTGGTGGGCTCCCCACCACAGAAGACAGCAGTGTGACTGGCGGGGCTTCTTCTAGCTTGCCAAGGTTTCCACCGAACTCTGCTTTCACTGTCTTGCTGTCCTCTCAGTCCTACCTGGGGGCAGCAAGCAAGAAATACCTGGAGAAGTTTCCCAAGAGTACTCAGAAGGGTCCAAAGAGATCAGCTTCTCCCCACAAAATGCTCCATCCAAACTGCCCAGGACAGCACAGTGAGGAATTTCCCTCAAAGGAGCAGCTGGATTTGCTTGTCAGATGGACATTGATTACTTTCAAGTCAATCCTTTTGGCCCTTGGGACATGTGACAGGGGAGAGGTGGATCAGGTACAGCCCTGGGGCAGCACTTCACAAGGCTGGGAAAGGAGGCCTGAGACAGGAGAGCCAGGATTACACTCACAGGAGCAGGCACTGAGAGCAGATGAAAAAAAGGTTTTCCTCCTTTTTCTGGGAAACAACAGGGATGCCATCCCCCCATGGCCACAGCACAGTGCTGCTGCTGAGCTGCCCACATTTGGGAAAAGCACAGGGGTCGGCACAGCCAGAGGGCAAGGGATGAAGCTCACTTTGGAAAAAACCACCTTCCTGGTCTTAGAACAGTCCTGCCAGGTTTGTATTGCTACTGTCTCTACTGACTTCTCTTCAGGATCATGCTAGCACACATCCTGAAGAAAACTTGAAGCAAGGGGGGCTAGAGGGCTACGGAGAAAGAAAACAGAGAAAAACCAAGTGATCTGCACCCAGATAAGGTAAGTGTAAACGATGGGGTGCCAAAAATCGAGCCTCAAAAAGTGGTTCTGGAGGAGCCAGAAGCAGGGCTGCAGCCTCGGGCACTGAACGTACTGGTGCACTGAGGTGTCCCTCTTGGCATGAATGAGGGGAGGCCGCAAACACATCGGTGCTTACCACTGTGTGCATAATGTTCCCCCTTCTGTCCCCCCCGCCTGTGGGACCAGGCCTGCGCCCCTTGGCGGGGTGCTTCACCCTCACTGCCAGCTAAAAGGTCCTGCCGCTTTGTGTGTGAGCGAGGAGATGGAGCGAGTGCAGCATGAGTGTGGAGATGTGCCTTTGCAGCACCATTTGGAGGTGGAGGGGCTGGATGCAAGACCTCCCTCCTTGTGAGCCTTGGCTAGGTGAACCCTCTGTCTGAACCATCAAGGCTGTTCCTAAATTCTTATCCTGACTCTGAACGTCTGTCCATCTTGCTTTTGGGAAAATCACCTGATTTGTATGCCTCCTCTGTAAAGGGAGGAGGATGGCATTTCTGTCTAGCTTGTAAGCTCCTCTGGGCAGGGAGAGAGGGCCCTTTATATAAAGGAACCAGCATAATGAGGGTCTTGACTTCCGACTGCACAGCAGCTTGCTGGACCAAAGTGCTAAACACAACATCAAATAACATGTTGAACTTAAAAGTCCTGTAGCTTTATTAATTTTCCTGTTTTTCAATTATAAGGCACTCTCTAATAGCAATAGTTAACAAATCAGCAGTGCTCCTAATCATGGGTTGGATCTCAAAAACTCTCCAAGGAAAGTTTCCATGAGACACTCAAATCTCTCAACCGTGCTCTGCAGTCTCTGCGCCATTGCTTCTCTAATATTGTTCTTTGACTCAGCATTTCCTCTCCTCTTCCTTGCCGTTCATCCTACCCCACTGACTGCTTCTCATACCCGACTAGTTAAATTTACCTTCACCCACAGCATCAAAGCTGTGCCCTTGTACCACTGATGGTGATCAGCGCTCAGCTGTGAGTGACCTGGAGGCCTCAGAGAGGGTCCATCCCCATGCGCTCCGTGGTACAGTCCTTCACACCCATGTATGTCGCCCCGACAGATGAAACAAAGACACAGCCAGTTTGCACCAGACATACTCCTCCCTCAGATTCTTATGGAGAATATAGCTACGAAGACCTCACCCTTTGCTGTGCTGTGTAGCATTTACTGGGGTTGCTATAATTAAGGATCTTTGATAAGATCTGCTTATATAACCATGGTGATTTGCAAAGTATAGGCATGGAAGTAGATTAGATGAGATTACTAGCTACAGCTCTGTTCTAATGTACACAAGTTGCCTTCTCTGATTAATTTTTTGACATTACATCTTAAATCGGTTCTCTTTCCTCTCGGTTGTGCCTTGTTCCAAGAGGTGTCAAGCAGAGAGCGGGTAAAATTGTTCAAAGGGTTTGCTGGCTGTGGATTACTAATTATCCCTACGCACGCACTGTTAGCAAAATCCTTTTAACCTGAGAAACCAAGTCCTGTGCACCGGCCTGGAACTCCAGGTACTTCTTTAATTAACACAGGGTTCTGAGCACCAGCAACAAGAAAGTGCTATTTTCCAGTGAATGCATTAAGTACTTTCTGTATTGACCCCCAGGATGTGTTCGTGTTTGTTTTAATCTCTTTTTTCTATATCCAAGCATTGCTGTCTTTTGTTTCACAAGCATTTTTTCTTCCCCTTTCCTCCTTGTTCTGCCTCTCTTAAAACTGGTTGCTTCCCTACCACCTTATTTTTTCTCTCACCTCTTTATCTCCAAACCAAATCTGGGTGGCACCATTTTCTCCTCACCGTGTGTCAGTTGGTATCCAGCAATGACACTGGGCTTAAGAAGGAAGACCAAAACAGAGGAAAGTTTGTGGCAGCATTTAACCCAATAGATTTAAGCAAGTTGGGGTGAGGGAGTAACCTGCAGTAAGTCACTAACCTGAACAACCCTGTAGCAGTGGAGAGTATGTGTAAAGCCTGGGAACATATCCAAGCTGTGTTTCTCTCTCCTGAGTCCTGCAAATGTCCTCATTTAGATTTGGGAAAAATAAAATATGAAATAATGAGTAGTTACATGGAATTCTGCCTTTGATTCCTGCTTTTCTCTGGACACCCTTTCCTTCATGTCTCTTTTACTTTGCTGGCTCCTGTCTTCCCTCCCACCTTTCTAGCTGTGCTGTCAACATTAACTTCAAAGGGTCTTCTTCCCTCTCCCTCTCTTCTTACACTCCTTAGTTTCTGTCCCAGGTTCCCTTCTTTCTTCTAAGCTTGGCCCTGTATGCAAGGTGAAGTCACTGAAGGAAGCGGAGAAGGAACCTTTTATCCTCGCTGCGACACGTCCATGCGATGTTGCCTCCAGTGTTCGTTGGCTCTGTCCACACCGCTGCCCTTCTGTTAGGCAGATGCACTGCAGCATCTCTTTCTTCCAACAATGGTTCGGCTACACTGACACAAGGGGAAGATATCCCACTTCTCAGATGATCAGTCACAAGACTGCTAACACCTCTTTGACGCTGGATCAATTACAAGCTCATTGACATTGCATGAACTCGCACACAAAAAGACGTTTTGTTTCATTTCTTGATTCATTCTTAGATACCTATGGAAGGAAGAAACATGTGAAAAGACTGGCTGCTATTACTGTGCAAAGCACAAAGATCCCTCCCCCTGACACACCACGGGTACTGTGCAGGCACAGCACCCTCCTGCTCTGGTGTGTCATGGTGACGGTCCTCCTGTCAGCATGTGCACGGCCAGGCTGAGCACAGGAGGAAAAGGGGACGCCGAAAGAGGCAGAGGGTTATAAAGTTCTGGTGGGGATGGACTCCGCTGCCCCCAGTGTAAGGGGCACCCCTGATACAGAGAACTGCTGAGAAAATGAAGAGCAAAATATGAGTAGGTTTATTTTTCAATAATTCTATGACCCGTAAGGCGTAGTCCTGGTCCTCGAACTACTGTCTCACAAAACTGAGAAAACATTAGTCAAGCATTCTCTACCCAGCCAACCATTACCAGCACCGTACCAATTCCACAAGCCACAAAGCAGAACTCCGTGCAATTTTGTCTTTCAGCTTGTACTCCTAACGAGTTATTTTAGGCACCTTCTTTCGCTGGAGGCATTGTAACATTTCTGCTTGTCAGGGAAAAAGGCGTATTTTCAACACAGGAGCAGCTGTTTTGATTTGTTTTCTAATAGCATCCTCAGGTCAAGTTACGTGTCTGTGAAACATGGATCCCAGGGTCAGCAGACTTCAGCACAACAACTGACTTACAGAGTGTCTAAGTTAAAGACACGCTTTGGAAAATGTTTCTTGCTCTCAGCAGTACACCACACAAGCTAGAGCAAAGGGAAATCTAAAGTGAATGGGGTCTTTACAAGATAAGGAGCGAGAACCCAGTGCATTTCAAGTAGTGAAAACAGATTTTAATTCCTCAGGAAAAACATCATTCAACATGTTTTAGCTGAAGGCTTTAACAAAAACATTAAAGCAAAAATCAGTGCAAGTTTGTTCTGCTTATTATGTAAAGTATATACTCCGTGAACACACATTACAGGCTGCTTTCAGTTATGAATGAAAATCATCAGGAACTTCTACTTTGTCAGAGCTCATTGCAGGCCACTGCAGTTGTAGTTCCCCTGACGGCTCGGGCTAGGTCAAGACTCACAGCAGGTTCCCACCAGGTGACTGAGCTGATCTAGCAGCACGCCGCTACTGAAAGGGGCTGTCCCACTCCTTCAGTCCTGATCTTCCCTCGCGCTAGCTCTGGCACTCATTGAGCTGCTCAGTGAGCCAGTTCAGTTCACTCCATGAGCAGCAAATCACTCTTCTATTTGCAGGTTTGGCTTCTGCTAGTTTAGTGAGTTTAAACTGCAGTTGTAAGCCTAGGTGGGAGGCAGACCAACAGTGAGCAACTGAGGCAAAGAAGTGCATCCTCTAACGCACTAACCTTATTGGGCACATACACTGCAAGGCAAAGCTAAGCGGCAGTACCTGTTCTCTGGCAACAAGATCTTCTGACTTTGCCAGGAATTTCTGCTTCTAACTCCTGGATCACAACTGTGAATTTGAAGGGAAGCCGGGGAGTGCAGGAGGAAGGAGCGAAGGGAAGTTTGTCTGCACGTGGCAGAAGTTCTAGCGAAAAGCTTTTGTCATCTCAGTTAAGGAGCAGTGGAGAGCAAGTGAACTTTACATCCCAAAAGAGTACGTACAGGAAGAACATGGCAGGACATACAGTGGTGCCACGAGGACTGTCCTTGTCCTGTGACGGGTCACGGCATCTTTGAATCAGCTCAAACCAATGGAGGAATTCCAGAGGATGTCACAGAAAGCAACTAGACTCCCTTCACTGGGTGTAACTATTGTCAAAGTAGCGAAACGTTACTAAAATTGCCGTTCCAGTTTTAAAGCAGATGCATTTTAAAAATCTTTTGTTGGAGTCAGACAGAAAAATAAACATTTAGCTTACTTCCTCAGAATTGGACTTGCTGTTAAGTTTCAATTATATTGTGTTACGGCACAACACAGCAAGCACTTGTGCTTGCAAATAGTCCTATGGACTACAACTGGGGCTGTGAACACTATGTGAAATAAAGCGTATTTTTAAGTGTTTCAGGGAATATTCCAAAATATCTAGGAGATGAATTTTACTTGTAATACACTGAGTGCTCAGTCTTGTTTTCTGCATCAAGAAAATGAGTAAGTTTGCTGTCCTGCCATGATTTTCAGACTGGAACACCACTTTTGTTGAAAATGCTGATCAGGCTGTATAGTATCAGCATCTTCCATATGCATTAGTATTCCACTTTCAATTCCCTTGGTTCAAATTTGCAGGTTTTGGCCCACAATGAAGCTTCCCAAAATGATCAGAAAGAATTTGGTCCTACCCTCCACTCTGCTTTTAATTATAATGCATGTTTTCTTTACAGCTTATCCAACTTTTATTTAAACTCCTTCAGAACCCGCACCTTCCTGCCCTTGAGCAATTAGTTTATTCCAGCACTCGAAATCACAGTAACAAAGGTCTAATTTGGATTTGTCAGTGTCCTTTGTACTGATGACTAATTGCAGGAAGACCCTTTAGCTCCTAAGCAGGATCCTTATCTTCTCTACAATCATAAAATTGTCTCTTAATGCTGTGTCCCAGCAAGCCCTTCTTCCATGTCTGCCTTCAGTCATTTTTTTTTCAGACTGCCATCTTTAGAGCTGTCACACCCTTTAGCCACCTGCTTCAGTATCCATCAGAGGCCTCTCAATTTCTTTGAACCACTGGCAAAGCTGCGTGTCTTTTGCTCTGAGCTTACTCAGCCAACATTCAGAACGGGTACAACACCCCGACGGCCACAGCACACTGCAGAAAGGGAGGAGGGCCTAACCAGGAAATTTGGGCACACATCTGGACACAGGGGCCCAGCACACTTCAGCAATTCCCCCGGCTGGACCACCGGGAGATCAAAACAAGCGTTCCGACGGGTGCAACGCTCCCGACGAGATCCGTGCCAGTCTCCGCGGGCACAAGAGAGGCCTCCAGTTCCCGCAGGGCACTCTCCGTTCCGCCACAGGCCGCTCGGTCCCTGGAGGGCAGCCGGCGCGCCCCTCCCGGACTCTCCCGCGGCGAACAGCACCGCTTTTCTCCTCTGCTCTAGCGAAGGCAGGGCTCTAGGCCCGGCAGCAGCCCGGACACCGGCCCGGGGAGCTCCCGCCGC
>NW_010973138.1:1343372-1368813 GCF_000737465.1 Haliaeetus leucocephalus
CCTCCCCTTCCCCCTCCTCCCGCGGCGGCTGCGCTTTTCTGGCGGCGGGCGGGAGCGGTCGGGGCCGCTGGGTGCCGAGCTTCCCGCCGCCACCGCCTCCTGCCAGAAAGGGCCTCTTCTTCCCCTTTTGTTCGTGCCTCTGCGCCTCGCAGCAGCCCGAGAGCTTCCGCTCTGCTGCAAGGACAGCGACTGGTTATTTCTCCCCCCTCCCCAGGGTGCGGAGGATTTCCCCGACTGCTGCATCCTGATCCTCAGGCTTCTGCCTGCAGCCTTCCACGCGTCGGGAACGCCTCTAGTTTCTCTGGTTGTTGGAAGCATACTTAGAAAACCCTCCTAACGAAAATTTGGTCACCGTCGGCCTGACCAAACCAACGTGTTTTTCCACTCGTAAAAATGCAAGGGGGCATCGATGTGCTACTGGACTAAATTACTCTTGTCAGCCCCTGGCCGTGAGGCTTCTGTTTTCCTTCTACTTTGTAGTGCTACGGGCCGGTTCCAATTCGCTCGTCTGTCAGAAAAGCGATATCGGCAGCTTCTCTTGAGCTCTGCTACCGTAGATATATTAAGAACTACTCTCTGATATAATGCATTACCGTTTAACAGTATTAGTGTATGCCCACACGGCAGGCATGAAACTCCTGTACTGGTTTTATTTTCTATTCAAAAAGCAAGCAGAACTCTCCAGAAAGTGTTGAAGGTGGAGGCACTATTGGAACTTTTATAGTTAGATTATTTTTTTTTTGTTTCAGGATAGAGTTCAGAAAAGACAGTAAGTATATTGTAATGCTAAGTATGTATTCTCAAAAACATAATGAAGAGTAAGCATGTTACAGTTTTACAGTAGAATGTTTTGCTAGAGATCAGATATGCTTTAGTACTTTAATATTTCTCCCCGCTGTGAGTTGATGTTGGTTACACAGGATTGTGGAAAGAATTGGTGTTAACTATGAGCATGGGAATAATAACCTTTCTTCCAGGAGAATTCTTATGTTTCACTTACCCATGTATAGCCCATAATAGTGTTCTTGCCCTTCAGAATTTTGCATTCAGTTTTCCCAGTCAAGGTAACTAAACTCCTTATGGTTTTCTTTCATCATTCCATGTGAATTACAACAATATGTGAGAGTTTTACTGGCATTCCTAAATCAGCATAGTTTTGAAGGTGTCCTGAGATGATAGCTAATTCAAGAAAAGCTTGTGGTTTAAAAAAAATATTAAATGCTTCCTTTTAAAATTATTAACTACATTCATGGAAATGGCTTAAATAAAAGAATTTATTTTGCTTATGTGTAGTTTCTCTGTAACATGGGTTTTTCTCTTACCTGAATTATTTCAAGTATTGTGTTGGCAGCAGTCTGAGTTACCCTTAGAGTATAACTTTAAACAGGTGGTTTATAAAACATTAGGTCCGTGCAACTGTATCAGCTTTAAAGCAGGTATATTGCCTAGATTAGAGGGTTGCATGAACTAAGACACAACCATATAGCTCATAGTGTAACTTTTCAGACTGTTTTTCACATTATTTCCCATCACCCAGTGAAACCGATAGACAAGAATGGAAAACCAGAAGTAGTGATCGCTTCTGTCCACAGTGGTGTCATGAATGCGCTTTGGGTTTGAGTAGTGGGTGAAATCAATTAGATGACTTGCTGTGAAGTAGGGGTAAAGAGGAATGAATATAAACAGGTTTGCTGTAATACTTTCCTGTGCTGTTTTGATTTATCGTTTTTCTATGTTACTTCTCCGCATCAAGATAAAGGCATTTAGGGCATATGTTTTATTGGAATTGCATGCTAGTGTTTTCTATTCCAATATGTAAATACTTTGGTTTTTTTATTTGCAGAGTCAACTGTTCATTTTATTTCAAAATTGGAGCTTGTCGTCATGGAGACAGATGTTCTCGGTTGCACAACAAACCAACATTTAGCCAGGTTTGTTTTCCTTTTGTTTTCTTTCTTGTGGAAGTATATTCTTGCTTCTTTAAAATGTAGATTCTCAGATACAAGTGAATAATTACTGAGCTCCAGATTAACTAGTTCACTTTTGGCCCTAGTTTATACGGGTTTTTGGTTTTTGGGGGATATTCCATTTGCTTCTCCCAGCATTTCTAATTATCTCCTGTCACCCTTAATGGCTGCAGGAAGCGATGCTGTTGTAAGCTTGCCTGTAGTAGAGACCAACCAGTGCTAACTTTCAGGTGAGTGTGCCTTCTCAGTGGTGTTTAGGCACTTAAACCATCCCAGATCTTTTTAATCACAAACAATGTTCCACCTGTCTCAAAGGTGTGAACTTAAGTCTTTTATGCGTATCATAGAAGAAGACTAATTAATAAATAAAAGCAACTTGTCTGTCATTACATTCGCTCTCTGACCAGGCTCTTAAGTTTCAAGAATAATTTGCATACTTCCTTTGAATGTGAAAGAATTGTTTCTTGAAAACAACTTGCCTGGTTGCTGAGGGTGTACATGTCAGTTGACTTGACAGATTATTTAATCTTTGGCTATGTGAACATTGTTAGAGACATGATATGTGACTGCATGTCTGCCAGAAAAGGAAGAAAGAAAGAAAAAAAAAAGGTGCAGTGGTGATAGGGTTTTTATTATTACGAGCTCTGTAGTTTTCAGAAATTATGTTCCTGGAGAACCGTATGCTTTGCCTCTTTCTATCACTGCTGATTGTCAAGGTATACAGGTAAATAGATTTCTTTGAGAATATTGTCTGTGATAAGTAGTGCCTATGAAAGTTGTTGCATTATCAGCAGTTTTACCTACAAAGTTAAAGTTTACATAGCAGTGGAGTCCTCTGCAAGTTCATTTTAGCTGACGTGGAGCAGAATTGATGAGAATGGTGGGCTGTTGTTGATTTGGGGAGAATTAGGGAGGCAAGTACTATCTACGTGACTGGAGTTCAGAGCGATGGTGCTCATGAAGTTAAACTTTGCGAAGTGCGTAAGTGGGCAGGGGGAATTGTAGGGCAGACTGTCTAAGCTGCTGATCGATAGGGACCATTGCTGGTACTTCATCTACAAAAGCAGTCTTCCACTTCTGGGAATGTAATAATTTTTAATGTAAGTATTGTATCTAAAAAAGAATAGTGTCCATTTTCAAAACTACTGTGTGTTGCTGACCTACATGGAGAGCATGCTAAAATATGATTGGTTATTTAGAGACCTGAATTCAGGTCATTGGCTACTGGAAAAATTTCTAAATTAGACAACTTGTACAGTAGTTGTCTTCAAGTTTAAAACAAACAAAAAAACAAACAAAAAAACCCCAAACCAAACCCAAACTATGTCTTTTTTTTACTTTTTTTTTTTTGTGCGCAACAAAGATTTCCTCTGTCAGTGCAGCCTTTAGAAACTGCAGCTAGCAAAGCCAGCTGAAGTGGGTCAGCAGGGCATGTCAAATTCATCCAGTGATGTCTGGGACTGCTACAGCATCACACCTGGCAGACGTGCTGTACTGTAACGTCTCTGACATACCTGGCAGACGTGTAGGGTTCACTACAGAAATCTTTATTTGTATGCAGATTGATAATCAGCTGTGATAGAAAATAGAAGAACAGATACCTTACTAATGGGAAGTTACCGGCACAGTATTTTTATCTTGTGTTGCTATTGCTGGTGCAGCTACTTTATAGAAGAGCTGTGTTACGAAAGGTCATGCAATACCGGGTGATCAAATTACCACCAATCAGCAGAAACACTGTAACTATAAGCATGTTTCTGGCTCTCTCCAATTGTAGGCTAAAACATAGTTATTTTAAACCTGGGCCATGGAAGCACAAAGCTTTGGTTGGTATGATCATACCCATTGTAAAACAAGTGTGTGATTTTAAATGTGATGTTACAGATCTTTTACATGTTAAGTGGGCAGCTTATGTAGGTATGACATTGTTGGTCCTGTGACTTCTTTAAGCTCTGAATTCTTACTGTGACTAATAATAATGTGTAAGCTAAAATTATTTGGGGATTGCAATTCATACTAACTAACATTGAGCTTGTATTTTAAGTAATCAAATTTCAATTTTTGAGCTGCTTACAGTGATATGGACGTTTGGAATTTTTTTGTAATATTAGTTTACTAACTTAAACATGGTTTGTTTTTTCAGACAACTTGATTTTAAGAAGAACGGTACAAATGTAAGGTTTCAAGTCTGCCTGGGCTAATTCTTCAAGTAAAAAGCAGAAGGGCTAAAAGGATATTGTCCTTGTTTGAAGGATCGGAAACATGTGAACCTATGATGCTATTATATTATTTAAACAGAAATTCCACCAAGAAATTCCTGATGCACAAAATGAGACATAGCTCTTGCCTAAAAACCTTACTGTCTGGTGTAACTTTTTAGACTCTGTGGCATTATGTATTACAAGCTGTGCACATAACACTTTTTTTTTTTTTCCCCCCCTAGACTTACAATAATGAATCTGGTCTTGAAAGTTAGGCATCTCCATATCATGTAGTTTGACGTTTTAGGTTATTGTGCCTCACAACTCCCACTTTGAGGATAGCTATTGAGACAAATGCAGCTCTTTCTTGGTGGTTAATTAAAACTGTTTTCATAATATGATGGTCTGGATGCAATTTTGGAAGATATTCTGCAAATACAAAAGGAAGCCTTAAGAATAAAATATTACTTTTAGCTGTTTGCAAACAAGTTGTCTCTTTGCAATTGTCTATTATATGCACAGCAGCCAGTAGAATTCCCCTTTTTATTTTTTTTCCCCGCAGACCATCTTGATTCAAAACATCTATCGTAACCCCCAAAACAGTGCACAGACGGCTGACGGCTCACACTGTAAGTCCCACAGTTGGAGAAATTTTTTTAAAGAATGGTGTTAAAGAGCCCACTCCTAATTATGAGAAAATAATGTTGGCTTCTGAGCTGCTGACATAAAGCTGTTGCAAACAGGACAAGTGACGGAACTCTTCTTGCGCATAGATCAAGAACTTGTCAAATGTCTGCAATTCAGAATGCAGGATTGACTGCGTAAATTGGACTTGACGCAGATTCTCTTTTGCACTGCAAAGTGAAACTTGGTTGCTTAGTAACTGCATTTTTTAAAGGGTTAAACTGCAGACACTTCTCAAATTCTTGATTTAACAAAAAAAAAAATAATAGGTGTATATATGATGTACGGTAAGTTTCCCAAAACTGTGGGTTTTCTTTCATCTTAACTTTTTTAGGAAAATGGAGATTTCATGTTATGCTGTAATTATTGTATTACTTCCTTTCCTGGGATTTTGCTACTTGGAAACCATTCAGTAAAACCAAATTCAGACAAATTATTATGCTTGTAATTTGAATACTGTTTGGATGCCATCTATTACATATCTGCCTGAAATCCTGCAAAACCCCTCTATAGTAATATTGGTGAATAAAATAAAAAAAATACAATAATGGAGTATCATGAGATCTCTATTACTTTACAGTGTTAGGTTGATTCAGAAAGGTCACCAGCTAAGTGAAAGTTCTCCTTTTTGGGAGAGAATAACCACCTCTCTTTCAGCACAGACTCGGCTAAAGCGACCCTAAAGGAAACCGGTTTCTTGTTAAAATTATTTTCCATAATATAAAGTTGTTGCGTTTTGTATTTCAGACCATTGCCCTCTTGAACATTTACCGTAACCCTCAAAACTCTTCCCAGTCTGCTGACGGTTTGCGCTGTAAGTTCATACAAGTTCCTTCACTGGTTCCCTGGGCTTGATTGTCAGAGCTCAGTGTCGACTTAAGCTGGTCTACCATTTTAGTTTAACAGATCAAACTGACCACGTTTCATTAAATGTGTCCAAAACAAACACACAAGCACACAAAAAAAAAAAACCACCCAACTTTTTTGTCCCACTCACCTTCCTCCCTGCTCCCAAAACTATGAGGGGAATCTGAATACCATCTATTAAATCAAAAAGGGTTGAAATTGTACTTCCCCTGTAAAGCAGTCTTGGTTGCACTGCTTTCTTCCCTCTGCCTTTCTCCCTGCCAGTTGCCTGCATCCTAGGAATGCTTTTCTGTATGTTTTGTGCTATCTGTTAGGTTCCACTGTCTAAAAGAGCAGGCCAATGACATGTTGACTTCATCCAGAACAAATGTCCTGCTCTGTAGATGTTAGGAGAACTTGAATTTGAAACTTTTCAGACTGCATGCAGAAATTTATCCTAGGTTAATGCAGCTTCCATGTAGAACCTACTTTGGAAGAAAACACTTTGACTGACAAACACTTCCCTGCTGGCAGCTGTCCTTTTTGGATAGGTGCATGCTTAAAATTCTTTCCATGCTTTGAAAATTCAAATTCCAAAACCAAGTTGCATATTTACATAGGAAAATATATCTTTAAAAGTACTTTTGAGGAGGGGAAGGCATTTGGGTATGGTCATGAACAAATTTAATGACTCCTCATGAGGTAGGAATGGGCATAAGAAAACACACCTACTGTGAGACTGGCAGAAGTTAAATGACCAGGATTGTTGATCGGCGATTATTGATATATCATTGTGATTGAATTATCAATATTAGAATAAGATTTTTAAAAGAGAAAAAAAAAGTTTTAGGACCAAAAAGGATTGGTGTTACTTTCTAACTAATATTTCTTGTTGAAGTGAATATTGACTGTGTGGTAATAAAGCTTTGTTTGGCTATTCCTTTTTTCGACTGTTGGATTATAGACTAGTTCAGATTAGTTACCAGCATTTGATTAGACATGCTTTGTAAAATCAGCCACTAACTTAAAAGTCAACGCTGTCTCTTCTGCTTCTAAAAGTAATAATGGCCCAATTAAGTAATTTGAGTTTTTTGTCACACAATCGAGCTAGATATGTAATGAGCTATGTAAGTTTGTCTAGATGCTTAAACAGTTCTATTGGTTTGTAGGCTTTCTTGTTGCAGATGCTTAGTAGTTAATGCTGTTTCAGTAAACCAAAAAATGTACAGTTGGGTATTTCCACTCTGTCCCTAAATTCTCAATGCGCTGGTAACTAATTTGCACAGAGTTACAGCAGTTTGGTCTGTGGAGCTGTTTAGATTGTACAGCTGCAAGAAAGAGTCTTGAACAGATTCTCTAGCGTTCTAAATGTTGGTATCCAACTCTAGTTTGTCTTGACAAGCGGGTAGCTATTTAACAGAGCCTAACTGTACCTTCTGTGGTAGAGCTGGAGCTCTGTTACCATTAGGTTTGCTGAAACTCCTGGCTCCCTGGTTTTTCAATATTTGTCCCTACTTAAGTACTGCATGTATTTTAAATGGATAACTTGGGTAGCTATTTAATGCTTTTGTTGTTGTTGCTTAACTGTCTTCCTTTCTATTGCCGTCGTAGAGGATTAACCTTAGTTTTGAACAGCAATAGTTTTCCTGAGTATTTTAATTAGTAATTGGGCTTCTCAAGGTTCAGATACCGGTAGCCCTGGAATATGAATGTTTGTAAAGCCTGTGCATATGTATGCTTCCCACTTTAGAAGGACATTCAAGTAGTCATTAACTAACTGTTGCTTATGATCTCCTAATTTGACAATGGAATCTCCTTATAAGTTTTTAGCACTTGTCCATCTGGTAAAAAGTAGTTATTTCCAGTATGGCTCACAGAGCCCCTGACATCTTTAAAAAAATATATCCTTAGGTATTAGTAAGCTGTTATCAGTGGTGTTGGCAGAACCTTGGGAATATAGTTAAGTATTAAACTGTCTAGAAATACTGGTTTAATGTTTGATATTCCTTAATCTGCTATATAACGGTGGGGAAGAAGAAAGTTCTTAAAAGCAAATGTTTCAAATGCAGAAACATCGTTAGCCTAAACTATATAACAAATGCCCCGTAGCCTTCTTCAGGAGATGAGCTGGGTGGAAGAAAAGTAATTACAGTTCCAGAGAGTGTGTCTGGTTAATATTAGAGCCTTTGAAGAAAAATGTAAAGTTTGTCCAAATGGTAATACTAGCCAAATACAACTGAGCCCAAAGCATCTTTTTTTTTTTTTTTTTTGTAGCAGCTAGAAGTGAATAAACTCAGCGTTGTTGGCTCGGTTTCTTGTCTTTCACGTTCTGTGAACTAGAACAGTAGTGTTTGTAATTTAAAGGCTAGAATATTTTTCTAGCATAAAATGCAGGGTTCATTTTAAAACTGCTCCGCTTGATCTTAATAAACCACGTAACTGCTGAAGAGCTAATACATTAGGCTTTAATGTATACAGCTTCATGTAGTTTAAAATGCTGTAGACTGGAAGAAATAAATGAAATTCATTTTTATATTCTTAATGCTTTGAAAAATCAGCCAAACTTACATTGTTTTTTATAGCAGCAGGCAAGCAGCGCTCATTTGTAAAGTCCAGCTTGGAGCATGAAAATAATCTAACCTGAATATATGGCTGGCTTGTCTTGCACTAAAAGGTGTTCTGCAGGACTACAGAAAAATTAAGTGATATTCAAAATTAAACTAGAAAATTGCTCTCTACTGCAAAGCACTATGGTACCCTTCTTTGAGGGCACTGAGAAAAGTGTGTCATTTCAATAACTATTTTGAGCAGATTTAAAAAAATATTCTGGGCTATGTTACATTGTGAACTCTTAAATTCTAGTGTATATGCTGGAGAGGTGGACATGTTAAAATGAAATTCTGCCTTTAGGAAGAGGAACACTAAATTGTAATAATGCTTTAAAATATGCAAATGTAACAAAGCACTTGCCTTCTGTTTAGGTAAAAATGTTGGCAGATAGAGGGTGGGACTGTACATTTAATTTAAGTGATATTTCAAAGTAATTCCTTTCCCCTTTCTTTAAATTTGTGGCATACAAGTTTGGCTCTGATTAAAACTTGTTTTGATTTGATCATGTCAATGTAATGTTTTGACATATACTTTGGGGACTCAAAGGTCTTCACACATAATTATTTTTAATATTCCTATTAGTTAGCTCCATGCTATATGGTGTCTTTTATGCTCCAGACGGCCTCTCTAGATTGTTTTGTAGTATGATCAAAATCTCTTCTTCCTTGTTTGTAGGCTCTAATCGATATGACTCTTGATTTTTACAGGTGCTGTGAGCGATGTTGAGATGCAGGAACATTATGATGAATTCTTTGAGGTATGTAAAAGATGTAAAAATGCATTAAAATGTTCGTGGATTTGTCAACACAGATAAGTTAGATGGATTCAGTGTACAGCACAATTAGATGGATTCAGAGAAAAGCGCTTGTTTCCTCAGGCGTTTGTATAAAACTTACAACTTTCAATGCTAAATATTTCCTGGTATAACCTTTGTTTAGTTTGGCTTTAACTTTACTGTTTATAACAGGCTTTGTTTAAAAATCAGCAACTTAAGCAATGTAGCATTTTGAGTCCATGATCCCCCTCCTTTCCTGTAAATTTAAAATATACTTAATTATTTGTATAGAAGCAAATTAAGTAAAACTATAGCATCAAGGCTTATATGTAGTGTTTTCAGTGCATCTTATGTATTCTGTAAAAACTGTATGCATAATGTTTTCCATAGCTTTTTATTGTATCTTGTTAGTGCTGTACTTAGATGGGCACAGTACAGGCCAAGCAAGTACTAATTTTAAAATCAGAAATGTAAAAAAAGGGGGGGGGTTGTTTTGCTCTTTTTTAAGAAAGGCCTTCTTTTGTGCTTACTAACAGCTAAATGCAGTACTTCTTTACTTACAACTAATGTGCTGCAAACTTTTAATTGGTTGCTTTGTGCTTAGGAGGTCTTCACAGAAATGGAAGAAAAATATGGTGAAGTTGAGGAGATGAATGTTTGTGATAACCTTGGAGATCATCTAGTTGGAAATGTATACGTAAAGGTAGGATAAAGAGAGACATGTTTATATAATCAATAGGGGTGGTATCGACTTATAATTTTAAAAGCTACTGTATGCTTGTAGATTTTGCGAGAGTAGCTCTTCAGGATATAAACTGCTCTCCAACTTCACAATATGAAGTAGAAAGAGTGAAAATGTGAATGGGATCTAAAAGAAATTTTAAAGAGATGATGAGAAGCTTTCTTGATAGTCAAAATCTGTGTCATTTTCATAAACATTAACACTTTTTTTTTTTTTTTTACATTGTTATAAACAGTCACCACTGCTGGATTGTTTAGTTTGCCAGGATTAATTTGGGGTCTGTCTTCCCATCACACTGCCTTTTAAGCACTTCATTATGAGCAAAGGTTAATTCGCAACAGGTGTGTTTATTTTCAACAGGTGCATTTATTTTCTAACTTCCCGGTTAAAGAAAACATCTTGTAAACAAGTTAATTTGGCAGTAGCTGGGTGGTTTAAGGTGCAAACTGGAGCACTTAAGTTTAGCTCTTAAAAGTCTTTGGTATCTTTTGAATAATGAGTACAGAGTTGTCACCTGCAGAGATTGTATTGTGTCTGCACAGTGTTGGAGAGGTGTGAGAGTCTTTGAATATTTTTACTGTACATTCCCTTAACTGCAAAGTATTTTCATACCTAAAATTCTCAGCTGTGTAGGTCCTAATCAGAAATAAGTTGTTTTTAAATTTGAAATTCCTTTTCACAGTAAAACACCTGCAAATTTTTAAGTTTTACATTCATCATAAAACAGGATCAGATTTTTGTAAATTCTAATCTAAATGAATGAGAGCTTCAGTTCTTATGCAGATTTCTCTTAAATGTCATATCTTTTAATACAAGCCACAAAACTTGAAAGACCAAATAGAATAATTAAGATGTCAATGTTTTGATTAGCTCTGAGACCTGATTAATGAAAAGCTAGCATCTTTACCCTTGATTTGATGGACTATCCCAAGAACTGTGAAGTAGCTTCTAGTTTGATTACTAGTCCTAAGCCTCAGATACTGCATAACTGATTTGATAGGAATGTTTGATCTACTTCTGTTGCTTCTCTGTAATGTGAGAAAATGTTAATTTTGCTTTTAGTTTCGCCGTGAAGAAGATGCGGAAAAGGCTGTGATTGACCTGAACAATCGCTGGTTTAATGGACAGCCCATTCATGCTGAGCTTTCACCTGTGACTGACTTCAGAGAGGCCTGTTGCCGTCAATATGAAATGGGGTAAAAAGTGACTCCCTCTTTGCCAATGACAGTATCTTTGAAATTGTTGCACTGACAGGGTGATTGCTTGGCTGTGGCTTTTATGTGTAAGAAGAAAACCACTTCAGACAATGTTAAGATGGAGTACCTGCAGTGAACCTCTTGGCTTTTGCCATCTTTTTAGGATTTTGATCTAGGGAGTCAGTGTCAGTAAATGATGCTTGCAATTAATGGGTTTTAATGCTAGATGTGATTAACTTTTAGATGGCTAGAGGTCCCCTAGGGCTTAGGGCAAACAGATACAGTGTAGAGCTGGGAATTTTAACTGTCTGTCTTGAATTCCGTTTCAGAGAGTGTACACGAGGAGGTTTCTGCAACTTTATGCATTTGAAGCCCATTTCTCGAGAGTTAAGACGTGAGTTGTATGGGCGTCGTCGTAAAAAGTAAGTTTGCTTTTAAACACGATTAAAACAGGTAAATTAAGGATCAGTTGCTGAAAATTCTGAAGGCAAATCTTTAAACTTAAGTCCTCTCTTGTTTTTTCTAATGCAGTTCTGACACATGCCAATGAAAGGGCATCATGTAAAGCTGGCAAGTGGCCAGTTTAGAACAAAGGAATTGGTTTTTGTTTAAAAAAAAAAAAAGTTAAGGTGCTTGCTCTGCGGTGCTGTGGGTGCTGAAAGTTGATGTGGCTTTAAGAGAAGGCAGGCTTCAAGAAGAATATTGACTGAGTTACTGAGTACATAGGACCTCCTGTGGTTCAAATCTCCAAACTGCGAACTTAGAGGCAGACATTATTTGGGAGAAGTATTGCTTTATGCCTTTTCTCTATTTTATTCTCTTCTAAATGTATTTGCTCATGACTTCTGTTAGAAGCAGGCTACTTGGCTAATGGGCATTTTGGCAGGATCAGATTGGCCACTTTCAGCATTATGCACAATCAAGCATATCTATAGATTATATTCAGGGCTCAACCTTATTTAACAGTTAACAGCTAACTTTTCTAGCCTGTATTCATTCCTTAGTGTTAGTAATAGGCAGTCACTGTACTGAGCTCACTTTTTGTTAACGCTAGCCTCACAGTGTGACCCTTCTTGATAGGAATTCTTAGTAAGCCAAAGGAATAGTGATATTGCTTAATGGCAAAAAAAGATTTGATAAATACATTTTATTATTTATTTATATTAAATTACTTATTAAGGTACCTTGTAGAAAGGCTTATACCACTGCTGTTACTATGATACCTGTCTTGTGGATGGTTCACTTTGAGCTGGATTCAATCTGCTTGCTTTTAGGACCTTGCTGTTCAGGATAGGCATATAACATTATTGAGTTTCTTTTTATCTAGAGCACAATTTTGTAGGTTTCCTTCAATCACAGAAGGAGCCTGGGATTATGAACATGTGTTTTTCTATAAATGTCTCTAATTGGCAGTGTCTTAGAATTTGTGAGGATGAATTTAACTTTGGAAAATTTAGATTGTGTTGCTTAGGCATGTGTATTTGTGCCTAAATACTTTCTGAAATATCCCAATTAAACTAATTTAAACTGAAATGTAAGCTTTTAAGATGTTTGAGTGATTTATGAAAAAGACGATGTATGCTCTTGTATTAGCCTATTAGGTCATTTTTATGACTCTGGATCTCTCAGACGTAGTAACGCTAATTAAAAGGTATCACCTTTTATTGCAAGAAAGATCAGACTTGTGTGTTTGGCTTTGGAATATGATTGTTTTACCCATAGCCCAATTTCAGTCTGTGGTAAAACAAAATAGCTGAATCCTCCATCCAGTTTTGTCTTTATTGGCGCTATTTAAATTCTTTATGCAGCTAAAGCTGTCACAGGTTAGCAGTAAGGTTTGTTATAAAAAAATTGGTTCTTGTGTCAGTGGGGTTTCACAGGTAGATCGTATAAACTAGACTGACCTGAAAGTAGTTCTACACAGAATGAAATACATAAGGTTTTTTTGAGTAGAGAAAAGGAGAGTAAACCAGAACTTTTGAATAACACATTAATTTAGTAATTCTGGACCGCTTGGTGGTATGCAAGAGTTATGTCTGTGTGTCTGTCATAGTAAAATGCCCAGAGAAGTTGTGGATGCCCCATCCCTGGCAGTGTTCAAGGCCAGGTTGGATGGGGCTTTGAGCAACCTGGTCTAGTGGAAGGTGTCCCTGCCCATGGCAGGGCGGTTGGAACTAGATGATCTTTAAGGTCCCTTCTGACCCAAACCATTCTACGATAAAATTCGTCACCACACACTTGCACCCCGAAACATCTCACTATGGAACAATATTTTGCAAACTTAAGACTTGTAAGCATTCATTTCCCAGAGCTTTTTAGTTCTGTAAGTTCTACACCTATTTAAAACTGTACTGTTTACCTGTTTTATAAAATTGACTTTTCTAAAATGCTTAAAAACATTCAAACCACTCTTTTCCTTGACAAGTGCCATATAAGCTGTAAATCCATAGTAGCTGTGTTAGCAATACATTCTGGGTGGTTTTAGCTTTCTTCCTGAATTTAAGTCATTGACCTCAGAGGCAGGGAAGATTATTTGCAAATGCTGGTGGCTTCTGGTGGGAGTGGGGGACAGAAGGAAAACAAACAAACCACAAAAAAAAAAAAAAAAAAAAAGAACTGAGTTGTAACGGCTAGTTAATGCCATTGATTTAATAGGAGTGGACTTACAGCTGTAGGCTTTTGGTGTGTGTTGTTAAGAGCTATTCATAACTGCAAAAGCAGGTGTCCCCTTCTCTTGCTTCTTTAATTAACAGCTGTGTAACAGTGCATTTGGTTCCTCTACATGCCTTCCCTTAAGTTTTGCACATCCATTGTAATGGATGACTGGCAGTGAACAGTGGAGTCTTTCAACAGTATGTGTTGACTCCTCAGTATTAAGTTTGTTACAAACCTCCTCAGGTTTGTAAATACATGATTTCACAGCCTGAGTGCCAATTTACCAGTCCTTCTAATGCCACATCATCTTTCTTCTCCCTCATTACTTATCCTTAAGTGTTCCACTGTGTGGTACTGCAAGTAAATTGCCGCATGTGATGAAACAATAAAATGTTCAAACTTTCTTTGAAGGCATAGATCCAGGTCAAGGTCCCGTGAACGTCGGTCTAGATCCAGAGATCGTGGTCGTGGAGGTGGTGGTGGTGGAGGAGGAGGACGTGAACGTGATAGGAGGCGGTCAAGAGATCGTGAAAGATCTGGTCGATTCTGAGCCATGCCATTTTTACTGTATGTCTGCTAGAAAGTGTTGTAGTTTGACCAAACAAGTTCATAATGAGATTTTTTTTAAAGATGGGCTTCTGAATAAAAAATTTGTAGTGATACAGTATTCTTTGTGTAACTTGTTTCTTGTGGGGGGAGTCTTTTTAACTGTCATTCCTCTATCTTGACAAATACCTGGATTAACTATGCCTGAGGGAAAGGTGGTAAATGTATTGGAGAAGCGCCAGTTTTTGTTTTTGTTTTTTTTTTTACTTGGGTATAATTTGAACTGTTGATGAAAATGTGTGTGTATATAATATAAAATATTATATACATAGTAAAAATAATATACTGCTTAAGAAACAGTTACATAAGTTTCCCTTTTCTGCTATGCTGTCTGCTTATTTAGGTTAGTTTAGGCACATTTAAAAGGAAGGCTGTGCGAAACGCATTTATTTACCAAGTAGAAACGCTTAGTTACAAAAATGTATGTTTGTTTGTTACCAGAAGTCTGTGCTCTGTCTTTCAATGTGACTGTGGCATTTACAATAAATCCAATTTCTTGGTGTAAAATCTAGAGCCTATTTTCTAAGCACTCTGGAGTAGTTGAGCTGCTACTCCTGGATGTGCCAGAGTTCATAGTTCAATTTTTTTTTTATGATTCCTGACTAAATTCCTTGTCTTTGGCTGGAAAGAAAGTTGCCTAGTGCAGTGTGGAAAAAAAAAAGTAGTATTTTTATTGCAATGATTCATAATAGGCAGGTGAGGTTTTTAAAAAAAAAACTTATGCTCCATGCAACATGATACATAAGATCTATTAAAGGAAATGCAAGGTCCTAAATACAAGGACCAAATTTCTTAACAGACTGATTTTTTTGTTTTTCACTCTATGTTCTCCTAGCTGTCATTTAATGAAAAGCATTTTGTTAGCATTCAGGGCATAGGAAACTAATTGGATGCTAGTGGAAAAATATTTTTTTCCACCTTTACTTGCTTTCTGATAGTCTGAAGGGCGATAAAGGCTGATGGATAGATGGCAGTTTTTCACAAATGACATCTTTCTTCTGTCTGAATTTTAATTGAATTGCACAGTAGCTATATATCACAGCTTGTGTATCTCATAAGGAGTTAAAGCTCTAATTGAAATATTGCTGGAACATCTTGAGAGACAATTTGTACAATGGCTGACTTGCAGTTTAACTTTATTCATGTCTGCTTTTATTCAAAGTGTAATGTAGTAAGAAATTTTGGTCAGTGGTCATATTTCTGCAAGACACAACTTTATGTACATGAAGCTACATAATACAATATAGCTTTCCAATGGGGGAGAGAATTTACTAGTGCTTTTTTAGTCATGAATCAGATAACTTGCTAAATGAGAAATCTGCTCCTTGATTATTATTAACAAAAAAAAAAAAAGGAAATAAATAGAAAGGATATGGAAGCATTACATAGCCAGATTAACAAACCAGCTTCTCTCTGTCTCCAAAATAAGTATAAAGCCATTTTGCTCACTGGAACTTGGAGTTGGCAAACATAATATTGAAAAATGAGCTTTTCTAAATGAATCTGCTTTGCCTCTTACAACTAAATTCTTGCACCAATTCAATTTGAATTTATTTTGTTCACATTGGATGGTTTGGCCAACCAGATTTTGGAACTTACTTTGCCAGTAACCTTTGTAAAGAAATGTATCACTCTATGTGAAGATGGCTTGGCCGCTTATGTTTTGTTGCAAGTACATAAATTAAATTATGCTTTCTTTTCACTGGAAGAAATTGAGCAGTGCCTGGCAATAAATGGCTAAACTGAAACCTGTGGTATTTCTGCTAGGCATTAGGAATTTAACTATGATAATTTAGTTCTTGCAGTTCACAGGATATTAATCCAGTTCCATTTCCTCTTTAGTGAGATTTAGGATTATTAGTGAGCTAATTTAAATCTCATGCTCAAGAAAGTGAGGATAGTATTTCCGGGTTTTTTTTTAAAAAACAGTGACTAGTATAATGTGGATACTATTTAAAAAGGCTTAAGATCATTTTTACACAGATTAATGACACAAGCAGATTTGCTCTATAAACAAGTTAGTCTTAAACTAGTGTAAATGTGTCCCTGTAACAACTTTCTCTGTTTTATCTAAACCCTCTTAAACTGCAGGTATATTTTTGTGTGAACAGATAGCAGAAGGTGATTTCTCCCTTTCTCCCCAATACAGTTTTTCTGAAGAAAGCACTCTTGAATTCCACCAAATGCATCATTTTATGGTCTGATTGCACAGCTACCCAAAAATTAACCATGTAACTGGAATATGTCAAAATGGGCACTAAAAGCAATGGATTTTACTGGATACTCAAAGGAAAAACTTGTGCATTGATCATTACCTGATCGTGTAATGATTATCTAGTGACAGCTTTCAACATATAAACTAAGCTCATGACATATCTTCAGTTAGGTTCACCAGTAAAATTCATCAAACTTGAAATTTAAACTGCACAAATTTGGCTGAACACTTCTACATGGTAGTCCAAACTATTGGTTTACCAATACAAACCAAGTGGTAATCCTACCTCCCCCTTTGATTGTCGCTCACAATGTCTTAGAGTAAATTTCTTTTTTTCCCCTCCTTCCCAAAGGTACCTACTTCTCACAAATACTTCATTGTTGACTCTCCTGTTAAACAGTGGATCTTAATTTATGGAATTCCTTTACCTCAAATAAGTGACAGCATACAGTATTTTCTGAAGTCTGAGTCAATTAGGTTGAAACTGTTAATCCCAAGTGGCTTCCTCTTATTTGTATTTGGCTCTTATTCTGTGAAAATGCTGCTTGTCCATGAATATGATGTATGTTGAGACTGTAAAACCAAATGGAGAAAACTTGTTCAAAATAAAGCCTTTTTTTATAAGAATCTGACAAAAATTATCCCTTTCTTTTAGATGGGATGCTGCTCCTTAAATGACTAATGAGGACATAGAGTACCTGTTTCAAATTCTTAGCTCTTGTCTTGAGCTGTTTTTTGAGTGACTCTTTGCCTTCTGTTTTTTAGAGCTGGTGGAGTGTGTCTTTAAAAAAACAAAACAAAACCCAAAGCAAAAAGACCCCCCAACCTCTCCATATTTAGTTGATGAAAGTTGAAGTATCAGAAGCGTGCAACTGGGGGTTAAGAGTTGGGGTTTTGTTTGGTGGTTTTTTTTAAATTTGTAAGGGTTCTGGTTGAGAGATCCTACAAGTTTCTGTTGTGGTGGTCTGTAGAGAACAAGAAGGCTCAGTTTTGACAGAAGGAGCATGTTTAATTGAAGAAATGAATAATTGAAAGGGGTTATGGCCTTTTAAAGATGATTCTTCCTAGTGTTGCATTGCTCAAGCTGCGAAACTTTGGGTGTTAATGACTGTGTCTTTTGCCACTGTTGAACATCAGCACCTTAAACTGCATCTACTGTCTTTAATACATTAGAAATGAAACTGCTTTCATAGCAGGTGGGGGAGGGGGGATGTTAATCACTCTGTTCTCCAGATGCTTGTAACTGCTGCTGCCGCTGCACTGATGACTGCCCCAAAAATCAGTCCTGTTCAGGAATAGTCAGAGCTAAAAAATGGAACTGAGTTGGTGTGCACTCACTTCAGCTGGTAAGGAAGTAATGCCTAACTGGTAAGGTTGTCAGGGAAGAGAATATTTGTAGCTGTATTTGCCACTTACTGCAAGGTTGAAGCTGAGCTGTATTACTGTAGAGCACAATCTTACTTTGGAGTGCCTGAATTTCAGTTTTTTTCAAATCAAAATTACAGCCAAATGTCTGTAGAATAAATCAAAATATCTTCATGTTGAATTGATACATGATGCATTCTAAAACTATGCACAAGTATTTCTGAATGAATCTGATTAGCCGATGTCCCCAAATTATTTTTCCTTTTGCAGTGTTCATTTTGTTAAATCCACATGTATGGAAAATGGAGCATGTCCCTGAACTATGTGGACAATCCTTCCTTGTCAGCAATGTGCTCATCAGTCATAAACATCTAATCCCCTGTTAATGCATGTCATGTTTTATTTCTTATAAAGTTGTAGCCTTCAGCAAGAAGAACCGCTAGTGAAAGTACACCGCAGTCCCATAGTACTTCCACAGCAGCAGCAGAACTGCTTTAGAAGGTTCCCGTTTTCCTGCTGGAGGTTATTGCCAAATAAGGTGTTAATTCAATTGATCTAAAGTTTCAACTGTAAATTGGATTTGTGGAATCTGGTTGAATGACAGAAACTAACAAACGAGATCTGTTGCCAACAGACTAGCTCTGGTAGCCAGTGGCTTCATTTCAGCATCTGCAAGGGAGGGGTGGGAGGGTGTGTTTATCTCACCTCTAACTGTCAAGATGCAAATACCGACTTCTTAGTAGTGCTCCGATAATTGCTGAGTTCAGTACCTTTTCATAATTTCAGTTTTGGCGTTTGCTTTCTAACTAGATTGTTTTGACAGGACCAAAGGCAAGCAGAGCAGAAAGGTGCTAAATTCTGATGAAACAGCGGGATGCGAGTGAGGCTGGGGACAGCAACTCTGGTGAGCTGGAGCTGTGTAGCAGCTTGTGTGAGTAGGGTTGCCCCTTTGATCCAAGTACCTTAAAAAGTCAGAGCTCTGCAAGCTGTTCCCACTAGGAAGAGAAAATTAGTATGATTCAGGTACACCTTTGCGACAAGCTCATGCGTTTTTGACAAAGGTATGCAGAGCGCTGTTTTCCTGAGTGCTGTGAAATCCATGCGCTGTAGGCCACTTCCAGCTCTTCGTTTCCAAAACTGCATGTTTAGTTAGGTCTGGAGGAAAAAAAAAAATAGTTTGTGCTCTAGTTTCCATGAGCCGCAGGACAAAGTGGGGAGAAAGGCAGCAATCAAGCCCATCTCCCTGCCTCTCTGTTTTTCACAGAAAAGCCTTTAGTCTACCAGGCTTAGGCCTGCTGTGCTTTTGCCAGCACCTGGCTTGATTTTGAGTCTTGCTACCTATGCAGCTGAATATTGGATGTGTTTCAGATCGTTCTCACTTTCTTCCTGGAGCTGTCTGGGATTCCGGCCAGGCGGAGGAAGGGAGGGAGCAGCTCCCGCTGCAGCCCGCGCACTGGCCTGCCTCCTGGGCCTGAGAGCTGTGGGAAGAGCCAGGGGGAGCGACTGCTCCTCCCTTTTCTACCCACCCCTGTTCCCCTTGAGAGCTAATACTGTGTGCCTCTAAGGGAAAGATGAGAGCGAGCTTCATGGATCAAAACAGTCCTGCATCTTCTATCATTTCCTCTTCCTTCCTCTCTAGTGAACACGGAGGATGCTTCCTCTCTGCTTCCTCTTGTGCTGGTGGAGGAAAAAGTCCTCAAGCTGCAGGAGGAGGAGACTTGATAAAGGGACTCTAAGGCAGGACATGAAGAACTGATTTCTGGACAAAGCACAAGTGGAGAGTGAGCAGACAGCCTTACTGACTTCGGGGTTGCATGCAACATTAATTGTTGTGTTGCTGGGCTGGGGATGGGCAAGGGAAATTCCAGAGCCAAAGACAGGCCAAAATCTGACCAAGTAATAGTCTCATTAATGTCTGGGCCAGTCTTTTCATTCTGGAGGGATTTGACTCATGATTTCTGACCCTTTCATGTGACTGTGTTAACCACAACAGAGAGACATTTAATTGCCCTCTTGCTCAGCCTTCAAGGAGGCAAGCCTTTGGTCTTTTGGGCAACTCTGTGATTCTCAAACACACGTGGTGGCAGTTGTAACACTTTACAGAAAGACCATCTTCAGCAAAGGGAATAGATCTGTAGGTGAAGAGAGCGCAGCAGGTTATGTCCTCTTTGTAGTACTAGTACATAATTTGAGCAAGGTTTGTGACAGTCTCCCACTCCGACCTGGTACCCAGGCTGGGTTATTACAGTCTGCATAGGTGGCTTGCCAGACGAGAGAAAAACTGGCTGAGTCATTGGGCTTAGAGAGCAGCAGTAAATAGTTCATACCCTCCCTGGAGACCAGTTATGAGTACCGTACGGGTCTGTGCTGGTATCTCCTGTTTTACTGTTTTTATCAGTGACTTAGAGCAGAAAGTGAGTGCATCCTCGTCTGGTTTGTGGGTGTCACCAAACGGGTAGTGCAGCTGACACACGAGAGGGCAAGGCAGTCATCCACAAGGACCTGGATGGGATGGAATTCGGCAAGGACACAGACAAAGTCCTACCCCTTGGGTGGACCAACCCCTGGCAGGGCACAGGCTGGGGACTGCTTGGCAGGGGAGCAGCTCTGCAGGTAAGGCCCTGGGGGTCACAGTGGGCAGCAAGCTGGACGTGAGGCTGCAGTGTGTCCTGGCAGCAGCAGACCAACTGCATCCTTGGTGGGATGAACAGGGACAGCCAACAGACTGAGGGAAGCGATTATCCCCCTCTGCTTGGCACCTGTTAGACCACATCTAATACTGTCTTATCGTTTTGGGTCCTCACTATGGAAAAGACATCAGTAAGTCGAAGTGAGTTAGGGGTGGGGGAGAGGGCTTCCAAGACAGGCAGGGGCTGGAGTGGTGGCCCTCTGAAGACAGGCCAGGTGAGCAGGGCTTGCTTAGCCTGGGGGAGGGATGGCTGTGGGGCAACCTAACGGCAACCTCCCTGTGCCTACAGGGAGGTCAGCAAGAGGAAAAGTCAGGGTCTTTACTGAAGTCATAAACTGAAAGAGGGGAGGTTCCAGCTGGGTGTAGGGAAAACATTTTCCCTACAAGGATAGTTAGGCACTGGACTGGCTGTGCAGTCTCTGTGCTGGGGGACCTTCAAGACCTGACTGGACAAGGCCTGTGCAACCGGGGTTGATCTCTAGATAGAGCCTGCTTCGAGTGGGAGGCTGGACTGCAGATGTTCTGAGGTCCCTTCCAGCCTGAGCAATGCTGTGGTTTGGATGTTCAACCTAAAACCTCATTGCTGTAACTTGGACCTCTTCCACTTTCTCCTACTCTGAAGGAACATGAAAAATGGTTTATCCCCTTCCTCATTCCCCTTTAGCTAAATGAAGGCAGTTCTCTTTTTTCAGTTTTATCTTCTCTGAACTCTATTTATTTCAGTCTTTACTCCTGGGTCATGTTCTTCTCTACACCTTGTTGGGCTCCTCAGGCCATGTCCCACATGGGCTGTATCTTTTTTGAAATGCAGCACTCCGGATGGGATATGGTACCTCAACAAAGCACACCTAGTGCTGAGAGTGCCATGTGTCCTGCAGACTATATTCCTGTTTGCATAACCCTGTGTGATGTTTGCTTTTTTCACAACAGCGGGGCCTTGTTGACTCACATGGAGTTTGCATGGCACTATAGTCATACTTTCCACTCTACACAACTGCTGTCCCAGATAGTGGCTACTCGAGCAGTTGATTGCTCCTGCCTGGCTCTAAAATTTTGCATTTGTCCTTATCAGCCAACTTCCTATTTTACTTTCTCATCTCATTTCTCCAGTTTGTCAAAGATCATCTTGAACTATGATTCTGCCCTCTGAACTGTTCACGGCCTCTCCCATGCAGTTAAATATGGAGTGGCTTTTCTTGGGCTGCTTTTTTCTCTCTATAGAAACATTTCCATGAGCTTGTGCGGTAGCCTTGTGCTCTGCCTTCCCAAAAGGGCTCTGGGTGCCACCAAAGCACCGTTGGTTCTTTGGGTGACTTCTTTAATCGCTCACAAAAAGCCGCCTCCACCTGATGTTCCTCCTTCAGTGATCCTACCACAACAGCATGTACCTTTTTCCCACCCTTCCTTTGATCACTGATTGCATTTGTCCAAGGGGTCTCTCTCCTTGACCTTTCAGTCTTCAGCATGTCTACTCATCACGGATACAAGAAACAACATTTTCTGCTTGCTGCTCTTAAACAAGCTGTTTATTTCTACGCTAATATTCCAGTCAGTGTCACATTGCCACTATGCTGATCAAATCATAATTTTGATTATATACCAACCCTCATCACAACTCCTTTTGTTCCTTGGGAGAAAAATAATCCTAAGTGTTGCCAGATCTCAGGAAATGGCTTAAGTGGCTCCCACTTATGAAATCAGTAGTGACCTGCTGATTTGTGGGAGTTATTTACAAGGCTGCATTGGAGTAAGTGTCCCACTGATTGGGCTCAGCCATAATGGGTCTAATTAGCAGGCAGTGGGGTGGAGAAGAGTACAGGCACCATGACTGATTTTAATGCTGCTAATGCCAATGGCACATTGTGGGTCGGTGTTGCTGTGGATATCTTTTAAGTCAGGGGGTTTTTAAGTCAAAACTCCCATTTTCTTGTAAGTGTTGCCAGTTTACCTTCAGCTGGCTGCTGCCATGGTGAAGGAGATTGAGTTTTGAGCGCAGAGCTGCAGTGCAATTACAAATCCCTCTCATTAGCCTCGCACATTATGTTCGGATAGTTTCCAATACGCCTAGCGCTGTCACTTGGTCTTACAAGTCTCCTCTGAGGTATCTGTTTTACATTTTACAGGATCTGGCAAATCCATCTGTGCTGCCGATTTCGTATCTCGACATCCATCTGCCTGAAGTTGCAGTGGTTGTTGTGAGGCTGACGCTTTTTCAGACAGAACAGCTGACTCAGTGCCTCTTCCCTCAGTCCCTCCTGAAAGGCATTAAAAGGTATGGCTCTCTCTCCTTGGCTACCCTCTGTGGGTACGACTGCAGTCTTCAAATACTTGCACCCGTTCTGTTCCAAATATTAATGGATTTTTGCTTCCCTGTGCTTTGCAACTGGGCCTTATGTGTGCCCTGGTGTCTCACAGGTTTTCTAATACCCATTTCAAGGGCCAGATGTTCTTAACATCACTGTTTTCACACTCTGCATTCCTCTAGTGCCATTCTGTAATTTAGCTGCATCAGATGCAAGCTAGAATCTGATTCCACATGCTTTTCCAATTGATGTTTTTCCAATGGGGCTAATGGTTACTTCTGCAAACCTCACTTTACATGCGTATTTCAGACATAATTAGCTAGGCAGACTGCGATTTAAAGTAAATAATTGTCCTGTTTAACAGCAGTATTTTCTAGTAAATTTTTCTTCAGGAAAATGAGAATAACAATGTGGAATTGAAAGTAGGTTTACAACTATTTTGATCCAGAAAGGGGCAGGGAAACAGCAATGTAATTTGTCATCCACATGGATTTTTCTCTCTAATTTGTGTGAATTTTTAGCCTATGTAATTTAACAGCTGCCTCAGTGTTGCTGTTTATTTAAGGCCAATATAAAATACCTGGCTCTTCTCTTGATTTGTTTTTAACTGCTCAGTGTTTTTCCTGTGTTTTTTCCTAAATTTCATCCCACATTCTAGTCATGGTCCATTTTCTTACCAGAGAGACTCTCCACTTTGTAACCCTAAGACTGGTCATTCAGCTTCAGACCAGTCACATCCAGTTGTAAAGTCTCTTCTGTCATTTTTACCACTTAAAACATCCTGTTCCTTTTTATTTTCATACAGCATGCAATGCTGTCCAAATAGCTATACTACATAGTATCTATATTGTCCTGGTTTCAGCTGGGATAGAGTTAACTGTCTTCCTAGTAGCTGGTACAGTGCTATGTTTTGAGTTCGGTATGTGAAGAATGTTGATAACACTGACGTTTTCAGTTGTTGCTAAGTAATGTTTAGGCTAAAGTCAAGGATTTTTCAGCTTCTCGTGCCCAGCCAGCGAGAAAGCTGGAGGGGCACAAGAAGTTGGCACAGGACACAGCCAGGGCACCTGACCCAAACTGGCCAACAGTGTATTCCATACCATGGGACGTCACATCTAGTATAGGAACTGGGAAGTGGGGGCAGGGATTCGCCGCTCGGGGACTGGCTGGGTGTCGGTCGGCGGGTGGTGAGCAATTGCCCTG
Source organism: Haliaeetus leucocephalus (assembly GCF_000737465.1). Taxonomy (NCBI): domain Eukaryota; kingdom Metazoa; phylum Chordata; class Aves; order Accipitriformes; family Accipitridae; genus Haliaeetus; species Haliaeetus leucocephalus. The sequence continues at coordinate 1,367,430 of NW_010973138.1, forward strand.
CGCATCATTTGTACATTCCAATCCTTTTACTACTACTGTTGTCATTTTATTAGTGTTATCATTATCAGTATTAGTTTCTTCTTTTCTGTTCTATTAAACCGTTCTTATCTCAACCCACGAGTTTTACTTCTTTTTCCTGATTTTCTCCCCCATCCCGCTGGATGGGGGGGAGTGAGTGAGCGACTGCGTGGTGCTTAGTTGCTGGCTGGGGTTAAACCATGACATATATGTGCAGATGGAGACATACAGTTGTCTCCACTCCATTACCTAAAACACATGGAACACTTCAGGGTAAATCATGTTCTAAAAGAAAGCTACCTTGAATTGCTTTTCTCTTTACTGGTATTTTTTATAGATACAGAAGAAATTGCTGCTTGGACTTTGTAGAGCAACAAGCTACGTTCTCGAGACGTTTCACTCTGGTAAGCCTCTTCAGTATCTCATGCTTTCATGCAAGGATTTCGGTTTCGTTTTTTAACTTTCCACAGCAGTGTGGATGCAGCCATTGTGACACCAAACAATTTCCCAGGCAAACACCTCATCATCACATTCTCAGACGCCATCAGAAGTGTAGTAATTACATCAGAGCATAATAACTATCCGTTGTGTTGGTGCCATAAGGACTCACGGATATGAAGCCAATTTGACTAGGACGCAGCCCTCCACGAGGCTCGAGATGGCTGCTCCTTCTTCACAAGCAGCGCGCAGCCTGCCCCTGTGCCAGCAAGTGCACCAGCAGACGAGTGCCGAACTGTAGGCAACACGGGAGCTTAAAACAGGGAAAGTGTTTAGGTGTTTTCCAGAGTCACGTGTAGGGCTTGGCACCTTTTGGGATACACCCACTTCCTGATTTGTGGCACAACTACCGCTAGTGAAATGACCAGCGTGGGTCCTTTTCAGCGAGGCACTTGCCACTTACTTTCTGTGGCACCATCTCCAGCCTGTAGGTCCCAGCTGGGGAATTCACCAGCTCTTCCCTGCCCCGGGCTGGACATTTCCAGGCTTTGGCAGGAAACCGAGACGCGCCCGGGCCCTCTCTCTCGCCGTGGCTGATCCGGGTGACCCGAGATGAGGCGGCAGTGCCGGCGGGTGCCCTGACGCCGCGCAAGCCCGAGGCCTTCCCAGGGGGTTCAGGTGCCAGGGGGAGTGCCTGGCTGCGGGCCCAACCGTGCAACTCCCCTCCCAGCAGCCCCCTCTGATGCGGTGGGTTATTATTTTTTTTTTTTTCCCCTCAGATCGCAGCGGTGACCAGTAACACCCGCAGCCCTCCCTCGGGAGTTACAAGCAGTCCATGTGCCTGCTTCCTCCCTACAGGCCCGTGCCCACAGGCGGACGATGAAACGTCGCCTTCGAAGGCCGGCGCCTGGGCACGCCCCCGCCCGTC
>NW_010973138.1:1369032-1492780 GCF_000737465.1 Haliaeetus leucocephalus
CCTCCTCCTCCCCCCCCCCCTCGCCGGTGCAGGGCGGGCGGCAGCAGCGTCCTGAGGAGCGCCCGGCTGGCGTGGGTGAGGTGACGGCCGTATAGCGGGGGTGCTGTGCGTGTGGAGCGGCTGCATCGCTCTCGCCGCCCGTTGCATCATTCCCGGGCCGCGTGGGGTGGGCTGCGCCGCGCTTCGCCTCAGCGGGGGCGGCCGTTAAACGGTCACTGTGGCGGGCGGGGAGGGGGGAGCGCAGGCCTCGGGAGGGTCCCGGCTGCGGGGGGTGCTGCGGGCAGGCCGGAGGGTGCATGCCGAGTGCCCCCTCCGAGCGGGGAGAGGAAAGATTGGGGTTCTGCTGCTTATACAGGCTCGCAAGATGATATTGTGCCTTTTGTTTTTCTCTCTGGGTTTGGTACCGGCTCTTCAGCCGTTCTTGGCCTGTCACCCGTTGTTCTCATGGGTACCGTGAGGGTCTCTTGGCAGTGTTTTTTGGCAAGTCTGGCTAATGCGGTGGACCGGGAAGCTTCTCTTCTTATATTTTATTTCATCCGTTGCCCTTCCCCTATTAGGAAGGGTCTGAACTTGACTGAAACTTGAGAGAGCAGCGTTATTAATGCTGCTGGCCTATTATTGAACCAGCCATGACCTGAAAGACAAGTGATTCTTCTGTTCCTGTTTGATTATCTATTCTTCTGTGTATCTCTCTAATGCTGAAGCCTTTGACTATGGAGATTTAGGAGTGCTGGGCCCTGTTCCAGCAAATTTGCTCAAACTGTTTACCCTTTCAGTGAGTCTGTTTGCTGATTTGAGGCATGAGAGCTCCACGTTCTGCAAAACTTGTGCTGCAGAAAGGAGGGAAAACTCATCTAGTACAGAGATAGGTGAAATCTGGGGATTTTACATCAGACAGAAAAAGTGTTTCCTGGGAAGGTGGGACCTGCTCAGAACGTGGTATTTCTCGGCAGGAGAATGGCTGTAGTGAGATCAGTGCCAATAAAGCACGGTTTAGGTGCTAGGTTAGGTCCAGTACTTTGGCTGTTTGGGCAGGTCATCCCTTTTGATATTAGCTGGTGGCTCTTTAGTATCCTATCATGACACTCTGTGTGTGGGTTAACCAGCCTGCTTCCACGAAGCCAGAGCAGGACTTCTAAAAATTGTGGTTGGTAGCCAGGGTCATGAGGGGTCCATGTCCTGGAGTGTGCATGCTGGCTCAGGTATGTCACTAATCTGGCACTGGCAGCATAGCCGGCTGCCAGGACGACTGGCCTCTGGCTATTGGCAGGTGCCTGCTGTCTGTATGTTGGGATCCATAGGAACTAGGCAGAGAGCAGGGTGTACCATGCTCATGGTTGTACTGCGGATGCCTGCCAAACGCTCTACATATGTAGCCAGAGTGGGTGGCAGCTGGTCTTTCCCACAAAACATGCATCAGCCAAAAAGCTGGCTTCTCGCCCAGGCAGTGGTGACCAGGGGTTCTCTGCCAGCCTTTATCAGAGGTCCCTGGGCTAACAAAAGATGTGATGTCTTGTGGGGGGCACCATAATGCTGGGGAAGGGGAGCTGTGCTTCCACCTGTTTTATAGACCTGGTCAGAAATTGAGAGCACAGCTCCAACTCCCTCTTTTTGGCATGCTGGGCAACTTGCCTAATCTCTGAGTCTCTATTACCCTACCTGTAGTGCTTCTCTCCCTGTACGTGGTGAGCTTGGCAGATCAAGAGCACTACAGGCTGTACTGTTGTTCTGTCTTTGCGCACTGACTAAGGAGAGAGAACTAGAAGCGGGGAAAGAAGTAATGAAAGCTTCTGCCTGCAGCAGGTAAAAATGCAGATAAAGCATTCTCCAGTCTTTTCTGTAATGCTGTTTTGCTTCTTGAAGACATCAGTCAGAATATTTGTCAGATGAGTCTGGACAGGGTTGGAGTGAACTCAGGAAATGGAGATGTCAGAAGACACCTGCATTAAGGCTGCATGCAGAGCTTCCCTTCTGTGGTGGGAAGGCAGACTGAACACTTTCATGTTTTCAGTGGCTGATCTCTAGCATAACAATTGCCATAGCAGTGGAAGTTGCTTTGCTGTTGAAGTTTTAAAATCTTTGCAGTGTTACAGAGGTGGGGGCATTAAAGAACTACCCATGTTCTATCAGGAAGATTATGAGTATGCTAGTCAGGCCTTGAAAGAAAGAGTGATCATTGAGAGGACACACATATGCTCATCTGCTCTGTAGAAGAAAATGAAAATAAGACTTTTGATTCTTGAAGGATCTCCTCCTAGAGCCATAGTGTTGTTAATTCATACCCCAGTTACTTCAGGTCACCTGATGTTTCCTGACACAGGAGCGATGGCTGCCTGCTACTGAGGAAGTAGCAAGGGGACACATACACAAAAAAAACCCAAATGGCTGACTGCCTCCTTAATCACTTACAGCTGTTGTGTTTCCAAACAGCTTCCAAAGGTATTGCTACATCTGGTAACCTGTAAAGATCTAAAGGCTCTCTAAGACCCTGTGATACTCAGAGTGAGTAGAACAACTGGTTTGTAGTGGTTTACTTGTTCACAGGGTAAAGTGCTTAACGTCAAAGTAAGTACTTTGCTTAATGTCAACGTTTCCCATTCTCAGGCCGCAGCATAATGGAATCCTGTATCTCATCTCTTGCTGAGTAGTCAGCCCTTGGGGCATCTCTCTCTGATCTACCTCTTACACCTGCCTTTTAGACAGCTTTGTTTCTGCTTCAGACAAGACTCAAGTTAATTAGGTTCTTGCATACATGATACTCTTTAAATATCTGCATTAGTGCTGACATCATATACTGTAAACAGCCCTAGAAACTGTAGCTCCTAACATATCTATAGAGTGAGTTCAGCTCAGGCTGTTTGGGGATTAATTTCACTTACTGGCCTTCAATCCTGTTCTGTAGGAGTTGAGAAATATTTTAGGTCTTGGATTCCCTGTGGAGATAGATCGAGAGTTGTGAGCCTTGCCCATGAGGCTTTCTGGATCTCATATCTCTGTCTATGTCCCAATCTCCTTTGTGACTTAGTTTTAAGTGACTTTGTAAATTGTCTTTCTGACTTTTCTTTTGCCTGCTCTGCAGATATAATGGGAGAAGTTAGTCAGGCTTTTCTAGTTAGATTCTGCCCACACCTCCAGCTAGTTATGGGACTGTTCCCTTTTACAGCAAGCTTAAGTTCAGGCTGACAGAATTTCTTTCATGAAGATGGGCAACTTTTCCTGCGGCTTATCTCCCTCAGACTCTCCTGAGCAGTGTTCAATTGCAGTTAGAGAAGCAGAGTTGCCATTCTCCTGTCCTGTCTCCCCAGTCTGCATTCCCAGAAGAAAGACTAAGAGGGTCAGGCTAGAGAAAAAGTTGTTGTCATCCTCTGTTTTGGTGATTTCTGCTCACCCCCTTTTCTCTGTTCCCTAAAGATCTCTCCAGTAGAAAGATGCACCAGCTTCCTATGGCCTGATTTGGGCCTGTAGGCAGGATCGTGAGGGGAATTTGGATATCCTAGGCTGACCATCTCTGCCCCCTATTTTGCTGAAGTTGCATCATGTAGGGCCGTAAGCACCGGTTGGGTGTTCTGGGTGGTGTGTCAGGAAGCTCATCAGTAGCACTGAAGGGCCTCGAAGATCTGAGGTCTTACTGTTGGTTCTGAACATGACAAGTCAGTCTTGGGCTCTTGACCTGTTTCTTAGGTATAACTGTAGCCATTGCAGGTGCGTATATGTCTCCATTGAGTGCTGTAGTAAGAATTCCCCTTGGAGAACAACCAAGTCTGTCCTAGGAATTGTCCTTCTTCACAACCATAAGATATTAGGTTGACCATAGCTGGGACTGATTCTCTACTGGCATGATTAGAATTTGACTCTATAAATTTATATATGCATACCTATTTACTTTAGGCTGCGTGGGTGTGGGGTTATTTAAAATAATGCCTAATAACATGATTTGAAGGGATTTATTGAACAGGAGCTCGTGTTTCTTCCAATGAATGATGTTGCTGAAGGTTAGTATGTGGGGACAGGATTTTTGTTGGCAATGCTTGTGGTTAGCTTTTTCTCTCTCTCCTTGTTTTTGTTCAGAGTTTTAGTCCCATTATTGAAGCTTTGATCAAACATCAGAGTATTGCCATTCTAAACACATGAGGAAATCTCACAGCATAGTTGAAGGCAATAAGTATAGCTTTTCCTCCATTTCTGCTGTTCTAGTTCAAGAGATGATGGGTGTTGCTGTTAGTGGATTGTGGATTTTTTTGCCTTGCAATAGAGGAAATAAGATGGTATTGTCTTGGCCAATTTGGAGGGAGTCCTCCAAAAGGCAGCTTTTGAAGAGAACCATGTTCATTTCTTTCCTGCCATCAATACAAAGAACAAGTACTTCTTTTTTGAAACCTCTGAAACTTCTACTGCAACAAATTTTTCTCCCCTTCTCCTCAATTTTTGGACCCTCTTGAAGGACACTGAGGATTGGTGATTTAAAGTTTTTAAAGGTTTTGTACTCCTATTTTATGAGAACCTAGAAGATGAACAAAATCTGCTGTTCCCTGTCTATAACCCTTTGCTGCTTTCTTCCTGCATGTTGAAACGGTTTGATTCTTTGGCAGCAAGGTACCCTTTTTAGATGGACTTTGTAGATATTGTCACTCTTACCTGTGAGCAGAGGCAGTTGGTGTCTATGTCCAGTATTGCATACCAGCTGTCTGAAGGAGCATGTGGATGTGTCTCGTTGGAAGCCTTGAAACTTCTCCAGTATTTTTTCTTTACTGAAAAAAGCACTGACATTCTGAACTGTGAACCAGGCACCTTCTAGAAATAGAAATGAAGGCTGGGTTTCCCTCTGGAACTGGAAGTTAGCTAATTTCTGGTAACAAAGACTGGTTGGTGTTAGATATGTATATTTATGGGATGTTAGCTTTCTGGGACTGGTGTCTGTCAGTCAGTGGTCTAAGACAGGATGTAGTCCATCTTGGCTATTGGGCATGTATTAACCTAAATAAAGTAGAATTATATCATTTTGGCGGCATGGAAATCTTTATATCCAGAAGGGAAATTATTTCAAACCTTAGTCTGGAAAGTTGGCACTTTCAGAGTCTTTTTTTCCTAAAGGAGAGCAGTTTAAATGCCTTAGGCATTTTCTTCAAATCAGCGTGCAAGAAAGAAATTGGTGTGCATAAGGCGGTAGTGGTTAGTGGTGCATGTTAACTTGCAGGATCAAATGCTAAAGTTCACTGGTCCTGTGAGTCCGGTCTTTTTCCAGTGTGTCACCAGACCATCAACTCTGGCTGATCTAAGCTGTATCTGTTTTGTGTGCATTTCTCAGAAGAAGGAGGATGAGGCCAGGGACCCTTTCCAGGCCTAGTACAATTTGGTAATGGAATGAGCTGAATCTTGCTGCAGAATGGTGATAGGAAAAACAGATATTGGGGGAAAAACCCCACACACTTTCCAAGACTTCAGCCAGATTTTTGTCTTCAATGGAGAGGAAGCAGACAGGGTCTGTGAACAACTAGCTGGAGTAGGAGAAATGAACTTACTGCTTCCATTTTATATTTAGTAATTTCTGAAACAAAAAGCCTGCTAGAAAGCTTCTTTGCTTCCTTGTGGTTGAAGTGTTTGCTGTGTGTGTTATATCCAGCATCACTATAGTTGTACATGCAACACTAATTCAGTTTGGGTAGAAACTTGTGAGATTTTGGTCTCCTCAAGGGTAGAGAGGCCTCTGTAAGTGTTCTTGTATAAAGCCTTTTTCTGAAGTTGTGTACAGGGTCTTTTGGTGATGGCACCATGAAGCCCTTTCACCCTTGGTGTCTCTAGAAGTATATATCCTGTGAACTGGAGTATTTTCTATTACTTTGTGTGGCTTTCAGGCTAATGAAATTGCAGACAATCCAATACAGATGTCTTCTGCCTACTTTACTGGATCTGAGCTGTGGAGGGCAGGGCAGAGGGAAGATTAGGTTATGTGGGAAGAACAGGGTCAGGAGACCCTCCGTTGGTCTTGCACAATACCTCTGCTGCATGGTGGGTTTTTTTTGTTTTAATGCTGTTTATATGAGTCATCTTCACTTTGTTTTGCAGCTTCTTTTTTTCCCTATGAAAGTGGGATGTCTGTCTTGCCCTGTGAGAGACTGTTTGCTGATAGGTTGGTTTTGGTTTTTTTCTAACTTGCATGATCTGCAGCTTTGAAGAGGATTCCAGTCTTGTGACCTCCAGTACTCAGTCTCCTGAAGAAAGTCCAGTCTACTGTGCCATCACTTTCACCAAAGAACATGGAGAAGTTGATATTGGAAAGGCCTGTTTCTGTGCCTAAGGTACTCGTTGGTCTTTGGGGAATACTGTTTGCCTGTCTTTCTGTCACCAGAATTTGGGAAAGCCCTATCTGTTTGCTTTCAGAAGGCTTTCTAGGGTTTTTGTTGGAATGCTGTGGAAGTAGGGACTATTGAAACCAGTGGCCTTTCTGGAAGAGTTTTCCTTCATGACCACAAGTAGCAATGCAGAGTCTTTTGGCATCATTTTCTAATTAGTCACAAAGTAGTTTAACTCTGTTTCTCTCTGCTTGGAATGGGGAGGTTTTATTTTAGAGAGATGTTTTTTTGGTGTGGGAGGGTGTCTCCCATGAGATTAAGTCCTGTTTTCTTGATATTTACAGAGGCTAGTTACAGTAAGCACATGCTTCAGTGTGTTTTAAGTTATCTTCGTGTAGGGCACTGTATTGAGCTTTTGCACTCAGTGTTGCAGTGCAAGGTTTTTGTTTTAGCGATAAGGATTTAGCAGATCAAAATTATGCTGAAAGGCTTTCCCATCTTCACAGTACTATGGAAACATCAACTGACCATTAAAATACCCATTTGTTGTGACCTTTTTCATAGCAGGGAAAAACAAGAGTGGGACACTTGAAGATGGGATTTATCTGAGACATGCTGTGTTCTCTCACCTAATACCTGGGTCTTGGGTATAGTGACAGGATCTCTTGTAGTCAGTGGCAGAACCTGTTCTTGGTTGTTAAAAGCTACTTGTTGCCATTGCCCCTTTTGGCTTATAGTCAATACTGCTTTCTTGAAAATTGCCACCAGCGTAGTTTCTGTTCAGGCTTCCCTCCAAAGAACTGCATGCTGAAGCACTAGACTTGAAATAGATATGTTGGTGAAGGGACAGACAAGAATAAGGACTCCTTGTTACTAACGTAATTTTTAGCTATTATGGAGGAGCAATGATGTGAATGGGTGGTTTCCCCATGGTGCAGGACTTGAGTAACTGTCTCAAAAGATTCTCTGACCTTGTTACAGCAGTGCATACAAATCACTCTCACTTGTTTGTTTGGGGTTTTTTTAACCTCTTTTTTTCCCCTCTTTTTTTTTTTCTTTTTTTCTTTTTTTTTTCCCTTCCTCCTCCCCCAAGGGTGAAATGCCTACACTTCCTTCCCAGGAGAAGCCAGATACGAACTCATGCCCTCATGCACCTGGCAAGTATTTTCTCCCTGGTGGGACGGACAATGGGAACTGCAAGGCTAATGAGAAGGAAAGGGAGTGGATCCGCCCTGATACACCTAGTAAATGCACATGGAAGCTTGGGAAACCCCTCTCTGCCTCCCCCCATCGTCATACCACTCTGTAAGTATTGCTTTTATTTGTTGATTTTCAGTACAGCACTAATCCAGGTCTCCTCAGAGCTATGTGGATTTAACAAAAGATGACTGATTTAAATTGATGCTGTTTAGCATGTAGATATGCTGGTGCTTCTTAATTTCCACATAGAAGCAAAGCTAAGAAGCCAGATTAAGCATATAAGGGACCTTGCGCCAAAGGCATGAAACTACGTGGACTGGAACTAACTTATTTTAAATAACCTGGCAAGCAGTTCCCTGGAAGATTAGATGGAAGATTGCACTGTTAATGCCTTTTGCTTTTAAAGTAGCTGACTCTGAGCACTGCTAAGCTACTTTGTGCCAGGAGGAAGTGCAGAGCACTTCATTCTTGCCTCAGCATTTGGCTTGATGTCTGATTAATCCTTGTTTTGGATCAAGGACTTGGTATTTTGTGAATTTGTATCCAATGGACATTCTTTTAAACCAAAATATCTAAAATAACTAGCTTGATAAAGGGGAGGGAGAAAGCTGGTTGAGATAAAAAGCTTCAGAAATGCTATGTTGCTTTTGTGTGACCTGCCTGTGGCCCCTTCTGTGAATACACTGACTTTTTTTGTATGTGTACCAGGCCAGAGCCTCTGAAAATCATGCCAAGCATCCTGAATAAAGTTGGCAATACACCCATGGTGCGAATCAACAAGATTGGGAAGCAGTATGGGCTCAAGTGTGAACTCTGTGAGTACTGCTGCAAACAGAAAATCAAAATAAGAAACACTGTTTCAGAAACTTGGGTAGTCCTGGTTAGTAGTGTCATGTAACCTGGCGGTAGGAGGAGTGCAGGTACCCTGCAGAAAATGGTGAGAAAAATTCCTCTTTTTCTTTGGCAGATTTTCAGGTTTTTAGGATTTGGTCGTCTAAAACATCTTTCAGTTTGTACGTCATGAGGACATTTCGTGCAGCTTTTCCATTTTTGTAGAAAAAGTGAAACTTTTCTCATAGAAAATGTTTTGTTTTTTTTTTAATTTTAAAAAAGGTTGTATGAAGTCTTTGACTGCTTCTCGTATTCATCAGTGTGTGTAAAATGCAGATCTGCAGTTACCACTGAAGTTCACTGAAAACGAGGAAAGGGATCAAACTGTCAATGAATGTGGTTTATTTTTGTTGTTCATTTAGTTTTTTTTAAACCCAACCATAGTAGAGATATCTGGAGGCTCTGATCAGTCCTGAAAGGTGGTGTTTAACACCATTGAAGGGATTAATGCTGGGAGTACTGAAGTGAAAGTGTAGGCTGAATGAAACTTCCAGTTTGATCAGAAACTGGCTGGAGAATGTAGCAGGAAAAAGGCAAGGCATGTTGGTAGAGTTCTCTTCCCCTGTGCTATTGTGTGGAAGAGCCCTGGGGCTTTTTATACTAATGACTGGGCTGTAATAAAGAGGAAAGATGAAAGGAGGGGTCATACTTTGAGGAGACTGACAAGAGTTCTGGCTTCTGTGGCCAGCATCAAGTACCAAGCTTGCTGTGTTGTTGTGACCCATAACAGTGGAGATGCTGTGAACTGAATCCCCGTCTCTGGTGTTGTAAAGTAGGGAGGTGAATGGCAGACATGTTAACAGAGTTGCCTTTGCAGATATGTTAGGGATGAGCAGCCTGTTCAGCAAATGACTGCTGTTTAAGAACTCTGCTTGGTTTCTTTGTTTCCAGTGGCAAAATGTGAGTTTTTCAATGCTGGGGGTAGTGTGAAGGACCGCATCAGCCTAAGGATGGTAGAGGATGCTGAGAAGGCTGGGATCCTGAAGCCTGGGGACACAATCATAGAGCCAACCTCTGGAAACACAGGTAGGGGATGGAGAAGACCCTAGTAAAGTGTGGGGGAAAATGTTGTGGTGGTTTTCCTGGAGAGGCAGACTTGAGATTGCAGCGTGGAAGCTACCTGTGCAAGGAAGAAAGGGGATCTCTTGCTGCCTGCATGGTGTAGGGAGCAGTGCCTCTTCCATCTCACACAGGGAACAATTCTGCAGTGTCCTTTCCTGACCAGAACAGCTGGGAAGGAGGTCTGCTAAATTTGCAGGGGCCTTTGCTTTAAAAGAAAAGAAGTGTTAGGCCAGGTCTTTAGGTCCTATTCAGGAATTAAAGTCTGACTGAAATTATTGGAAATCAAGCACCAAAAGACTGGTGTGAACCTGGATCTTCCCCTTCTGTTTGGGAAGTCCCATGGTCCTCATTCCCTACGCTCTGTCAGGTGAGAGGGACCTGGTTTGAGGAACAGCCTTTCCCACGCGGTGCAGCTAAGATGGGAGATAAGCTGCATCCCTACAGCACTATCTGCTAACACAGCCCTTGCAGATTTTAAGATTCCACTTGGGTCAGCATCTCTTCCTTGGAGGGCTGGAGGAAGGAACAGGCCTACTAGTCAGGGGCCAGGGCAGAGCATCTGATGATCCGAGCAAACTGGAGGTAACTCTGGGCTCCTGCGTCACAGCTGTTGTACTTCTGTTAAGCTGCTCTACTGGTGGGGAGTAAACGTACCTGGAATGTTTCCCCTTGAGCTAGTTAAATATAAAATATGCTGCCTCCTCTGAGGAGGTTCCTGAGCTGAGCTGTAAGCTACTTCCCTCAGCCAAAGTCCTGTTTTGATGTTTGCTACATTTCCAGGTGAGTGGTAGCAGAAAGTACAAAGTGTTAGAGTTTAGGTCTCAAAATGCTTTCTTTATCACACACCATAACGGAGGATGCTGGATGGCTTCTCTTCCATCTTTGGCCTTAGTGAGGCCTTTGCCATCTCTTTTTTTTTTTTTTTTTTTTTTTTTTTAGCATCCGTATTCATCTATAATATACTGGGAAAAGTCATTGTGTCATGTTGTGTTCCCCCCACCCCCCCCCCCCCAATATTTAAACACTACTTGAATTGTGAGTTATGCTTCTCGTATGGGAATAGTTAAAGATTTTTTTTTTCCACCCCTACACAATCCAGCACCATGTAGAAGCAGAGCCAGCTTTTAACAAGCAAGTCTTTGTGTAGGGTAAACTGCCTGCGATGCATTGTCATATGCATGTGTTGGTATTGTGCCTGGTACCCAAAAGAGCAGGGGAGGTGCCCTGCAGCCTGACCTCAGACACATAGGAACTAACTTTATCTGTTTAGCTTATGCAGCAGAGAGGTGATCTGATAAAAGGTGTAAGCTTCTCTGCTATGGGGAAGACACTTCTGAACTTAGCTCTTCAGGTAGGCAGACAATGACAAACTGGAAGGCAGAAATCAGGCTGGAGGTGCAGATTTTTAGAGTAGAAATGAGGTGTCTGTCTCTTAACAGTCAAGGTACTTCACTGTGGTAGCAAGTTGACAATAGTGCATTAGGACCTCGATCACATACAGCATCTAAATCATGTCTTTGTAGAAAGGGCTTAGTTTTGGCACATTGCAAACTAGGGATTTAGTGCAGAATTGAGTCAACAGAGGGTCTAAGACTCTTCTGACAGTATCAAAATGATTGCTCTAGTTGTCTTTAGCTTAAAGCTCATTCCTTTCCCAAATTACTTCTGTAAAAATGAAGTGGGTGAGACAGGAGGAAGGTGATGTGCATGTGGTAAAGCTAGCAGTTTGCACATGTCAAGCTTTCCCACCGTTGGCTAAACTTTCTGTTGGCTGTGATCCTCAAAGAACTAGCAGCAGCTGTAAATCCAGTTCTCCCTAGTAGCCAGAAACATTCCCTTTGCCACCCCTCTAAAGACACTGTACTTAAGCCTCTGGTGAAAATCTGATTAAAGCCAGGGCATGCCAAAGCTAGCATTGTGGGTTTTGTTATTTGCTGCTCCTCACTGTATGCCCTACATGTCTTTGCTTGCTTCCAGGAATTGGGCTGGCCTTGGCTGCAGCAGTGAAGGGTTACCGCTGTATTATTGTGATGCCAGAGAAAATGAGTATGGAGAAGGTCTGATCTGCTTTTATTTTCAAGAATTAAAAAAATAAGCACATTTGCACTTGCAGAGTTCCTGGTGTAGATGAGTGCTATGGCTTTAGCACCAAAGGTGTAGGCTTGTGGCCTCCAAGTCACTGGCTAGCCCGAACTCTGCTGAGGGCCTATTGCCAGTGCCAAGAGAAAGCCAGGCTGGCTGGCCATGGACAGAAATGTGCTTAAGACCCGTCCCCACAGCATTGTCCCTTGGAAAACTGTCATAACTGTTTTAAATACAAATGTCAAGGGAACTCGAGATTTACCTAGCCCATTGAAGTAACTACCTGCCCCTGGGTTAGCTGTTGCTCGCTGAGCAAAGGAGGACAGAGGACAAAGTAAGGCAATGCTGAAGCTTTGAATATTCTTTTGTTCTGCACTGGGCTGAGCAAGGCCATGAGGGAGCCTGCTGAGCTCCTCAGGTTACACTGGTGGGTACTGGCAAGCATCTTGAGTTGTGTCACCACAGCAACAAAGGGGAAGGAAAAGCCACCTGGGTAATATCCCCTTACCTTCACTGTGGAAAGCACAAAACATCTAGCTCTAGAGCAAGCCCTGTTGTACGCTCTGCTGGGGTGGTTGCTGTACCTGCAGCCAGAAGGGGAGAAGAGATCCCCTGTGTCTCACAGCTGAGGCAGCAAATAGCTGTCAGCAAAACCACTTACCTCAATTCAAACAATTCCAGTGTTCCAGCTGAAAGGCAGCAGCACAAATGAGAACAATGTCACCTGAAGGCATATACCCATTGCTTGCTCTTACCTGCTCTGGAGGGAGAGGTACCACATGGCCATTGCCATGCGCCACGCAGCAACAAAGGCCTCCCCTGTGAAGACAGGCCTTGCCGTAGCTCAATGTCATAAACTTTCTTGCCCTCATAGCAGTTGAGCGGTGCATAGGGCCTTGGAAGATCTCCTCTGCTGCCTGTGTCCAAAGCAGGAGGTAAATAAACATAATTTGCACTTAAACATAAAATACTGGGCTATAGCACTGTTGGAGTGCAGGGCGTATGTGACTGGTATGAAAGGAGATGGCGTTTTGCCTGAATGAGGCTTCTCAATATGTAGTAATAGTCCCTACGGGCCTGAAGGCCTAGAATAGAAACAGGAATTTGACATCTAGCTCCCAAGTAAAGCTTAGTTGAGACCAAATTACATTAAAGATCTGGACCCATGGCTCAGTGATGCTGCGAGGCTGGGGTGTAGAACTGCTAAGGAGGCTATTGCAGACCAGGTAAAAGGGAAGATGTTTTCTTTCCCCTGCATCTCAATGAAGTCTCTGATGGGAGAGCAGTTTTGGGTTTTGTGACCATATTTATTTGCTATAGGTGGATGTCCTGAGAGCTCTGGGTGCTGAGATTGTGAGGACCCCAACTACTGCCAGATTTGATTCTCCTGAATCTCACGTGGGAGTAGCATGGAGACTGAAAAATGAAATCCCCAATGCACACATACTAGACCAGGTAAGAGCCAAAGTGTCAGAGGTGCAGGCGTAGCGTGGGAGGAGGTGTTACAGCCTTGTTCCTTAGTGTCCTTGGTTGACTGTTCAACAGCCTTGGTGTGTCTCTGGAGGAAAAGATGTCCCAGGTCTGGAGCTGTAGTTGAGCCATCACCATGCTGTAGGGTAGCAAGCTTTTATAGTCACTAGAGGGCAGCAACGAGCCTATGTTTGCAGCGACTGCTACATATGGGTGGCTTTCCACTGAATTGGCAGTCCTGCATGGAAGAATAGGTACAAGGGTCACATTCTTAAAAGAAACTGCCCCACAGACAGGACAGGTCTTGGCATTGGAGGGTGCTGGCACCTTAGAGCTCCTCTGAAATGAGGTCACTTAGGAAAGTTGTACTTCCCCTTGGACATTCTGCCTAGGTCCAGCTATCAAGGAAACAGCCTGGAAAGAGTATATGTAGCTGTTGTGGGGCTTGGATAATGTTTGTCATGTTCTTGAAATGCCTCACAATGTGAATTTTAATGTCTTTCTTGTCTACTTAATGGCTTTTCTACCTTTCAATATAGTACCGTAATGCCAGCAACCCCCTGACGCACTATGACACCACAGCTGAAGAGATCCTGCAGCAGTGTGAAGGTATGTTTGCTCTACTACTATCCCCTTCCTCAGTGAGTCCCTAGTATTCTCTTATTGTTAGGTACTTGGAGAATGGGACCTGAGGTGGTTGAGAAATACATGGATTTTGATACAGCAAATCCCATACGTAGGCTGTGTGTCACTAGAGAATTATTTTATTTCAGTAGTCATAGTAATGAATTATTTTTTTCCCCCCATTAAAGAGGGGTGCTTTGGTTTTTAGATTCCTCTGCTTGTGACCAGGTGGAGAAAGCAGTGATGCTTACATTATCTTAAAAAAAAAACAACAACCCAACAACAAAAAAAAACCCCATAGCTAGAGTGGCATGAAAGAACAGCATCGCTTTCTCTGATCACAAATGCAGAATCATAGACTCACAGAATTGTTTAGGTTGGAAATGACCTTTAAGATCAAGTCCAACCGCAAACCTAACACTGCCAAGTCCACCAATAAACCATGTACCTAAGTGCCATGTCTACATGTCTTTTTAAATACCTCCAGCGATGGTGACTCAACCACTTCCCTGGGCAGCCTGTTCCAATACTTGATAACCCTTTCAGTGAAGAAGTATTTCCTAATATCCAGTCTAAACCTCCCCGGCGCAATTGAGGCCGTTTCCTCTTGTCCTATCACTTGTTACTTGGGAGACGAGACCGACACCTTGCTACAACCTTCAGGTAGTTGTAGAGAGTGGTAAGGTCTCCCCTGAGCCTCCTTTTCTCCAGACTGAACAACATGAGTTCCCTCAGCCACTCCTCATGAGACTTGTTCTCTAGACCCTTCACTGGCTTCATTGCTCTTCTTTGGATGTGCTCCAGCACCTCAGTGTCTTTCTTGTAGTGAGGGGCCCCAAACTGAACACAGTATTCGAGGTGTGGCATCACCAGTGCCGAGTACAGGGGAACAATCACTTCCCTAGTCCTGCTGGCCACACTATTTCTGATACAAGCCAGGATGCTTTCTTGGCCACCTCGGCACACTGCTGGCACATGTTCAGGCAGCTGTTGACCAACATCCCCAGGTTCTTTTCTGCCATGCAGCTTTCTAGCCACTTCCCCAAGCCTGTGGTGTTGCATGGGGTTGTTATGACCCAAGTGCAGGACCTGGCACTTAAGTATTTTTACATTCTCAGACCAAGTACTCCATTACACTGGAAGCTTCTTCACTTAGGAGTTCTCGGGAGAACAGACTGCTCTGTGTTGCAGTTGTTGCCAGTAAGACCTGTTTACTCTGCAGGGGTTGCTTTCATGTTAGCTCTAGGCAGCCAGGTTGGAGTACCAGAAGTGATTGAGCTGTGGCAGCAGAGCGCTTTAGCTGGGCTAACTCACCTAGCAGAGGAATTGGTTTGACAGCTATTGGAGGCATTCAGTGTGATGCTGCAGCTTACCGTGTAGGCATTTGCCATAGGTGGTAGAAGGAAGTCTTATAGGAGGCTATTGACCTGCCTTATAAAACAGTACAGTTTCTGATGGGACCCTCTAATAAGAAAATTGGCTATTAAATTCCTTCTCATTAAGGTGAGGCCATGTGAAGGGTTCTCCTCTTTGCCCCCCCACCCCCAAAGTAACTCTAGCTGTTCAGAGGATTTGGCTTGTCTTTCTGTGGCAATCTTTCTTTAAGTCTCAGTTAAAATGAGTATACTTTAACAAACTGCCATCCCACAAACTGAGTCTAGATGAGTTCTAGCTTTAAGCTTCTTGTTTGTATTTACTTTTCCACATAGGCCAGTCGCTGTTCAGTTATTACTGAGCTTATATCCCTGCTTGGCAGGATGTTATTCTTTTGACTGGTAAGCATTTTTTTGTGTGTGTATTTTTTATTAACAAAGCTATCATGTGGATGCACCATGGAAACTGTAGGAGGTGGCAAAAGAATGAACTGTCATACCTGCACTGACTCTGAGTGCTCATGACCAAAATAGTATTTTTCACATGAAAATGAGAGAGTAGTTGTGTTAACAGTTCTCTCAGTGGGTACCTATCCCATGCTCTTGGCACTCATTCAGTAAATTAAGTAATACAATGGGCTGCTCATTCTAAGTTAAAGAATGAATTACATCAGCAAATACAGTAACAAGAAAACTACAGGTGTCAGCTGTATGGCCCACCTCGAGCTCTGTCCGCAGTACAACAAATTGGTGTCTTGCCAGGCCACTGGATGGACATTTCAAAGCCATTGTTGAAGTAAATGGGGATTGAGCAAGGTGGTCTCAACACAGCTCTTGGGAAGCAAAGATCCTTATCTTGCCCATTTTTGTTAAAGAAAGTCCATACTTAGGTTTAAGTGGGTTTTTAATCCATCATTCTGGGGGAGATTTCACAACTGCCTTCTGTCCCTCATCTTTAAACAGGAAAAATAGACATGCTGGTGGCTGCAGCTGGCACAGGAGGTACTATCACTGGCATCTCCAGAAAGCTAAAGGAGAAGTGTCCAGGTTGCAAAGTAAGTGGCAAGCCTAAAGCATTTCTCTCTAGCAGGGTGAACGTCAAACTGCTCCACCTGGCACATCCCATTCCTTGAAAGTCTGCCCTGGGTCTCTACAGGAAGCTCTTGAGTGTTCTTAGTTAGAAGGTAGTTCCAAGCAGCAAAGAAAGGTTTTCAGACTGAAATCTGGTGTCACTCACTGGTGACCAGAGTTCACATTTGGCTCAGCAGATGAAAACTGGCCCTCGGATCCCTTCATGGGGTGTCTGAGAAACTTCCTTCTGTGGTGTGTACTACAGTCTTCTGTTTCCTCTCTGGCTGTGCCTTCACTAGCTTGTCTCGAGCTGCTGAGGTTTTACCAAGTTAAATTTTCTCTGCACACGCCAACCTGTGTGTCTACCTGTGTGCTGTGTTAGATTTCCTCACAGAAGTTGGTATTGTGTTTCAATCGTGAATATTTTCCTACGTAGGCAGGGAGTGGTAAACAAAATAAAACTTACCTGTTTACAGTTGGCAAAAAAATGTGTTGGCTGTAACAATGTCTGACATGTGAATAAGGACAATCTTGTCTCAGGGGAACCGAGCAAAACCCATGTAGAACAAGTGGTGCCCCTCACTTAGTGCCCACAGCCTGAGGAGACAGGATGGGTTGCCAAGGGGCCAGAAGCAGCAAAGCTTTTTCCTCACAGGGGAGGTGAGTGTTGCCAGGAAGAAATGAATAGGAAACTAGGTTGCTGTTAGCTTGCCTGTGTGTGCAGCCAGTGTGACACCAACAGCTGTAATGAGGCCAGCGCTCATGAGTAAATAGCCGTGTTCTCAAAAGCAGTGTGTCATGGTAGCCAAAGTGGAAACTGCTTCTCCAGATTATAGGTGTTGATCCTGAAGGCTCCATCCTTGCTACACCAGAAGAACTGAATGAGACTGACAAGACAATGTATGAAGTGGAAGGAATCGGATATGATTTTGTCCCCACAGTGTTGGATAGATCTGTAAGTCATGCTTCTTGGTTTACTGCCATTTGCCCTCTGTTGGGATGTAGAAGTGAGGTGAAAGATGGAGGAAAAACCTGGGGAAGTATTTCTTTGAGCTGAAAGGGGAAGGCTACCAGACAGAACTGTTCCCGTTCTTTCCATCAGCAAAAGCAGTCCTTGGAAGGCTTCTGCACTGGCCATGTTTGTTTCACCACACCAGGTCGAAATGCTGTGAACAGATAACATTTTCCTAGAATATAGTACTTTTTTTATAAAAAAAAAAAAAAAAAAACAAAAACAAAAACAAAAAAAAACCCAAAAAACCCCCCACCCCCTCCCAACAAAACCCAACAACTAACCAATTGAAAAAAAAACAAACAACAAAGCATCAACCCCCCCCAGCCAAAACTGGTATGACTATGTCCTGAGTAGAGCCTGTGTCCCTGGGAAGTGCTCCAAGAGGGGAGGAAACTGGTGCTCTCTCTGGCTGTCTCACAACTTACAGTGAGGTTTCAATAAGGAGCCTGTTGTGCTAATGTGATCGTCTTACCTTGGCAAAAAAACCCCACTTGGCATTTGGAGGATGGAAACCCAGGCACATGGCTCAGTAGGGCAGCTGTTACCTCAGAGAGCATGGGTTAAATTCACACAAGTTGTGTAGCTCCCCTAGCCCTCCTCACTTAAATAGACCCTTGTTTCTGTCTTCCTGCCCCTCCCCAGACAGTGGACCAGTGGTACAAGAGCAATGATGAGGAGTCGTTTGCTTTAGCACGCATGCTGATTCGAGAGGAAGGACTGCTGTGTGGTAAGAGCGGATGTGAATCCTTTGGGTTTCTCTGAATAGTATGTGGGAGGCTGAAGCCTTCTGCAGGTCAGGGAGACCTCCTTCCACTTCAGAAGCTGTCCTCCTCACTCTGGGCTCCTCTACTGCCTCTCCTCCTCTCTTTCATTCTTTCTCATTTCACTTACAATTTGACAGTTTTGCCTCTGATCTGCGTTTTGGCAGGTGGCAGCTCAGGCAGTGCCATGTCTGTAGCTCTGAAGGCAGCCAAAGAGCTGAAGGAAGGTCAGCGCTGTGTTGTTATCCTCCCTGACTCTATCAGGAACTACATGTAAGAACCTGCTTGTTTTCTCTCTGGGAAAAGGGTGAGGCAGTCCCTCAGACCTCCTTACAGCAGTGGCGAGTTGAATACATATTTCTTATAGCACCCAGTTACCCAAGCAAGGAATGTGTTTGGGGCACAGCTGCTGAGGTATCTAGAAGGGCTCTCACATGGATTAGAAAGAAGCCTCTGAAAGCTGAGCTCCTCCTTGTGTCTGACTTCAGTATATAACCATCACTGGTTAGCATCTTTCACAGGAAAAGACTTGCTTTTGCTGTTTTATTTATTGGGGACCATTGGTGGTATCCCATTCCTGGAAGGGTCCCTGTAAGGCTGTCTGCTCTCTCTGCCTGTGTCCACAGCAGAACACAGCACTACTGTAGCAGTAGCCAGTGTTGGGGTGAGTTTACAGGTGGAAGTGTGAGGACTTTCAGCTGTGCCAAGAAGTTTCTCACCTGCTTCATTGAAGCATATCCCATAACATGATGTTTTCAGCCACGTTTCCTGACTTCTGTTGCATCCAATGTAATACTAGACAACTAGAGACTCCAAACAGACCTTGCCTGAGTACAGGCTGGCAGTTTTCCATTCCAGGCTGTGTCTGTATGGTATTGCAAGAGACTGTAATTGAAACTTTGTTTCCTATGGGATTCCTTTTTCTTCCTAGGAGTATTTCTTCTCAATGTTCCTGGCTGGTAATGGCAGTATGGCAAATGGCAGTATATTTTCAATTACGCTTTAGCTGGTAGTGGTAGTGAGCTATAAACAGTTGCCTCTGTGTGCTGTTAGGTTTGCTGTCAGATGTTCAGCCTGCTAATGAGCTTTTCACTTCCTGATGCTTTCCAGGTCCAAGTTCTTGAGTGACAAATGGATGATTCAGAAAGGGTTCATGAAAGATGATGACCTTGTCAAAAAACCTTGGTAAGTATGTCAGATCCATTTGGATTTTCATGAGTCTATTCAACTGACTTTATGGCAGTTGCTAATTTAAAGCTCATTTCAATTTACACTACTTCCTTTGATTTAGCTAATCTTTCATGCTATTGTGTTGGTGTATAATTGCAGCTATTAATCAAATCTGCTTAAATTACTTGATTTCCTCCTTTAAGTTGCATGTCAGCAGAAGAAAACTTGGTACTTAATGATTTTTAATTTTTTTTATGAAAAGAATTATACCTGAAATGAAAAAGTAGTATATAGAGAACCCTTCTGAGACCAGAGTTCTTGAGTGCAAAGCACTGCAAGTCTACCTAGGTGGAGGGGGAGCCTCCCTAAATTGCTACCTATAATGACTGTAAATATGGCTAGCTCTCTGGGTAGGAGCACAACATTTTCTGTGTAAGATACAAATAATGAAACTAGGGAGATTAGTACTCTCCACTATCTGTAATCCTAGAAAGTAGATTAAATGAGGAAAAGAGTTTCGGTCTTAAAGCCTTCTCATGCCTCTGTGACTTTCTGATATTGGGGAGAAAACTTGAAAGCCTTGAAGCTTTACTGACTCTGGCTGAATCCTAACTCTTCCTTGCAGACTTTTGTCATTCCTGTAGTGTTGAAGGCCACTGTACATGAACAACTGGTTCTCTTCTCTCCATAAGACTTGCACGGGTTTTGGTTTTTATTTCATCCCAGGTGGTGGAACATCAGTGTTCAGGAGCTAAGCCTCTCTGCTCCCCTGACTGTGCTTCCAACTGTTACTTGTGCAAAGACTGTTGAAATTCTCCGGGAGAAGGGATTCGACCAGGTACCAGTTGTTGATGAATCTGGGTATGTCCACATATATCGCTATTCATCCATATGTATTGCTTCTGTCACCAGCTCCCAGGGGATGTCTTTTAAATGCTTACTAGAAGTATAATACCCTTTCACTCATCTTCCTTCAGCTGTAGTAACACAGTTCAGAAATGCTAGACTTAATATGTTGTCATGCCAGGACTGTGCTGCCCTTCACATAATAAGTGTCTAATGATTATTATGGTATACTTACTCAGTGTGTCTCTGCAGGATAATTTCACTGGTTTTTATAATAGCTGTTTAACTTAACAAAGCAAAAATACGTATTTAAAACAAACAACCCCAAATCTACCCATCTTCACCACAGCTTTCACCCACTTTCTTCAGAACACTGCATTATAGTGCAATGCTGGAGTGACCCTTCCCCAGGGTGTCCCCAGCAAGCTGGTATGCCTTATTACACTGTAGGTCTCCTGTAGGACAGGCTGAATAATGAAGAGTTACTCAGTTACTCTCTGGTTACAGTGCTAACTCAAGGGATTAATTGTGGCAGGTCCTTGCAACATCCTTGCAGGGAGAAGGGGAATGAGTAAAATTGAGGCAAGCATGTCTCTGGCCCTGTTACAACTTTCAAAAGGACAGATAAGGATGTAAAACAAGTTTTGCTTTTCAAAAGCTCTCTCAGATTACAAGCTCTCCAACTCCAAGAATTAGAGATACAAAGAGCCTGATGCTCAGAAGGGCCAGGCACCCACAGCACCTGTTGACTTCTGCGTGAGAACTTCTGAGAACTGGATTCTGTCTCCTGCAGAGACACGGAATCCAAGTATATCATTAGTAATGTTGCTTTATACCATGAAGCAGTTGAAATGACTTCTCCAGGCTGGCTGAGAGTGGATGCTTTTACCTACAGGAACACCTAAGGCTTTTGTGCTGTTGTTTAGCCCTATCTTCTCTCTGTCCTTCCCCAGGGTGATTTTGGGCATGGTTACCCTGGGTAACATGCTTTCTTCACTACTTGCTGGAAAAGTTCAGCCTTCTGATGAAGTCAGCAAAGTAATCTACAAGCAATTTAAACAGGTAAGGAGGTCTATTCTACAACTCCTAGTTCTCTGGTTTAAAGGACTACTGTAGGTGTCCTAACACTACAGTGGCATCCAGTTGGGTAAGATTTACCTGGGACCATACAGAGCAGCCGTTACTGAGCACGGACATAGTCTGAACTCTGTCCTAGGTCACTCAATAGCTCCCAGGTTTGTGTTGTGGCTCTATATTGCACCGTTTGATTACTTTAACAGGCTTTCTTCTAGCATGCTTGTTCTTTCCTCCTTTCCCAAAAACTCCAGCACAAATCTGGGCAATGTAACCATCCAGAGGAAGAGACAGGAAGATGTTGAAACAGCTCTTCTAAATAATTTTTGTATCAGCTAAAAACAAGCAACCGTTTGCCTTTTGTATTAGATGCCTTGCTGAAACAGGGGGATGGCTGTTGAAAGCTGATGTTGTCAAGACGTGAATTTTTATGTTAGCCAGTTTTCACCTGTCCATCCAATGTAGCATGCCAAGATACCAGAACTTCACAGCTGTGTGGGTGCTCTTCTAAAAATATATAAGTATTGTTGTTGCTGGTTTGCTTCGTTTTCAGAAAGAGGATTTTGTTTTTAATATGGAATACTTGACCTAGTTTTTACCAGGCTTTTAGCTTCAACACTGTCTCATAGCAGATGATGTGCTGTATGCCAGAAGTATGTGTAATGCTTCAGTTCAGTCTACAACCTACCAAGTCTCTGAGGTTGAGAAAGGATGCTAGTTCTTTATGGACAAATGTAAATGTGTTTTTTCCTTCCCAGACAGATAATCAAGCATCAGGTGGAAATGTGGTGCGTAACAAAACTGCGTAGTTCATGTTCTCCCTCACTCGGACACCTTAAGAGTTTCTGGGGCTGGTGGTGTGCAATCATTTCTGTAGCTACACTGCTGTTAGCTGTAGTAGCCAATTCTCTGCGCTTCTGCAGTTGTGGCTTTTTTCCATGGGCAGCTTGGAGTTTCTCATGCTTCTTCAGTAAAGAACAGCTTAACCGTTTCTTTTCTCTTTAGTTCTGAATTTTTTTCTTGGTGGAGGATGAAAGAGGCGTGACACAAGTAGTGGTATTGCTAACATGCTAACTAAAAGCATCATTCATTGGTTCTTTTCCATTTGGATTGATTGATGATTTAATGGAGAAACATGGTTAAATACACATAACCTCAGAAGTATTGTGGATTTTGCTTTTTCTTACCACTTCAGTCAAGCTTACTTGGCTTGTTTACTGGTGAAATTGGGAAAACGGATCATCTGTGTCACTGAAATGACTTGGAATATCCTACAGTTAGGATGTGTACCACAGCATGTATCAATAAGAGGTCAGCTTAGCCTGTGACTACCAAGACAAAGCTATCTTTTGGCAACGCAGGAAGCTTTCTTTGATCACCACAATTATTTTGTGGCTATCTCTTAGAATGGAAAAGTAATGGTTATAGCTTTTTTTTTTTAAAGTCTCCAGTAGGATAACACTCTAGGGCTTTGAAACTCTAGTCACAGGATAATTTGCCAATCCAAACAAGTGCTGTGTGTTAGCGGGGAGGAGGGCCATTCTTGTGGAGTCAGATGTCGGTTCCAGTAGTTTGGGGTCTCTTCACCTCCTCTTCCTCAAAGGATCTTTGCATCAACTACTAACATGTGTTAGGTGTGGTGCAGACATGGCCTTAGCAGACTTCTTGTCTGCCTTTACCAGAAAACAGGGCTGGGCCATGGTCTCTGAGGCTTTCTTGTTACTATTCCTAGTGTTTAATTGTTACCCTGTTCCCTGGTGTGATTTTGGTTAGTGTCCTAAACCATTCAGCACTCTGCTAAACAATGCAAGGCCTGGTGTCCCCAGCATCTCTGGAGGACCAGAGCCTACCTCTGGGGAAGGAGAGAATTTAGTTGTAAGGCCATGAGTAGTGCCATGTCACTTGCCCTTAGAGCCAAACAAGCAGTCCTAGTCATGTGCAGTGTAGTAGTATGTGCCTAGGCTAATTGTAAAGACTTAGTAGGTTTAAAAAAAAATGCCTAAATGTGGGAAAACTCGTGGGCAAAATTTTTAGGGAGGTTGAATGAGCAGTAGTGAGACAGGTGAAAACTCTGTGGGAGTTCTGTTAAATTTCCATTAAGCATTTCAAAACATGTTTATGTCTTCACAGTTGTCTCAGTGCTGCCCATGGGCTGCTTGTCCTGGTTATCTTTAGCCTACCCAGTCCCTGAAAACAGGTCTATTGATTATACACAATCAGATGGCAAGGGGCTGTACCCCTTTGGTGAGCTTTGAACTTAGGTTCAAAAGTTAGGTTTTGCACGTACATTTGCACAAAACTGCTTGTCAGTGGTGGTGACTATAGTTGCGTCGATGTGGCAGTAAGTCCAGATTTCCCCCCACCCCTTGTCTGGCCCACAAGCTTAAGGATTGATGCTTCAGTATGCACTATAGCCTGCTGGTCCCTTAAGCACAGGCTGCTGGGAATCCTTTTGATCTCTTCTAACTCACAGTATGGAGACCAGAGCTCTGTGTTTCAGTGCAGCAAAACTGTTCATGCTGTGGCATTTATTCCTCAGCCACAAGCTGAGCTCACTGCAGGATAAAGGCTTTTTCAATCTGCAGTACAAGACTTTTCTTTGCTGTAAATTCCTTTGATCCCCTTTAATGAAAGTGTCAAATGGTGGGTGCTGCTGTTACCTGGGGAGAGTCACTTGGGTAATAGACCTATTGCTGCTGCTTAATATATGTTAAAGCATGTAGGAAGCACAGTTTTACGCATTCGTTCAAATGGTTCCAGCAGGTAATTAGCTAAGTGTTTCAGAAGGACCTGTATTCTTTCTACAGAGTCAAAACAGGGTCCTTCCTTCTCTAGTCTTAGCAAAGTTGAACTTCACTAAAAATGAATTCTTAATTCTCAGTTCCTTGATGTGCACACTAAATATAGTGTTAGCTGAGCAATCTTCACCCTTGGTTTTGTTTTGTCTGGGCTTTTCTCTTCCCCTGCTGCCTTCGCAGATAGTATTCACTTCCACAATGATTTGCGGCCTGATTCATTCACTCTTTCCCAGTCTTGCTAGAGTAAAACCACCAAGTATAATGAGTTTTATGGTAACTTCTTTTGTTAAATACACGGAACACTTGACCTTCTTCCATTATTAACGTTTTTTAGATATTCAGTACGTTCAGTATATTCATTATGTTTACAGAATCAGAATTAATACCTTCATGTAGTGCTTCGTTTTCATGTTTTGTTTTCTTGGAAATCAGAAACAAAGAAAACTGATCTTCTAAGTTGGCTTTGATTTGTTAGCGTTTTACAATACTTCAGATGGGAGCAGTGTATAAATGCTGATGTATTATTTTTAATGCTGCACGAAGTGTATGGGGATTATTGACCACTAAACATGTAAAGGACCATTTTATTTAAGTTTTGTAACTCTCTCCTCAGATTAACCTGAAAGACAACTTGGGGAAACTCTCTCATATTCTAGAAATAGACCACTTCGCTCTAGTGGTTCATGAACAAATTCAATGTGAGTATGATGTACTGCACTTTGTAAGAGGTAATCTTTGAGTGGTAACAAGAAACAAGTACAAGTGTGAGTGTGTAAGGAAGCTTTGAAGAACCCAAATCCTCTTCCTGCATATGTAACTATGTGCTACTAACACTTCATAAGACACTAGTACTTTAATACTTGAGGAATAAATGTTAAATCCATTAATAACTTCACATACTGTAATGTACCTGCTTGTGGAGCAGGTTACTGCTCAGAACCAAATGCCTGAGTCTACTTCACTGTACAGTGGCTTTGTTAGTAGCATTAAGCCAATGAATAAGCTTCTGCAGTACAACTGATCTTTGCTTCTTCCTACTTGTGTCATGCAACTTCTAGTAGTTCGATCACAGTGAGTGTCCCAGGTTAACTACACTTCAATTTTTTGCCTTTCTAAAGCAAAACCTTTATTACAGCTAAATAAAGTTTAGTAAGATCTAGATGTCAGCACTGAGATCACCATCTCAAGACAGCTTAATATTTTTTTCCTGTTTATTTTTTTTAAACTAACTTACTCCCCTTTACTTGATATTTTTCTGCCAAACTCTACTTTTCTTCATTTTTCTCAAAACTCTTTACACTGCCTTCTTTATGGACTGGAAATGACTAAATAAATCTTCAAAGCTAGGGTATGTCACTGTTATATGTGAATAATTATTTTTTCCTGTTTTATCTTCCTTATAGCAGGCAACTTGCAAAATTACAAAACACTGAGAAACTAAACTAAAACCAGAAATAAGACTCACTAGATAAATTTATCTGACAGCTAGCTGAATTATAACTGTAAATGAAAAATAGTAATCAAATTTGGGCTTGTTCCCAGATAACCTCCATAAGGATGTGCTTTTGACTCTGT
Source organism: Haliaeetus leucocephalus (assembly GCF_000737465.1). NCBI lineage: Eukaryota > Metazoa > Chordata > Aves > Accipitriformes > Accipitridae > Haliaeetus > Haliaeetus leucocephalus. The sequence goes on from NW_010973138.1 coordinate 1,394,335, forward strand.
GCTGACTATTTATAAACCTGGAATCTCATTGAAGCCTGCAGTGGAACAAAGATTGAGTAAATGAAAAGTCCAGGACAATCCAGCTGGCTGAAAAACTGAGCATATAAGTAGGCTAAACGTCTTAGTACAGCCAGACTTTAGGAACAGGGAACTTAGACCATGGATAAAGGGCCAGAGGTCACTTGGCCACTTGGTTCTCAGGTCAAAGGCTTATGCTCACAGTGAAAAATCCCTTGAACCTGTGCTCCCAATTCAGCAATGATTAGATGGTTAATAAGTTTTTTGGGTATAAATGGGAAAATGTTGTATTTTGATTTTTACACTAATTCTGTATTTGACAGTGGTGTAGGAAGATGGTAGTGTTGCATGTCCTTCTCTAGTGGCCCCTGGTTGAAACAGGATAATATCAGTTTGCAGCTGTTTCAAGGAGAGTCACCGAAACTAATGTATGGGGAAAATATGTTTTATAACAAGAGGATTTGATTTGAATTTTCATGTCAAGAAAAGTAAATCTGACGGACCCTTATCCTTCATTCCATAATGTTTCAGTTTCTATATCCCTGTTGTTGAGGAGCCTTTTTAAAATGAAAATCCTTGCCACTTGCTGTGCGACTGTTCGTCAAGATGCCGTTTGGGTTCCCCCTCAATGTACAAGGGTCATCAGTGATAACCAGCTCCACCAATGGGCCCTGACACGTGGAGCTGGGTTGGCTTGGCACCTGCCTTTACAAACAGTGCCATTAAAACCAAGTGGGATGATGTGGTTTTGTGCCTCCTAAAGCCAGAATCCCTTCTCTGTTTCTGTGCAGATCACACTGATGGTTCCTCCAGTAAGCGGCAAATGGTGTTTGGCATCGTTACAGCCATTGACCTGCTTAACTTTGTGACGGTGCGAGAACGGGAAAGGAAGTCCAGCTAAAGTCAAGTAGCAATGTGGAGCCTCTTCAACAACATTTTGCAATCTCCAACAAAGAATCAGGTTTATTTCTTAGGTAGAATGGTCTGTTCTTAGGGTGTTGGTTTTTTTTAAATTCTGAAAATAAGCAGTTAGCTATCCTGGTGTCAGCTATACAACCAGTGCATTTTGCTGTATTGCACAGCTTCTGGGGACTTGTTTCATAATCAGGTTACAGGATATTTCTTATCAAGACAATTTATTTTTTTACCTATATATATGTAAAAATATTGCCTAAATTAACTGGTATGTTCCTTACTTGTTATGTCTAAAGTCTGGCTTTACAAAACATTGTTTCGGATTCATAAAATGTGTTGAAATAAAGAGTTACATAAGCAGAGGCCCAAGAGAGCTCTGGAAAGTTTTGGAATTTTTTTTTGTGCAGGGGTGTTAAGTTAGGTAATACCTGTGTGGAGACAAAAATGGGACTGGGGCATGGGGAGAAGAAAGGGGGATTTCCCTTTGGTGACATCAATATAAAGCAAGAGGAAATCCTGAGAGCTGGAGTTGAGGCTTGTTTCAACCAGCTGCTCTGAGGAAAAACTGACTTGAGTGGAAGCCTGACAGTGAAGTGACAAACGTGAACGAGTGGCTTTGTTCTACGTGGTGCGCTGGCTTTCACTGCAAAGACAGACCTTTCTTTTCTTCCAATTTTACCCTGTTAAGTAAGCACAAGTGAAAAGATTAAAAGGCAAGATCAAGCTTCTTGCCTGAAGGTTTTTGAAAATCACACTGTTTCATCTAGTACCTTCCCCTTACCTCCCCACCCTCTTATTTATCTTAAAGTGCTTCTTCTTATGCCTGTTTTAGAAGAGCCAAAGGTAATCTGTCAAGAGCTGTAAACTCTTTCAAGTCCTGCTCAAGTGCTCCTACACTGTGTAGCACCTTATTCTAGGACAGAAACACTACTACTAATTGAATTCACTGTAGCCAAGCTTGGAAGTAACTGGCAAACATGGTGTGGACTGGTAATGTCAAGAGTACACAAGAGTAACATGCAGTAGGTCTGTGCAGCTACAACTTTTCACCACTTCCGTAACTCTGGCTTCAGTAATGTTTGACTTGCGTAGCCATGGCACAGTTTGGCACTAGCAGTCCTGTCCGTATGCTGCTATGCTCAGGCTACTGATTGCTATTAGTGGTAATGATAAGTGAAATCACACTGTGGTTACAGGAGAAAAGTAGCTGGTTTTCTTCTTCATAAAGACTGCTCTAATCCTCTTCTGACTGGTCTTTTGCCAAGAATAAAGTTTTTGATCAGCAAGAGTGGCACTTTTCTTAGTTTGTGTCTCTTTGCACTGAAGTAGAAGAATACTATTTAGGCTGGGGTTATTGCTGGTAGGATAGCAAAGTTTTGGGGTTTGTTTTTTCTTTAAAAAAAAAAAAAGCTGAAAGAAGTTGTGAGTCAGCTAAGAGAAAACAAAGGGGTTATTTAAAAATCACAGTTACGACCTCCTGTATATAGATTTATTTCTACCTTGCTGGCCTCCCTATGGCAGTGGAATTTGCTGCACATTTTGCAAGGGTGTGCCCAGAGGAGAGAGGTGGTGGAAGCCGCCCTGTCCCGTGTCAGTGCTGAGCAAAGAACATCAAACAGAGCCCTTGCAGTTGTGCCTTGGGTGATGCTGGCCTGAGAAGGGAGGCAAGAGCTCAAAGCCAAAGAAGTGACACCAGTGATAGTGTCTGCCTGCCGGCAGTGTGACAGCCTGGTTTGTTTTCTGACTGCTTCTCTCTCACCTTAAATTTGTGAATGTTAAGTACTTTGTTGTAATAATAAAAACCCCAGCTTGGGTGCTCTGACTAGTGGAAAGCTGAACTAGTGTGAGTATCAGATGTTTGTACCTGTGCATTAAAGACATTGTTTTCAAATCTGGATTAGCTTTTCTAGGCTGAACAGCTCTGTCTTACCTCTGTTGCTGCTTGGCAGAGCCTAATAATTCATCTTTCAAACTATTTTTTAGATACTTCCCAAGGACTCATAAATAACTTAGCACAGTTAAGGGCATGGTCTTTGATCTTAGCACTTTTAACATCCTTTATGTTTCTCAGTATAGAGAGTCTGTGAATGGTCAGTTGTATCCCTTGAGACATTAGTATTTCAGCCAAGTTTCTAAACTCCTTTCTCAATTATTTCAAATACTGCTGTCAGATATATTTTCAGATCTATTCTTAATTTACAGGGAAGGCTGAGGGACTTATTTCTTTGATTATTTGTATTTTTACTGTATCCATTGTTTCCCATGCTGTTAAAAGAACCTGTGTACTTCACTAGATGCTACTAACTGAAGGATTTGTTGCAATCGTAGCTGCCACTGCTGCTAAATTTTGGCATTACTGTTGCCCTTGAAAATTTACTTCACTTGCTTTTATCTGATTTTTCCCATTTTCCATCTGACCTTTGGTGTCAGTTGGGGGGTGTGTGCTTAAGTGTTTGGGGTTTTTTTTCGTTTTATTTTTGTGCCTGTAAAAGTTCCATGTTCCAACCTAACTGAATTCAGCAAAAAATAGGAGGGTAGAAGGAGATTCCCAAAGCTGCTTTCAGAACAGCAGTACAAGAGAGAAGTTAGAGTTGGGGCAGCAGCAGATTAATGGGTAGCTTCACTTGTGACACAGAGAAAAGTGTAAAGATTTTAATTTGCTTTTTTAGTTTACCATTCATAAATTAATCTGTAGCATCATGAAATCAGGTGGTATTGCTGACTAAGAAAGAAGGAGTGGTTAGGGTCTGAAGCAATCCAAGTAAGCCAAAATATCCAAGACATCCACCTGTGCCGCTCTGCCTATGTGGTTTGGTAAGAGCAGGAGGTGTCTCCTCTTCTACGCTGGCACAAGGAGGAAACAGTGGCCACCAGCCACTCTTATTCACAGCGGCAACCCTGTTTGACCAGAGGAATTGGGGAAATAAATGGAGTTGCTGAATGACTGCAAAACTTTCCAGAGCTCTTCCCTATAGTAGGGATGAAGGCAGCAAAGAGAAGGGGACAGAGTATCCTGCGAAGTTGAAGTTTCTCTGATGCAAAAGCTTATGAGCATGATGCTTTTTTGTGTGTGTGGGAATGTTGTTACTAGCCTGGTCCTGCTGAGTAGTGGTAAGGCTGGATTAATGCTTTACTCATCTGTTTCAAATACTATGAGAACCAAGAAAGATATTGCAGTTTGTTTGTTAGGTCTTTAACCTGAAGTTCAAGTCCAGAGCTTGAACAGAACTGTATTTTTTTCTGAAGTGGGTGTCTGCATCTTCTGTTTACCTGTGCTGATTATGCAATTGCTACTCAACCTGAAAACTATTTTGCACATGGATGTTTGTATCGACAATTTATGCTGTATTTGTTTGTCACTGTAAGAGAATATCAGTCCTTTTGGTCTAATGTGAGCTCAGCAAAAATACTTTCATTTTCTAACCTGAAGAAAATTATCCAGTAAAATCTGTATTAATATTTTGCAAGCAGTTACCAGGCAATGACTTAAGGATCATTGTGAAGTCATTGTATCCAATATTACTTCCCGCTTCTTCCACAAGCTGTGGCTGACTCCAGAAGTTTGTCTAACTGAGGTTCCTCTAAGCAGCCAGGCCGGTCTCATTTGCCCACCAAGCTTGTCGCTAAATGGTTTTTGAAAACGTCTGCTTGCAGTTAAGAATTTCACACAACATGCTCACTGTCAGGAGTTGCCTACCATTGCCACTGTCATCCAACAGCCTTTCTTACTGCATAGCGTCAACATGCTACCATCACAAAGGAAGGACTTCTTATGCTTTAAGGAGCCCAGAAAAATCAATACTGTGCGCTGTATTTATTGCACAAATGTTCACAAATGTACAATATAAAGAGTTCAATAAAAGCTGTTTAATTGCAGAATGACTCTGGGTTTTTTTAATGGCAGTTCAAGTTGAAAGCATATTGGGCAGTAGACTGTAAGAAATTTCTGTCGGCTGCAGAGGACCTCTTGCTTTCAGTGTGTGGACTGCAATGCTCTGCAGTTCTTTTCTTCTGTCTCCAGAGAGCTGCTGATGTGGCAGGACTGTCGGTGAGCCCCCATGGTCTGCTTCTCACGGCTGGCTTTACTACAATCCTGCTGTTTCTGTACAGGGTAGGAAAGGAAAGATGTAGAGCTAGGGCTCCAATGCCACTGGTGAAGTTCCTAGAGCAACGGGTGCCTGCGTGGTCAATTGGATAGATATTTCTGAATAAATGCAAGGGGTATGGGCCAGCCTTTGTGGCTGTGGAAGGCAATGTCTTTTGGGAATTATGGTGAAGCTGTAATGTTAAAAGGTGCGTGAATTCAAGTGAAGCGCGTGGGTGGTGTTCTGTGGCTAAGGAGCAGCTGGGAGAAACCGAAGGGACTGGCTGTGTTAGTTCAGAGCTATTTATTTGTGCTGCCACTCAGCATCTTGGTCGATTGTGCAAGTTAAACCAGGGTGAAGGTGGTTTATATCTGCTAGGCAAGTGAGCAAACCCCTCATCCCTTGGGTTTTTGGTCCCCATTTCCTTACGTGGTCAGTCCTTGCTCAACCCCATCCAAATAGCTTGAGACCCTGTCAGCCAATCTCACTGGGACGTTGTTCCATCTCGCAGAGACACGGGGGAAGGCTGGTGGGTGGAGAAGTGCGGGGGGGTCCTCTGCCTGCCTCGGGTGCCAGGGCCAGTCCTGCCGACGTGCGGCATGAACTTGCTGACTCACTCGCCTGCATGCCGGGTTTTCTTTTATGGGACTCCCACAGAGTGCTCTGTCCTCAGCGTTATCTTCTCACTCCTGATCCAGCGTGCTCTCCAGCAGCATGGGGTGACTCACACAACAAATGATACACTAAACTTTCTTTACCTTACACATCCTTTTCATGTGATCAGCTGAAATGCTGTCGTTGCCAGCAGCGATTGCAGATCACTGCCTTAACTTTACCGTTTGGCACTCTACTCGGAGGCAAAAAGGATCCTGATCTTGCAGTCTGACAAGCAGAAGGCTGACGTCGCTCCCAGGCTCACCCGTGCAAGGAAAAGAGTATTTCAGCAGAAAGGCCAAAGGCTAACAGAGCAGCAGGCAGCAGACGGGATCAAGTTCCACCTGCCAGCAGGCTAAAGGCATGCCTACCCCAGCCACAGCCCCTGCTCTGTGCTGCTGCTCCTGCCACTGGTCACAAACAGGGAGCTGGACCAGTTAAATAACACCCTAGCAAGGTAGATGGGGGCAGTTTTAGCCAGTGCAGCCATTGAAGAGAAACATCCAGGGCTCCTTGGCATGCCCCAAGGGTGTCCCGTTAGCAGCAGCCCCCAGGTTGGAGTGTTGTGCGCAGGGAACTACACACACCCCACTTTTGCAGGAGGCAAGACCTTTCCCGACTGCTGAGGCACTGCCTCATGGCACTGCTAGGACTGAGCTGGCCCTGGGTGCAGAGGTGCCCCTCCTTACGGGTCGCCGATGCAGGGAAAATTACTGAGTACAATCTGCTGTACTGCCTCTGGAGATAAACGGAGGACTTCAGTCTGGAAAACTACTGTACAGAAGCAATAAATTCCCTTTGGGAAAAAAAAATAAGCACCACCAATCCACACTTGAGTTGCTGATGGAAGTGCCACTACCTTTTGCCACTGTAAAGGCAGACGTGTTTGAGCTTTGCTCATGAAATATTCCTGAAGGTGTTCTTCACCAATACGGGCTTATCGGAAGAGGAGCTGTGGAGAGGGAAGCGGCTGCGCGCAGGCGTGCGGAGGCTCGGCCCCTGGCAGGGCACAAGGAGCCCGGCTCACACCAGGCTGCTGGTCCCGCTTGCTGCGGGGTTAAATGTGTACAGCAGGGATGCTCTGTGTGCGTGTGGGTCCCACAGAGCCCGGGGCCTCTCCCTCAGTCCCTGCCTAAGCTGTGCTGCAGTCGTGCCCGTGCCCAGCCTTGCACCCAGCCACCCGCGCTGCCATCTCCCCTGCCGGCGCCCCAGCTTGTCCTCAATGCTGCCCTAGCTCTGTACAGTGAACTGCGTTGCAAACCATATCCAGCTGAAATGGAGCTTCCCCCCCCCCCCCACCACATTACCTCGTAAGTGCAATCAGTTTTCTGGTTTGTTTTTCTAGGTATCCATAATGGAGAGGGCAATGTATGAGAGGGATGGCTGGAAGGAGGATGGGAGAGAGGACTGCAGGCAAGGGTTGCTCAGCTGGGTACCCCTGCTGCATCAAACAGTGGCTCCTGCAAAGCAGGACCATCCCCGTGCCTTCCCCAAGGTCGGGAGGAACGATGCAGGAGAGCCACGCGCTGTGGCTATGTCCAACCACTGCTTCGTTCGGTGCCAAACGCCGAGAGTCACCCGGCGGCTGGAGGACGGTGAGCAAGGGGGGAGCCTGCAGGACCTGACCTGTGGTGTGGCAGTAAGAAGAACAGCCAATTCATCTGCCACCACTGCCTTAGTCTTAAGAAAAAGCTTACCCCCAGTTAGGGGAAAAGCTAAGTGCTGTTTACCCTGCAGGTCGCACTACTCTTTTGGTAGCTAAAAATATGCCATAGCTTCTTCAAACAAATACACCTTCTTTCACACCTGCCAACTCTCAGGCTTTGGAAAGTCGCTGGCCCTTCTAGTGGTAACCAGCTGGATTTGTATGCCCAAACAAAGAGAGCAAGCGGCCTGCATGCACCAACCACCCCTATATTCCCCGCATAGTGTGGTATGTAACAGTTCGCGTCCATGGGGAAACAGGAGTGAAGGCAATGTGCTGATTCACAGTGAGACTGCTGCCTTTTGGACCCATCAGGGTACGGGAATGTGCTGATCAGCCCCACGGGACAAGCACAGCGGGTCTGACCTGCGAAGGGTGGGAAACCCAGCGTGTTTGGAGCTGCTCAGGCCTTGGGTTCCTTCCAGCGTCCTGCTAAGAAAAACCAGCAGGTCTGCTCTTCCCCTGCCTGTCTCTGGAGCATAGCTCTCCCTACAGCCGACCAGCAGTAGATGTACCATCAAAGGAGGCACATCAGATGCATTGAAAACATCTGTGGGTTGTACAAACATGCTGAGCTCTCCTGAAACAGGTGGGTGGGAATGGCTTCTTCAACGCAGTTAACAAAAATGTAACTTTTCTAACCCATTTCTGCCTTGGACTGTGACAAGCTTGGGCTAGTGCACCCGACACCGAGTACCTCGCGCTGTCATACCTGTCCCTCATCCCTGACAAGGTGAGGGAGGCTAGTCAAAAAACACGGCGCTGCTCAGCAGTGTCAGTGGGGTCTAGCCACAGGCAATTAAATTCTTCATCTGGTTTTGGTAAGACTTAAATCATGGGGAGGAGGGCTTAATAAAATCCATATTTTGGACAGATGGCACATGTCATGTTTCAGCTGGAACAGTTTTACGCTAAAATAAGGCTTTTACATCAAGTGTGCTGAACAGGTGAAAAATATATTTAACAGCAAGTCACATCCTCCTTTTTTCCCAGTTTACCCATGTAATTCAGATAGTGGGTATTATAATCAATATTCCAACTCACAGTCCCATTCAGCTTGACCAGCAGTGCTTTTGACCCCATGTCCTCAGAGCCAAATGGCTTTCTCTGATGGCCAAAGATAAGACAAGGGCCAAGGAAAGCCTGTTCTGCCCTGAATTATCTTCTGGGCCTTCCCAGAACATTGCTAATCCTTCTTCTCCTGATACCCTATCAAGCCCTACCATGGAGCTTCAACTGCTTTGATGAAGCCATTTTGATTATTAAATTATATGGGAGGGGGGGAAAAAATGTGGATTTCTTCCAGCTTGGTGTAGCAGAATCAGGAACATTTTAAAACCGCACTGTCTCCTCTAGGAGAAAAAATCACAGGGGGTGGGGAGTGGATCTGCGGTCACGAAAGATCTCTCCTTCCAAGCGCCCAGAAGTAAAGCCTGAGTGCTGCACCCCTTCTGACCCCACCGAGATGAGTACTATGAAATTACCTCTGCAAAGAGTCTTTTTGATGATGCTTTAAAAGCAGAGGCCCTTTCCCGTTACATCTTCGTGTGAGAGCCAGGAGCCGTCCCGGTGCTCTCAGCCGCCTCCATCCCTCCCTGCGCCTCCCTCTCTTTTTATGGCCGGCTGGCCAGTTCTCTCCGGTTGTTGCTTCCCAGCCTGAGGACGCTGCTGTGTAGTCAGCGGGATCCTGCAAGGTAAAAGCCACAAGGTAACCGCTCAGATAAAAGGACAGGGTGGTGCACGCCTGCTGTGGAATAAACAGCTGCGCGACGTCCTCTCGTGTGTTTTTTCAACTTGGTAATGCTTAAGCACAAGCACCACAGAACGGCAAGGTAAGATTAGGTATCCAAGGGCCAGGATTTTATTAGGTGCACAGGCTGTGAAGTGCCTGGTGTGTCTGCGTGGAGTGGAAGCATGACGAGGGTGCCGGTGCAGACCCCAGCCAGCCCCCCGCGGACCAGCTCCTCCTCTGCCCTTCACCCAGGCACAGGCAAAGCAGGAAAACCCACGTCAAAACGCTCGCCGTCCTCACCTGCCGGGGGCAAAACCAGCTGCCTGCGCGCCCGTGCGGCTGATGATGCCAGAGTCAGACCGCGTAGCAGTTCTGGGGATGGTGGTGGTGGGCAAATTACTTGAGTTTTTGATCAAATTTAGCTAACAGCTTTTACCTTGCCCAAAAAAAGGGCATGGGGAAATTTTTTCGAAGTCCCCAAATTTGTCATTTAGATCTTTTCTGAAGAAAATGTTTCATTAAAAAAAAAATTTGTTAAACCCGGTATTTTATTTCAAAATTATCTTCTGTCTCTCCAAATGCCCATCCATATCTCTGTTTCATTTTAGGCTGAAAAGGTCTCCATTTCTTGCAGTTGGGTCACTGAAGGGAAGAATCTTATTTTTTACTGTGTCTTCACTTCAAGCAGTCATTGCTTCAGGAGGTAGCCAGGAAGGGGTGGCTGGGTTATTCTGTAACTGCAATGCCCAGAAAACACAATTCTTGCTGGGTTTAGGGTTATTTGCAGCCCCTTTACGAGAGACCTGCATGCTCTGCGTCACATCAGATAGCACACAAGATTTTTCTACAATGGATTACCTCTGGCAATGTTTTCCAGAGAGTTCATTTGTTGCAAAAAGACCAAAGGTAATGTCATTCCTGTGCTAATGCCTACAGCAGTCGCGTCTTTGAAAGGTTTAATTCCCAAATAACCATTCCAATAAGCCTTATTCTTACCAGATCATCTCAATAGCAGTGAAGTCTCCTTCGTGACTCTGTTTTGGGGGAGCATGACCCCAGTCTGGGCCCGATGGCTCCATGCACTGCCCCGGCCGTGGGAAGGAGCAGGGAAAGGAGGGACTGAAATTTCTGTGGGCTTTCCTTCTTCCAGTAAATCTGCACCCAGATAATTTCCTAGATGCCCAGCCTGCATTTGGGAATCACCGTGGAGCAGAAGGTGTTTGCTGCTTTCAGCTGATTTAATAGTAAAGCAGTTGCATGAGGAGCGGGAGCTAGCATGAGAAAGAAAGAGGTTTAGGGCTGGAGGTGGTGCGGAGACTAACCCTAGGTTCCCAGTGGACACAGAGAATCCATATCAGATGGCACCTAATGTAATATGTCATTTCTGTCATTGCTTATGCCTGATCCAGCAAGGCACACGCTGACACAGACGAGCCGGGTTTAAGCAGCAGGTTAAGTACAAGACATGAAATCAGATCAGAAACAAAATTCTAAAACCGCCACAAAATTGCTGGGGGGTGGCTTGAGAGCACTTCTGAAGATAAGTATGAATTAAAATGAACAATGACTTGCTTATCTCTTTTTTATATCCCAATCATTTACACTCCAAGAGCAATCAGGTGCTGGGCATAATTAGGTGTGGGGCAGGACCCAATCAGCGTCCCTCCGCAGAGCGCTTACCGCCACTCATTGGTGTCCCCTGCCACCGGGCACATATAAACTCAGCGCTGGAGTGCAGCAAAGGCACTCAGCTGATACACCGAAGGTGGTAAGTATGGCTTATCTATTACTGAACGTGCTGCTTTTCTAATGGCAGATGCATGGGAGCCATGCCTACTAACCAGATAACTTTGTTGTCGTGGAGAGGCTTAAAAAGAGGAGGAATCTGGTAGCCTCTGCTTCTCAGCCTGTTCAAAGGTTGACTCTGCTCCGGGGAGTGTCTGTGCTTTCAGCAAGATCTGAATAAATCTGAAAAATGGGGAGGTTCTGGCTTTATGCTACAAGGTCAGTTGGGCGGTGGAGCGGGTTGCCTGGAGAGCTTGTACAGTCTCCATCCTTGGAGGGTTTCAAGAGCCAGGAGGACAAAGCCCTGAGCAGCGTGGGCTGAACTTAGTGCCGACCCAGCTTTGAGCAGGAGGCTGGACAGGGGACCCCCCGAGGTCCCTTCCAGCCTGGGTCACTCTGTGATTCTGTTAAACTGATGTTGCATTTGCCTTGCTCAGTGACAGCAATACCGTTTCTTTAAAATAAAGCAATAAAATGGCATTTCGTTTTGAATGGGGCAAGTTCACATATAACTCTCTCTGCCCTGCTGAGTTCATCTTATTTTCCCTCAGTCTACTTAATGAGTGTCCTGATTTTCTTCCTTTTGAAGTTGTCAGTGCAGTCTGATAACCTAATAATTGCAATCTCCTACCTGCAAAGTACTCCATAAACATTAGCCTACGCTCTTTGTTATATATTTTCAGTAAATGGCAGCAGCTGCAGAACTGTGTGTTAGCGTGCTGGGTCTCTTGGCTTGCCTCCCAGCTCCGGTGGATATTTCCATTTATCCTTTGTCCAGTCTTGTGCTGTCTCAAGCTTCTCTATTTAGAAGAGAGTAACGGGGCTGTTGCAGGACACCTACAATAGGTCAGATGTATTTGATGGCTGATCAGACGATAGCTGAAGCTTCAGGCAGGGCTTAGGAGGAGTACTGGGACATAAGTAAGAGTTGTGGTAATGAAGAGAGGATGTATCTTCACTTGGTGATATAAAGTGACTTAAAACCGCACTGGAGGCAGTGTGGGGACATGTTTGCACTGGGCATTACTCCTCTCAGCCATCCTTGGCTGTAGTCAGACTGTCTGCTGGCCCCATGCCTCTTTCTGCCCACACTGCCCACCCAGCCTGCGTGTTCAAGGGATGTGACTGCTGAGACCATCAGCAGGGGAGCAGCTCGCTGGTGTCGTCTCAAGGCCTCCAGAAGGTACAGGAAGGTCAGATTCTTCCCATCCTGTGGTACCATTACAGGTCATCTGTCGTCTCGCATAGATGGTATTGGGGTTCAGGCAATTTTTAAGGTAACCTTCAGAACCACAGTGGTTTTAGACATATCTTAATTTAAATATGAATCCAGACCCTGGGCACAGCAATGCAGAGATTTTAGAGTGATTCATAACTGGAGGGACATCTGTGCAGTCCTGCAGCACCATGCCAGGAATTAACCAGCCTTAAGGAGATACGTGAGAAATCCTCCAGCAGAGAGGAACGTAGATGTTGACCTAGTCGAGGACCAGGTCTTGTTTCTTTGCTCTCTGAGCATCTAGAAAATATGCCTGTATCCACTTTGGGTGAGCGAACAAATGAAAGCCCCATTCTTGCTCTTTTTTTTATATGAGTTGTTAAGGGAACTGAACACAACGAGCAGAAAGCAACCTTATTTTAGAAGGTGGAAAGCCAGTAATGCTCTTCCTTCCATGAAGTCCTCCTGTGCCAGCCACCTCAGCAGGGCATGCTGCCTCCCACCCTTGGCTTTAGGGCCAGGCTGGTGGCTCCTGGCAGGGGTGACACTGGGGCCTCTGGCACTCCTCGGTGGTGGCAAGGGAGGTGCTCGGATGCTGCCGTTCCCAGGCGTGTGCCCGAGGGGCATCAGGTTGCTCCTGAGCCCCGCGGGGAGGTCGCCCACCCTCACCCAGGGCTCGCAGGCGGCTGTCCCCGCAGCCGAACGCGTGGTGTTGGCTCCCCTTGTGCTCTGCTGAAACGTGAAGCGGCTCTGGGGCCAGGCCCTCTCCGGCGATCCCCGCAGCTTGATGTCGCTCCAGCAGCTCCGCCGAGCTGCCCCACGGGGAAAGATGGGGCACAGGCAGCAGCCGGGGCTGGAGGGAAGAGGGGGCTTGCACGGGGTCCCGCAGCCGATGCCGACCTCCCTTGGGTCAGGGCAGGGAGCCATGTGCCGGCAAAGAGGGAAAAGACACGCAAAAGCAGCCCTAATAATTTTAGCCCCCTGCCTCTCCTCTCTTTCCAAAATGGTCGAGATGGAGATCACCAGAAAAACAAAAAGTAAAAAAAATACTCGTAAAATCTAGTTTGCCAACATTTTGGTTGGTAACCAGTGACCTCAGTTGTGAAAGCGTGATAACTGCCTCTGATACACTGTGGCTTATCTCTTCTTTATCCACAAGTGACTTTTGCTCCTTCCCAGTTAATTCATCAGGTAAACAAGGATTTGCTTGGGGAGATACACTCAAGGCCAACACAAATCCTGACTTGCAAGGAAATGAACATTTTTTTTTTTCCTTTAATCCCTCCCAAGAAGCAACGGGTTTGGGGGGGGGGGGAAGATCACTGGGAGGCAAAGTTTGCCGAGAGATTTTTTTTTTGTCAGCTGCTGGGTCCAAGCTGTTTTGGCATGACCGCCCTGCATCCTCATGGTCTCTCGCTGCTTTGTGAGTCTGGGGTCAGTGTCTCTGGAGGAGAAAAGGCAGCTCAGCGCCTGATGTGGAGGTGGCCCGGTGTCCCCTGCCTGCCATCCTGCTTTGGGCTTTGGTCATGGGGCCAGGTGGAGACACAAGGTTGTTGACCTCATCTTTGGAGATGCCCTGGCTGAGAAGAAAGCTTGGCCATGTGCCGTGGGCCATTTCAGTCCTCTGCTATTGCCAGAACAATGGTGTGGTGTATTTCTGTGTTTCAGAGACAGCCCAACACTCAGGGAGCGAACCAGAGCCCCGTCCGCCCAGCCGGTGGGGAAACAACCGGGAAAGCACGGTGCCGACCTCAGGTAGTGCCGCCGTCCTGCTTCAGAGAAGCTCCTGCCAAGTGGGTGAAAAGAGCAAACGAGCAGAAGGATGGCAGAAATGGTAATTAAGGCTGCCCTTGGGCTCACATGTCGAGCCACAAATTAATTAGCTAATCAGGACCCAGCCATAACAGCCTGCTGGCTGCTTGCCTGGCCGTTGTGAGTCAGCTGGGCTTCGCCAGCACTGCAGGCAGCCCGCGTGTCCGGGACGGGCAGAGCGGTGGCTTTATGGCCTGGGATGAAGATGGTGCTCCGCAGACCTGTTGGCCTCCGCTATCTGTGCTGTGCACCTTGGCTCCAGCATCCTCCTGTCAGCGGCCTGAATTCCCTCCCCGGGGCAGGAGCTAGAGGGGATTTCCCACATCACCTCCCCTCCACGTGGCAGCAGGCCTGGTCCTTCTGCAGGCGGTCCTCTGCGTTTAGAAACGGGGTATTTCTTTGTGTCGCTGGTTTGGTTCTACCGAATTTCGAAATTACGTCTTTGTTCTCAATCTGAAGTTAAATGTGGAAGGAAGGTCCAACACCGTGATCATGCCCTGGAGAATTTCTACCACAGTAAAGTTTATGAGAGCATTACACTTGCTCTAATTGCAAAATGCACCACCACAGTAGTGTAGGAAGACGGGACAGGCTATGCTACAACAAGCAGGTCAACGCCAACTTTCACCCTCAACCGAAGTAAGACACAAGTCTCTAACCATGACCCTACTGAGCTGCAAGATCCCTGTATTCAACAAAGGCTGAATCAAGGCAAATTCATTCTGTGAACAAGCCAGAAAAGAAACTTCCAGTTACCAAAATCATGTGTCTTTTCTCATTGTGGCTGGTTTCATTAGCACAAAAAGGTGGCTGATGAATTGCAGAGAGGATCACACCAAACCTTCCATGTAACCTTTGTTTCTGCTATTGGTCAGTAGCAAATGCTGAGAATAAACTATAAAACCAGCCTCCTTTTCTCTGCATATGCACCAGCAACACAGAGAGACCAGCACAGCAAATTACCATGTTCACAGAGCACAGGTACCATTAGAGCCAATGTGTTTAAAAGTCACTAAAGAACTTGACCTTTGCAAACTTGTTTAACCCTTTTATGGTTCCACTTTTACCTGCTCTGCTCCTATAGCTGTTCCCAATAATTTCATTTTGCCTTATTATTTGGTGCTGAGAAACAAAAAAAGTGTTTCTCAGTCACCTTCTCCAGATCCCCCAGGATTTGTCACTACCAGCCACCTGTCTCATTTCCAGTCTGATGATTCCTCCTCTATTTAAGTTGTTTTACTGTGGAACTTGCTCTGTACCCCTTTGCTGCCCTTTCCTGATGTTTTGTTTCTATCGATTCTCTTTTTTCACTTTTAATAAACTCAGGTGCCAGAGCAGGGGGGTCCTCTGGCCCTTTGAGGCCCGCTACCACTGTACAAGTATTCTCAAATTATTGCTGGGTAGACTTATCTGCAGTTTCTTCACTGCTAGGGTGAAAAATAGTGCTTTTGAGCAAATAATTAAATACAGAGCACTAAATTTTCTAGTGGAGGGGATGCTTCAATGTATGTTAGAGCAGGGGAAGATTTACTAGAGATGGTGGCCAGATGATGGTTTACCATGTACGTGGTCTAGTATACCACTCCAAAAGAGCAATTTTATGCATCTGTTAGAATTGGGTTTTTGAAATGCTGGTAGGGATGCCCCATGCAGGCTGGCCACCCTGTCTTCACACCCAAATGTAATTTCTTGCCTTTGACAACTCTTGCTCAGGTGCCTGCCTGCCCGCTTTTCCTCCCAGGTGACTGTGGGTCTCTATTTCCACAACACAGGAGCTGACCAAGACATGCCTGCTCATGAACAGCAGTTGCATGGGGAGTCAGGAAAGCAAAGCCGACAGCACGTGGATTCTTCCCAACTTGCCCAGTAAGTGCACATGGACAGCTGCAACACCTGCCACCAAGTCTCCACACTCCTGCATGCCCTTGTAAGTAATTCCTTCATGCTGGTTATTTCAGAGTGCAGACAGCTCAGTGTCTTTTTCTGAAGAAGAAGTATTATTGTTACACCAGGATGGTCATGACCAGAAGTCAGTAGTTTGACAATATGTTACGTTAATGATGGTTTATTTTCCAGAAAGCAAACCCCACCTGGTATCTCCTCTCCAGGAAGAACTTTCTCACTCCCTTTAATCTTGCGGAAAGATGTGGCTGGCTCAGGGCTCAGCTCTGTGTTTTCCAGCACATGTCTGAAAACATCCGCTAGTTTGTTGCCTCTTATTTTAGAAGACTGAAGATGAACATATTTCAAAGGTAGATTTCAACCAGGGACTTGTACGCTTCTGCAGAGTGAACTCCGTGAGGTCTGGTGTTGCACAGCAGAAGTGAAGGCACTCCCGACTGCTAGGGACTCGAGGAGGCGCAGGAATGGCTCTCCTGGCTGTAGCGTAATGCATGCATATACCCCAAAGCTCTTGCACCCATCCCATTGTACAGCACAGTCAGTAACGGCCATATAGTAATCAGTAAAAGGGCTGCAGTTTGGCTGCCCTTGTTCATTCAAACAGTCTGAAGCTGTGTGTAGGAAGATTTCAATGTACTAGCAATGTCTTTACCGATGGCTAGGACACCTTCACGAAAATGGATTACCAAGGCCCGGGCTTTTAAATAAGTAGAAAATGGCCCACGCAGAGGTTGCCTACTCTGGGTAAGCAACCCAAGAGCACAGTGCAAAGCAAAGTGATTGCTATGAGCGGTTCTCGTCCTCACAGCAGTGGGTGACCTCCCAGGGTGAGGTAAGCCTGCCAAAGCGCCCAGACTAGACTTGAAGAGAGGTGCTTTAATGGCCCAGCAAACCAGACCCAGCCGAGCTATTAAAGATAAGGCTGTCCCATAAATGTCAGGGGAACTGTGGACACGTCCCTGCTGTGCCAAAGATGTAAAACATGAATTCAGCTCCATCATGTGAGGAACCGGAGCCCATGGGAGGTGCGGCACTGCTCCGCATGGACGCCTGCCAGCTGGGAGCCGGCTGGGGGAGCTTCATACCGCCTGCCAGGCAGGACACGGCCAGAGCAGAGCCACCGGCATGTGTGAAGCCCAGGACAGCCTCTGGGTCTGGCAGATGAAGGAGGGAGGAGCGGGGTCCACAGCCCCAGAGCTGGTCCAGCAAACGCGCATCCAGGCACTCACCCGGTGCAATCCCTGCAGCTAGCACCTGAGGATAGGATCAGCTCTTTTCAGTCAAGCTGTTTTGTTTTGGTTTTTCTCAGTTATGCTGAGCAGGGTAACATTTTTGGGTCCTAGCAATTTAGCATCTGGGTGCCACAGGGCAGCAAGGTGGGGACCAGTGCCCATCCCACCCCCCAGCCAGGAGGTGGGCAGCCTGGGGGGGCACCGGGGCAGCCCCAGCCCCAGGGAATTGGGCAGCAACCTGGGGATGGGGTCTGGCTGCAGCATCTCTGGGGCAGGGACTGAAACATAACCCACCATATAGCAGTGAAGAAAATACACTGGGACACATCACATCATTTCTTTGACTTTGCAGAAGTGCATGGAGGGGGTTGGTTGGTTTGCTCTGCTCTGGGTAAACCACAGATGGCGGCCAAGGTAGCAAAAACCTCTGGACTTTCTGAGATTCCTGTGTGAAACCTGATTGAGTTTGGGGGATAGAAGCAGAGAATGGCGGGGGAGGGAGAAGGCAAGATGTTATTTTAATTAAGAATATTAATTATTTAAGTTTTCCCAAAGATACGGAGGTAGACTGGTTCTGATATCCCTTGAGCCAATTCTGGCCTGCTATACCCTCAGCAAGAATCACTCGGTTTGCCAGGACTGTTTTTCCCCTGGACACCTTATAGAATAACATGCCATGAGCAAAAGCAGAAATCTTGGAGAAAAACCGTCCTTGTCTGCTGCGATCCTGAACTGATACCAGCAGCTGCAGGACTAGAGTGTCCCCACCACATCTTTTAGGAGCACCAAAGGCATTTGCCACAGATCCTTGTATCCCCATAGACCTGCTGCCTTCAAGCACACAGGCGCAGAGCTCATGCAGCTGGGGGAGGGAGCTGACCATGCGGCTATTATTCTTATAGTAAAATATGGTAGTGATTAGGAAAGGAATTCGATAGGAACTGCAGAAAATTTGCCCCAGAGTGAGAGAAAAGCTAGTCTTTTTAGGGGAGGGTAGCTGGTAGCAGTGCAAAAGAGCAGTCTGGTTTCTGGTTCCCACCTTTGCCCCCCCAGTAAGGCTCATCCCAGCACACAAGGTGGCACAGGTTGCCTTCCCCTTCCCTGTCCCCTCGCCAGGCTCCACCACTGCAGACCCCAGGGCTGCACAGCACCTCACCACACCACATCATGCCTCGCTGCGGTTCGAAGGGCACGGTAGCATCTCGTTTTCCACAATTACAGTTACTAGCTGAAGGTAAATAAATGGCCTATCTTTCTTCTCTCGAGCTGATGTCCTGCAATCTAGATGTGTACTGTAATATGCAGGTCGCTCTCTGGAAAACCAGGCTCTAGTTAAATGCTGCCCGAAGGAGCTGAAGTCTCTTCGTGCCATGGCTCAGCCCCACTGAGCGTTTTGGTGGCTTTTAGAGCAGATGGAAAATGACTGCAGCTGTGGAGGAAGCTCATTTATTGAGTTAATGCCTCACATTTACCAGCACTCAATAGAGATTGCAATGTGCACAGTAACACTTTCCATGGAGGGAGAGGTAACAGCACGCGTGTAATACTCCATCACTTCTGGGCTTGAGATGTAAGGAGGCTGGCTCCTTTTGGTAGTAAAGACCTGCACTAAACCACTACCCCTGTACTCTTGCAAAGCAAGAAGTGTTTATATCACGCTTGCAAAACCTGGAGGGAGGTGTGTGTGTCTTTAACTAAATCAGCATGTCATCCCTGCAACATATGGACTTTCTGTCAGCAGACAGCCATCTGCCTAGCTGCGATAGCAGACAAGGATAACTTGGGTTCAAGGTTCAAAGGATGATAGTAGGGGAGAGCTGTGCAAAGGAGAGCTGAGCAGTGAGGGAGTGGGGCTTTTTCACCCCACTCAGAGAGAGACGTGCTGGCTATCAACCAGGGGCAATGTGTTTGTGGCCCCAATAAACACAGCCCTCATCACTCTTTTCCCTCTGTCCTTTAAAAAGATCAAGGACACGAGTTCCCTGGCTGCGTGGCAAGATGCGTTCAGTTGCATGTCGGGCAAACAAGTCTTTTCCATTCTGGTTGCAATTGCTGTGACGTGGTTCTTGGCTTCGGCTGGAGTCTGACAAAGACTAGCGAAACTGGGAGGCTGGATTGCGTTGATCAAAGAGCTCAGTTTAATTATTTGCAAAAACCCTCCAGAGTCCTCTGTGGCTTGGGCCTTTCTGATGGCTTGGAGCCATCCTTGCACGTCTGGGAGTCCTGGCCACGCAAGAAGGAGTTGGCCCAGAGACAGCTGATAATGCAAAAAGCAGAGGTGGTGCTGGGTAGGACGGAGGAAAGAGGAGGAGCCTTGTATTGTGCACGGCTTTCTGGCTTTCTCACCCACTACATAGAATCCCAAGGCTTGTGAGCTCTTCTCATTTCACTTAGTTACAGGCCTGGCCTAGGGCCTTGCAGAACGAGACATTTCAGAACAGCCCTGAAAATTAATTACCTTATTTTTTATGCAAAAGAGCTAATAACTCATTGTAAGAGTGATGGAAAACCATAACTAGTTCCTGCTGCCATTAATTGTCGATGGGGACCTTTACTCTTGGGGTTGGGGTGTCCCTTGGCAGCCTTTCTAAAGTTGCTGAAACCTCCCTTAGATTTTATCTTGATTCTTGTTGCATAACAGTTGCTTTGATGTGACGTATTTCTTTTTTTTTTCCCTGCATTATTTCAGGCCAGAAGAAACAAAGATCTTGCCCAACATCCTGAAGAAAATTGGCTGCACCCCAATGGTCCGAGTCAACAAGATTGGGAAGTCCTATGGGCTCAAGTGTGAGCTCTGTGAGTGTCCCCTTTCCACCAGGTTTTTCCATGCCACGAGGTGAGGGTGAGGGGCGGTGCTGCAGGGGGGCTTCAGAAGAGGCTCTGTGGAGAGCAAGCACAGATGGGGAGGGCCAGATGTGGCAACGTGTTGGGTACTCCCGCTTATTAGGTTACACCACAGCCATTTGTCAGACCAAACGGGATGGTTCCAAGCTGCAGTGAGCAGGAGGGGGAATGGTGGTGGAGGCATCTCTCTTCCCAAATAACTGCGGCATAAGCTCAGACCAGAGCTGGGCTGAATTTGGAGATGGGTGGATGGCATCACGGCAACGGGCAGGGATGCTGCAGCACCCAGGGTACCACGTGGCGTGTGCAGGAGAGACCGGCCGAGCCTTCCCGAAACGTGGTGGCTGGGACGGGGCGAAGGGCATGGTGGCACATTTCCCGCAGCCTGCCCGGGCAGAGGGAGCAGCTTGGGCTGCAGGGGACAAGAACCAGCGCAGCCCCTGGCCGCCAGGCAGAGCTCCCACGCAGGGAGGACTCTGCTCTGCCATGGCATCACCTCCGCCAGCTCAGCTGGAGCTGGGCCAGGCGCTCTGCATCACTGCCCCAGGGGCAGCGATAGTTTCTTTTGGGGACCTTCCCAAAACGTAGCCCCGGGCAGAGCAGCAGGGGCTGCAGACAGCTGGGTTTGTCAGCGACACGCATGCCAGGCCCTGGTGCTAAAAGCCAGACCGAGGCGCTGGCTGCAGGGTCAGGTTTTCCAGCAGGACCCAAGTCCTCCCCCCTGAGGGGATGTCAGCGTAGGGCTGATGCTATCTCATGTAAGGATTACTTTTAGCCTGGTCTCCTACGGACATAAGGATGATAAGATTAGGATATCTCTGTGCATATGGAGTTTTCAGTCTCCTTTCCTATAACTTTTAACCCTATTAATTAATTTCAGCCAAATTGGGTGGAAGGACAGATGTCTCAGAGGCAGTAAGAGTCAGGAGTGTCACATAGCTGGGTAAGAAAGAACGACTTGAACGCTCACCCTGCAACCTCTACGTTGCACCGCCTCTCTCTTCCCAGAATGAGACCTCGGGGGACGGTGGGGATCCGTGGAACAGAGGTGGTGGAGGCAGGAGGACAGGTCCGCAGTCTCTGGTCCACCTCTGAAGCAGTCTGTCCCTTGGAGGATGTCTCGCTGGGGCAGGCGCCTTAGGATTTGGTGCAACCAGCAGCGGGGAAGCTGGGGAGACCCAATTTGCTGGGATGGTGTCTCCCTCCCCTGGTGCAGGAGGGGAAGGGGAGCAGGACAGGCAGAGCAGCTACATGGTCCTCTCTGAGCTGCAGGTCAGCACGGAGCCTCTTACCGAGCAAATGTAGGAATGCTGGCAGCACTGCTGCGGCGAGGAAGCAGTTACGGTTGGATGTGATTACCTCATAACCTCTGTGCCTCCAGGGTTGTATGTGTAGCTGAATTTTCGGCACTTTGCATTATAAAATGTAATGATGAGCGCAAGATTTTTTTCCCCCGTTCCGGCTGCTCAAGTATCAGGTTGATTTCTCAGCCTCAAGCAGCTGTCTCTGCTAAGATGAAGTGAATGACACCCCGAAAGTACCTATTTCTCCCTGTTGTCCATAAAACAGAGCTCAGTACCATCAGTTCAGATGTAGATGTTCATCAAAACCTCAGTAAGAAGAGTCCTGCCCCGAGCGTTGGTGGTGTGGAGGACCTGATTAGGAACTGAGGTGTGCCTTGCAGTTTGAGCATGCCTTGGGAAGTCTCCATTACTTGGTTTTTTGGTAGCTCAGTGAAGAAATTATAATTTTGGCTGACTTGAAAGTGCTTTTTTATTGTTTGTTTTTCTTTATGGCACCCCATTCAGAACTACAGAGCAACCCTACAGAAGGGACCCTTTTTAGATACCTGTTAATAACTGCCATGCCCCAGGGAAGACCGTGACATCTCATTGTTAACCCTGTCAGTGCCTTGCTCGGAAAGGAGTCCTCAAGGCAGGGCAGCAAGGTGTATTGTACCAGGGTTGGACCTTCCACCTAGCAATCACTGTACATCCAGTTGATTTTAAACCCATCCTGGACTAACCAGGCCTGCCCGCTGCCTTCAGGGTGCTGCAGGTAGATGAAACGTGGGGGAAAGATGGACTATGGGCAGGTATGCTGATGGGAAATCCCATGACAAGCTGTGGCACCCTGTAAGCAGGTGGTGGATGTGGTCCCCTGAGCAAAGGACCATCCTGCAGCAGAGGAATGGGTGTCCTCAAATGACTGCAAAGAGGGCTGGGGGAGCAAGGAGCTGGTGCTCCCAGCTGTAGCTTGTCCCTGACAGAGCCTCCCCTTTCATTTCCAGTGGCAAAATGTGAGTACTTCAACGCGGGGGGAAGCGTGAAGGACCGCATCAGCCTGAGGATGGTGGAAGACGCAGAGAGAGCTGGGGTTATAAAACCAGGAGACACACTGATTGAACCCACTTCAGGAAACACAGGTGGGAAGGGCAGGGATGCTCCCCCCGCGTGGGTACTGGGCAGGGTGGCATTTCTGAGGAGCTGCAGGAGGGGGCAGGGATTCGAGGAGCTCTTGCGCTTGCAGTTACAAGGTCAGCTTTGGGCCCCACAGCCCTGGTTCTGTCCTCCCCTTGGCTCCCCTCCTGGTGGCCGTGGGCATCCTGGGGTGTTGAGGTGCCTCGTTGCTGCAATTCCGGGGGGCCTGTGAGGGTCCCACGCCTGCACGGGCGTGCATGGCAGGTTGCCTTGTGGCAAGGCGAACAGCCTCAGGAGCTGGAGGAGCTGGGGCAATCCCACGTGTTTTCAGGCTGGGAAGCTCTTGAATATTAAGAGGTTCCCAGAGGGGGTTTCCCTGACGGGCTGGAAAATAAATCATCTGGGGTTTTTTCTTGTCACTGTCATCCTGCTCAGGCACTAGATTGTGGTGGGGTACAAGATGAGAGGGGACAACAGAGGAGCCCCCCTGCTATTTTGCAGCCTGCACAGGACCATCAGCACAAGTTTCCATGTCCCTTTACTGCTCCCTGCACCAGCATCCCCACCACGGCAGGGACACACCTGTATGTGCATAGCGTGCTTTCCTGCAAAAAGGCACAAGAGAGGCTGTTGGGGTGCTCTGGACGGAGTTGAGGCCATATCCCTCAGGGCACTCCCCACGCAGAGTGGGGCTCAGCTCCAGGAATTTTGCTCCTTACTGGCTCATTGCTGCAGGCACCTCAGAGCCAGCCCCCCCCCCCTTTTCCTGGCCACCCCTCAGACACGGGGGTGAGGGGACCTGTGTGTCCCCAAGGGGCTGTTCCCCAGGTGGCTCGTGCTGGCTGTCAGCCCACCCGGGGCACTACCATCCTCCCTACAGCCTCTCGCAGGGACACACTGCTCCAGCCTCACCTTCCTCCTCTAGCTGGGGAGCAGCTGGCTCCATCCATCACCCCCAGTGAAATTGGAGCAGACGTCTCCTTTGCCTGCTCGTCACTGGGTGACTCGTGCAACTTCGTGGGTGTCCCGTCCCGTCCCCCTCCACTGACATCACTTGAGGGGGAGGGGAAGGCACTCCTGAAGCAAAATCACCTCTCTCCCGTGTTTTGGAAAACAGAGGAAGAGGAACACTAATAGATTCCTGCGAACAAGAGGGATACTGCAGCTCGGCTCCCCTGTTACCGCATCCTCCCACGTTCCCTGGCACTCCCGGCTCATCACGAGAGGCTCGTGGAGGATGCCCTCACCTGTAGCTCGTCGGTGAACATTTCTAGGTTACGTTCACCGGTGGGAGAGAGGACTGTAGGAAGCAACGCATGTCAGTTGGCCTTGCCAAACGCTGTTGTCAACCAATTCCCTTTCCTCCCCACCACCTAGGAATCGGGCTGGCACTGGTAGCTGCAGTGAAAGGTTACCGCTGCATCATTGTCTTGCCGGAGAAAATGAGCATGGAGAAGGTCAGAGCTCTGTACGGTATTGCCCCGCAGCCGGGGAACATCTCCTTCCCTGTCTCTCTCTGCCTCTCCCTTTCTAGAGATGGAGTGCCCTCTCCTTTAAAGGGTAACGAGCCTTGCCGCGCACACTGACATAGCTCTGTAGTTATTCAGAAGATGTCCTCTTGATGAAAAAAAAGCACACTGTGATGGCCTGGCTGATTATCCAGTGTCAGCGGTGCAGCTGGGGTCACATGTTAGCAAACACAGTGCATGGCTGCAGAGAAATGGAGCAGGATCTGCTGTCAGTGAGGACAAGGGCCGGACGGAGTGGAGGAGAGGCAGGCAGGTGCCTGTCCTGCTAAATTCCCCTCTGACACCTGATGTGTGACTTGGTCTCCCTGTGTCTCTACGGTTTTCTTTAACCTGGAGACACTTACGGTTGTCTGAGCTGCTTTCTTGAGATGGTGGAAGTCAAGTCACTTGCACAAGAGCTGATGATCAGGTAAAACTGCTGTCCCGGAGATGGCAGAAATCTCTGCCCTGGGGAGCCAAAAGTCTCACAAACTGCTCAGCTGAAGTCATGCCAGTGAAGCCAGACCTGGACCCTGACTTGGCTCAGAACGGAGCCCTTCTCCAAAGCACCACTCTCATTTCAACCTAAATCTCACTTAAGCTCAGTCGGGATCAAATGCCACCTCCAGCTGCCATGGGCTTCATCTCCAGCCACCCCAACACTCACCCACCCTTCTCTTTTGACCCCCTCTCCCCCCAACAACTGCATCTCCCAGTGGATTAATACCTTAAGGCTCATTTGTAGTTGCTCCTTCCCTGTGCTTGGAGAGGGGAGAGAAGAGACTTGGGGCAAAGACAGCTTTAAGACCTCCTCCTTGCATGTGGGAACTCAGACCACAGCACGCAGGAGACCTGCTCCCTGCCCCGGTTCTCTCTGCCCCTTTCCCCAAGCACGAAGGAGCAACGCAGTGTTACCTACCTCCGCCGTGTCCCCAGCTTGCCCTCCGAGTAGGACAGGGCATGAGGCCAGGTTAGAATCTGTGTGCCAGCTTCAGGCAGGAGGCCCCGGGTGCCAGGAGGATGTCAGAGATAGTAAAACTGAGAATCGGACATTGTATCTCCAAATGCTAAATGTCTCCCGCATGCAAAGCTCCTCTGGCATCTGACACTGCCATGAGCCCGCAGGTTCGGATTACCATCGCTACATGGGATCAGTTGCGTTACATCTACTCTCTTGCCTCCCAAAGGTCGATATTCTGAAGGCGCTGGGTGTTGAAATCGTGAGGACCCCGTGCACCTGTTTTGATGCCCCAGAGTCTAACATTCGTGTTGCGTGGAAGCTGAAAAGTGAAATCCCAAACTCTCACATCCTGGACCAGGTAAATGCCTTTCCTCCACTGACTCTCTTTCCAGTTTATAGCAAGTGCTCCAAGTGTGCCTGTGTTTGGGGGCTTCATTCAGACTGGCAACGGAGGCAGATTTCATCAGCATTTTATGGCGTTTGAAACTTAATCTCTCCTCTCTAAAGCACGGGGTGGCAGAAACAAAATAAGGGACACTTCCAAACCTGTAATACTTCTGCCAAAGCCTGGATGTGGGCGAGGCTGGGTTTTGTTGCACAATTCAAAGACTCCTCGAATTGCTTCAGATTTAACTCTGACCTAAAATAAAATTACTTTTTATGCCTGGCTAGCAGCCTCTGCTCTGCCTCAAAAATATGCCTCATGCTGTAAAGGGCAAACACCGATGATTCATGCCAGCAGTTCCTGCAGCACTGGGTCTTGTACAGGAGGGCACTTCTCCCTTCGGTCTGACCCCACTGCAGAAAGACATCCCTATAGCGAGCAGGGAGCCCCTGTAGTGCAGAAAAGTCAGGGAAGCTCCTTCCTTTTAAGAAAAAGGGAGCTCAATGTCTGAATACACTTTTCAGAAGCAGCCTGGCCTACAGGTGTGAACGTGGGGCTGCACACATTTCAGTGCTGTACCTGTGTACCCCCCGTGGTAAACCCCTCTGGACAGGTAGGACAACTACTCTGGCCCAGAGTTCCCAGCCACCTAACATGCTGCACTGCCAACCACAAATGCCCCTAAATGACAAAGCAGCTCTCAAAATTATATCTATATAACATATATATATATGATACTTGAAAAGTTTTCTAATATGGCTTTTGAGGAGGTTTGGTTTGGTTTGTTTTCTGAGCTTTTTAGGAGCATTGCGGGGCTGTGTTTTCAACTTTTCAGAGGCAACAGAAAAGGTTAAAATGCTTCTATCTAAGCAATAGCTAAAATACAGAGGCAATAGTCTCCCTCTGGCAGCTAGGGCTTTAACAAAACCAGCAGACCCCACAAAACCTGGCAATGCAGCATATGGGACAGCCGCACCGTCCCCGCACCGAAAGGGGACCAAGTGCCAGAGAGTGAGTGTTTGTGGGCACGTTTAATCTTCCAGTGTGGACAAATCCCAAGTGTCCTTGGAATTCTGTCCCAAAGTGACAACCAGGAGGAATACCTGTGACCTGGCCTGGCCGGGTTGCAGTCCACCCCTCACTGGGAGAGGAGGGGGCAGTTGCATGCTTTGGGTAAAGCTTGTCAGGAGCTACTGCTAGTTTGGTATTTGACCGACACTTCACACACTAACTCATGCTGTTCTCTGTCGAAATAAACAGTACCGAAATCCAAGCAACCCCCTGGCTCATTACGACACCACAGCTGAGGAGATCCTGGAGCAGTGTGAAGGTACCGTCTGCGCTGTTGTTTCTACGTGCCGAGAGTGTGCAGAGGGCTATAGCCCTCTCCGAGAGGTTTATTTTACATCATTTATTGACCTACATGTCTAGAAAGGGCCAGAAGGGCCTCTGTAAGTGAAGACACCCTTGATAATACTGACACGCAGAGTGTAGCGACTTCTCATGATCCACTCCAGATACACCTGAGCCTGCAGGGCTTCCCTGCCATGGCCTCCCATTTCAAAAGCCTGAGGGAGGAGACCAGAGGCTTAACAAATTCAGGCTGTACCGGAGGAGGAAGAACCCGTCTCTTGGTGGCTACAACGTCTCTGCGACCTGTCAGCCGGGAAAGCAAAATTGCCCAAGAGGCGTCACTGGGGAATATAAATCCATCAGGGCATGGCAGGCCGCGTCTGATCCAGCACACTCATTTGCAAATCAAAACAGACTGAAACTTCACAGCCTAATGACATTTGATGTGACAGCTGGGGGAGGATAAAGGACTATCCCAGTCCATGTCTGTGCAGATAGAAGTGAAATTTATTGCCAGTACTGGGAGCGCTGCAAAATGTAAACAGGACTCAAGGGTTTTAACTGGAGAGCAGTTATCATAACAGTAAAGCAGTTGGGTAGCAACAGGAACAAGAGAGTCCCAGCCTTCCCTCCACTGCAATGTTTAGCTTTGCTCCTGCTCGCTGCCAGCAGTGACTTACAAGTCCCCTTTTCCCAATGCAGTTGCAGCATAAGGCTCTGAAGGCCTGACTGATTCTGCTCCTACCAGTCCTCAATCAGTATAATTTCACTGATGCTGGTGGGACTACATCTGACCAACACGGGTGCCAGGGCAGAGCTCTGCCACCTCTCCGCTGTGGATGCTAACGCTAGCTGAAAAGTTGCGCCTGTTATTGATACATGCTGCTATTCACGTGCGTGCTTTCCTTCGATGTGGTGTGGTTTGAAAGGGCTGGAAGGGCTGAGGTACTCCCTCCCCCTTAAGCCAGTAGATGCCAAAGATGCAGAAATCGTGGAGACCAGTGGGAGACCTGGAGGTCACCTCCAACCCTTTGCACTGAGGCAGGATCAGTTGTGCCCAGATCCTGCAAGCTCACCTGAGCTTCTTCACAGGACCACACTTTGGCCGCTAGCATGACCTCTGCCTGTCCTTTCCGCACATGGGGTTCTAGCAGCCGAGGGACACAGGACAGGGGCTCTGCATCTGCGCAGGGTCCTGAACAGAGGGGAGACCGTGCTGGAGACCGTGCTGAGTCCCCGCAAGCCTCTCTCTTCCCTGACCTGCAGGCAAGGTCCACATGGTGGTGATTGGGTCTGGCACAGGAGGCACCATCACTGGCATCGCCAGGAAGCTGAAGGAGAAGTGCCCAGAGTGCAAGGTAAGCTGGGAGGCAGGGCTGCCTGCTGGGAGCCGTGGCCCCCCTGGGTTTTTCCGTCTGTGCTTTTGATCAAGCCTAATCCCACGGCTCACGTGAGCTAGCAGTTGTTGTCTCCACCTATTTGGTTTTTTACAGTGAGCTTGGCTTTTATTGGAAGCAATGTGGTGTTCCGCTCACCTTGACCTAGATCCATCCGAGCGCCTTAGAAGTCAAAGGCTGCATAGCCCCACCGCTATCCCCACCCTGCCTGGTGCCCTGCCCTTGGCAGGACACTGTCAGACATCCACTGCAGAAGTGGCTGGCCCAGCTGACGGCATTACTGCTCCTGGCTAACCCGCCTGCGGAAAGGTTCTGTTCTGGCAGCTCTGCAAAAGGTGCAGACTGTGCAAGTGCTTCTCATCTGTCGTTGCAAAAGCCTCCCTGCTTTATGGTTGACACCAGTCATAGATGCTCGTTCTGCAGAGCTTGTGCTTCAGGGCAGACTGGAGGCCTGACAGTTACTGCCTCTCTGGCGTGGTCAGTGTGTGAGCGATCCCTGATCCACCAGAGGCAAATTGAGACGGTGAGGACCCAGGCACTGGAGGACCTGGGCATGAGATTACCTCCCTGACTGCTTGAAGCTGTGTGTGGAGCAGTGTCACCATCCCCTCTCAAGCTGTGTGCTGAGGGAGGCAACCTCGGCCCAGACATAAAGCTATAAGCAACCAGGGAGGAGCCACTGTCAGCCAGCATGACTAGATCCAGAAAGGATGTCTGTAGCTATGGGTTTCCACAGGTTTGAGCTAGCTGGCTGGCTTTGCACTGGAGCAGATTAAGGAGCATTCATTCACTATCCTAAGGGCTGAGCTCTGGAAGCAGCAGGCTCTGCCAAAGGGGTGATGACAAACACCTTGAGAGTGATAACATTTTAAGCCACCAGTCACTTCTGCAGCAGCTGAACACTACCTAGGATCTATTTAAAAGGCCAGCAGGAAACAGTACCCTTTTATCCTGGAAGGTCTCCATGCCACCAGTGGATAGGCATATTAATGAATATCATGGGAAGGAAAACTTGCTGATAAGGCGTGGGTAATTTTTCCTTTGAGTTGTGTATTTGACTATTTCTGAACTCCCTTGTGGTTTAATAAAACTTCCTTCCCTCAAAGGTCATTGGTGTAGATCCCGACGGCTCCATCGTCGCTCTGCCCAGTGAGATGAACAGGACGAACACCACAACGATCGAAGTGGAGGGCATTGGGCATGACTTTATCCCTACTGTCCTTGACAGATCAGTAAGTAGCCATGTGATGACAGGCCTCTGTCTGTTCTTTGGCGTTGCATCCAGCCTACTCCCAAGTTCAGATGTAGCCGGCTCTGGCACCCGGCTATGGCCCAGCCCTAAGGCTACTTGCGTACCTTCCCAGCGCAGAACAAGCTGCTGGAGGGGGATTGGGACCCCAGCACTAAAGCATCTCTCTGAGTAAACCTGATTAAAACTGACCTACAAGGAGAAGGCAAATACAGGGGCAAACAAGGAGTATGCCACAGTACCAGCCTCCTCAGCTCAGCCTCACCAACGTCCAGAGGGTGCCTCTCTCACTACGATCACACAGAAGAGGTCAGCGCTGAGGCTGCTCTTCATCACACTAGCGTTTTCTGAGCCTTCACTGTCATAGGCACCACACTCACACAGCAGAAAGCTTGCACCATTTATGGGCTGGAAGACAAGATCCAAGCCGTGTAAGACAACAGATCATGAACCTTGTACCGCTTCTTGTCAAGTTTCTTCTCAGTCCATCAGTTGCCACCAGGCACAGAGCTTTAAAGCCCTAATTCAAGCTGCGTGCGTTCCCCTGGCCTCATTCTTAGAAACGTCCCCCACAGCCTCAGACCCCAGGTTCTCTCTGCTTTCAGATGTTGTGTTAACTACATCTCTGCTGTCGGCACATGGCTTTAGAGCTGTGACCTGTAATAACCCAAAACCCTTTTTGTAGTTGGATCTGACTTTCCCTGGCAAAATCTTGACCATTAGTGTAGCCTAGCCTGGGACATCGTGAACACGACTCCCTCTTCTGCACCCTGACTCTGGACCTGTCAGACATCCCTAACTCTCCAAGGAAAGGGTGCTGGCTGGAAAGGCTAGAGTGGGTGCCTGCAAGCGAGGACACACTCTCCAGACCAAGGATGCCCTGACAAATGCGTTTGCTTTCAACAAGTGTGGAAAGCAGCTCAAAGTTGCCAGGTGTTGTAGGCACCAGCACCATGGCATGCCTCAGAGGGTTGGGACAGCCTGAAAAAAACCCACCAAGACCCAACCTTCTTGCTTTCTCTTCAGGTGGTTGATCAGTGGTATAAATGCAATGACAGAGACTCGTTCCTCATGTCTCGCAGGCTGATCAGAGAGGAAGGATTATTGTGCGGTAAGCACCAATGACAACAGTTGCTTCTCTTAACAAACTTTCTGAACCTTATCCTTTCGGGACCAAAATGCTTTGGGGTAGGTGTTCTCTGCATTTTGTGTCTGCTAGGTTAACAGGGCTGAATGGCTGAACCCCGAGCTGGTGTGCAGGTCACTGTAGAATTCAGAGGTGTGGCAGTGAGTCCGTGGTCTGGGATCTGACTCATCGGCCACAATAATTATAGAAGCAATAACTCTCCTCTTACCGGAGCACTTTTGCACATGGAACTGGATCTTCAGACCTAACTGTGTGTGGTGTAGTGTTACACGGGCTGAAGAGAGGATTAATGGGACTCGGGGCAGAACAGGTGGGCTAAAACTGTCGCTCCGCTAACAACTCTGCGAGGCTGTACTCTCTGTCGTTGAACGGTTGCCACACTAGAGGTGCCAGGTTTGGACCAGGAAAGTTTGAAAGTAAAGAAAGTGTAAGATGTTCTTACTGAGTATTTCTCCCTGTGCCAACAAGCTGTAAGTGATCCCACCAGCTTTCCAAAATGAACAGGTGCCCTCAGACAAACCCTGCCTGTACCCTAAGAGCCTCTACACAGCATCAGCGTTTTTTCAGCCTTCCTTGCCACTGAGCAGATAGCTATATATTTGCATCCAGGACCAGACAATACGTAGGCTTGTAGTTACAGCTGATAAAAGTCCTGAGCGCTCACATCCAGGGAGTTTTGAAAAAGATTGGGCCATTTGTAATGAAACGCTTAAATGTTGATTTAACCTAGCAGGCACAGAGTCACTGTGTTTCAACAGAAACCACTTGCTGAACTCAACTATAATTTGTGAATAGCTTCATGTTCCCTGAACTGCATTTTTCAGGGCCTTGCCTCATTTGTTTGAAAAATGTGACCCAGTGCTAATTAACCTGCTGTAAAATACGTGCTGCCTTGAATGCAGTGTGTAATTGGCACACAGATAGTGGAATGTGTTTGACTTCCAGTACTCAAACTACTGGTGGAAGAATTGCCTCTGTAAAGCAGGGACCTGCTTTTCCTACGTGCAGCAAACCACATGCGTGCACACGGACACAGGGAGCGTTTAAGTCTTCCCATCACGTTGGCCTGGTATTCCAAGCATGAATGTAATGTTTATGGTTTTTTCAGTCTTTCAAATGTATTTAAAGCCAATCTTTGATTGCCAAATATGTCAGCCAGAAGCTCTAGATTTGGCATGGTCTTCTCCTCACCCAAAGGAAGGGTGAGGTGTGGTATGAATGTCCCTGTATTTCAGCCTTTGTTCTGCCTGCGGACTCACCGCAAGAAGTGGTTCCTGAAGTTCATAAGGTGACTCTTATGCTGCCTCAAAAGCCCATTGCCAAGAGCCACCATATGAACACGTCCCTTCAGTCCCTACCTCTTCCTGACCCTAAAACCTACAAGGCTGTGGGACCATTTGTCCTCCCACTCCCAGTGTCCTGAGCTGCCCTGGCACACGAGATGCCACTTCTGCTACGGCTTTGCCTGGGTGCCTCTGCGCCGTTAGCTGGGGCAGTTCTGTGCCCCACACACTGGGACTGTGGCCCTGCACCCTGGGCAGCCCCAACGCTTGTCTCTCTCTTCTTGGTATCTGTCCAGGAGGCAGCTCAGGCAGTGCCATGTCCGTCGCCGTGCGGGCTGCCAAGGACCTGAAGGAAGGTCAGCGCTGCGTCGTCATCCTGCCCGACTCCGTCAGGAACTACATGTGAGTTTCTCGCATCCTCACCTGCTTTCCAGCATTGGGATGGGAGATCCCATAGCCTTCTCCTTCCCTCTCTGGATATGGCCCGGGTTGGGGCCATGGGACCCTTCGGTGACACGAGCTTAGCACTGCTGAACCCAGGTGGTGTGGGTTGCTGGAGAGACACCCCAATAACTCTGACAGCATGGCAACTGGAGTGAGCCCAGAGCTGGGAATTTCCCTCGAGCAGCTCACAGGAAAAAAAAAACACAACAAAACAACAGGGAGAAATAGCATACTACCATAGCAAGCACCAGGGGCTGGGTGCTGGGACACTTGGGTTTTATTTCCTCTTGTCACTGACTTACTGCACGGAGCAGGAATCAGTCAAGCTACAGTTTTTGAACTTGCATGCCTAAAGTTAGGAAGGCAAATAGCTGGCATGCTTCTAAGAGTTACTGAGCACCCGTAGCTCCCGTTGACCTTAAAAGGGGCTAAGAGCAGCCAGCTGCAAAAATCATGGGAGCCCTGGGGCAGTGCTATGGTCTAGTGCATGAAACAAAGCACGACTTCTTCTGGAAGGCTCACAGACTCGCTCTTTGTTGGTGATTTCTAGGTCCAAATTTTTGAATGATAAGTGGATGATAAAAAATGGTTTCCTAAATGACGTCCAGGAGCACAAGCCTTGGTAAGACAACTTCCGCCAATATAAACTGTGCTAAGGGAATCAGCTTTCTGGGTCTGGAAATTATTATCTTCAAAGGAATATATTAGCTTTTAGTATTTAGAAAAAAACGCAGTTAAGTCCAGATCCCTCTGGGGAGGCCGTAATGTCAACTCCTCTCCTTTGAGTGGTTAGATATCCCAGTTCTTCAATCAAAGTCTACAAAGGAGCTGTTTCTGTACCAAAGTTGTCAATCCACTCCCATGAGGCAGTCATTGTCCAGGCCACCTAAACCCTGCTGAACAGACCGGCTGAGGTGGACACCTAGGTCCACTCAAAACCTCCTCTCTCTACTCCACAGCTGATGTTCAAAGGACCATCAGGCCAGCGGGGAGATGGGTCCCTGCTGCAGCAAGCACCCTTTCAAACAGCTCTGGAGGTCTTTTCAGGCAGGGAACAGTAAATTTTCACTTTCCAGAGCTCCGAGCCAGAAAAGATGACCAACTCAACCGTCTCTTGGACACCATGGGTCCCCTCAAGGCAGGGAATCACAGACAAACTTTTAACGCCAGTTGACATGTTGCTGGGCAAATGCCAGTTGTTTAGAAAGCGCCTAGTCTCACTTTAAAGACAGCAGATATTATTGATGTCGCCTGCTCGTTTGGGTTACTATAACCAAAGGTTATTGCAAAATATTTCCTAAAAACTTAATACATTTCCAAAGCCTCTCGTGCCTGGTTAGAATTCCTCTTGGCCCTTGCAGCCTCAAGCATTGCCCTGCCTTTGCAAGGACAAAGGGCTGAGACGAGTGGTCCTCAGCAAACAAGCGTAGCTTGTCCCTCGTAAGTCACACGAGCATCTGTGCCAGGCTCTCTCCTGGAGGAGCTGCAAATGCTGCATTTTGAGGACCAAACATACAAACCAAAGAAGTAAAACTGGTAGGCCTCCCCACTCATGAGCCTGAGGTGAAGCCCTCAGTAACTTCCTTGGATTCAGGACAGCTCAGCACCTTGCCAGCTGTTGGCCTCAGCCCTGCCTCTGGTGTTGTATGAACACCGGGCATAGGGAAATCTTGGCTTCAACAAGACCTGGCCATGGTGGACTTGTAGCATTATTTCTTTGGGGATAGGAGTGGGGCGAGCTTTGCAGGCAGGCAGAATATCTCTGCGTGGTTGGTCTCATCTCTACTGGCCTCGCTTCCCTGAGCAAGGCCCACAGCCATGCAGGAGAGAGGAACAGCTTGGTGCTGCCATTTGTCTTCCAACAGGTGGTGGAACATCAAGGTGCAGAAACTGAATCTCTCAGCCCCTCTCATTCTCCTCCCAGAGGTCAGCTGTCAAAAGGCAATTGAGATCCTCCAGGAGAAGGGATATGACCAAGCTCCTGTTGTTGCTGAATCGGGGTAACTATTTTTGCTCGTTACGGAGGTGCCCATTCACGTAGGAAAAGGAGCTATGATGAAGCTAAAGAGAAAGTCCCATTTACTGATCCAGCGATGGGGCTCTTGCGTTGCATTCTGTTGTGCATATTTTTAAAATATCATCTGCCTCCTTGTGAAGATTCATTAAGAAAATTCCCTGTAAATGAGCTAGTTAAAGTCAAAGCCAAATCCAGTGCCCACCAGACTCAGCAGAGGTTGGATCAGTGCACAGGCAAGGGAAGGCCAGAGGAGAGAGGAGGGCTGGGTGGGAAATGCAGACAAATAAGCAACTGGAGAGCCCACAAGTTTTCCTTCTCCCAGCTGCTAAGTCCTGCACTGCAACAGCAGACTTTAACTACTGTTAAACCAACAGCTTGGTGAGGACAAGGATCTTCTTGTCCTGCTCACATGAGGAAAAACCTGGTGCCTCCCACTGACGGCAGCAGCAATTTAGTCACTGACTTCAAGGGGAGCAGTTCAGCTCCTACATAAAACACGTGCCCTACCTCAGGTCAGACCTTTTGGAAAACTCCCTGTTCCCTTACAGGCTTATTTTGGGAATGGTGACCCTCAGCAACACCCTCACCTCAGTGCTGGCTGGAAACGCACAGTTCTCAGACCCTGTTACGAAGGTCATCTACGACCAGTTCTCAAAGGTACCACTAAGGCTGTGGCTGGTGTCAACCGCTGTCCGGGGATGGGGAGAGGGCGAGAGGTGCACCACCACCCTGAGGTGGGAGAGGAGCTGGGAGAAGAGGTTAATAAAAAGACAGAGAGATGAAGGTAGAGAGAGGTGGGGAGGGTGATGGCAACATCATGGAGGTGAGAGTAAGGACAGGCACCTGCAAAAATGCTGCTGAGCCTGTGAGGTTCAGACACCGGAGCTTTTACACCAGGAGCAACGTGTTTGAATGTCCACTCCCAATGTTACATTGTCAAAGGATTTCATCCAGCTGGGGAATCAGCACCTTCTGAAATCAGAGCCCAGCCTTTGCGAGGAATCAGCAGGGCTGGGGCAACAGGCACGTGCTCTGACGGGACGCAGGGCAGGTCCTGTGGGTGTGCAGGGGAGGGATGCCTGGTATGATGGCCATCAATGGTCCAGAGATGGAGTCAGGTAAACGGATGGTGCTTTAGGGCAGCTGGAGCCATCGCCTCATGCTGGCCCATGGAGGCCCTTTGGGCTGAGGAGAGACAGTGCTGTATTTCAGCTACAGCAAAGCCAGGTTTGCAGATTGCCTGCATCCCCTCCCGTCTCTCCAAAACAGTGTCGCTGGGTGAGGTGCACCTGATCTTGGTCCAGCTGGGTGCCACCCTGCCCACTCATGGCCACAGTCAGAGGCACAAGTCAGGCTCCACACCACTGTCCTTTAAAGTGAAACATAAAATGTCTCTTTTTGTCCTGTTTAGATTGGCCTGGAGGACAGCCTCGGGAAGCTTTCCTGCATCCTGGAGAACGACCATTTTGCTATTGTTGTACACGAGCAAATGCAGTGTAGGTATCTGCAGAAGCACTGCACAGGCTTTGCATGAATGTTTGAGAGGGGAAAGGGAAATTCTCAAACTGAGCTTGGTAGTTATCGGCGCAGCTGCTCCACATGTGCAGCCCCTGAGCCTTTGCAGGAAGGATTCCTGCCCGTGGCTCTGCAAAGCCCTGGAACTGCCAACTATTCACCCATTTCTTTTCCTGACACCACAGGGATGAGGGGAGAGGGGGAAGCCTTAACTACAGGAGCCTGGGACCAGCACACTACTGGGTGTGTGTCCTGCAGGAGCACTTCCCAGATCCTGGCCATGGGAGCTGTGCTGTCCCCCCACGCAGGGGTGACGCTGAAGC
This sequence comes from Haliaeetus leucocephalus, assembly GCF_000737465.1. NCBI lineage: Eukaryota > Metazoa > Chordata > Aves > Accipitriformes > Accipitridae > Haliaeetus > Haliaeetus leucocephalus. The sequence goes on from NW_010973138.1 coordinate 1,430,240, forward strand.
ACCCATCAGCTCCATCCCCGCCCCTCATGTCGTGGTTTCCCATGGAAACCCACTTTGGGTGATGGGAAGGTATTCATTATGGGATTTCATTTGGTCCCCTCTGACAGCCAAGGTGGACTGTAGGTAGCAGTTTGGGGTGCAGTGCTTTTGCTGCACAGCTGTAGGCTCAGGCCTCAAGTACTCATTTAGTCTCTTGACCCTGAATTCAAATCACTGCCTTGCTGGCTGTGGGCAACAGAGGAAACAAGGGGGAAGTTAGGGCTCTCTGTAGACTTAGTATCCCAAGGGCAAGGTCGAAAGGAGCATTTGGGCATATTAGATAAAGCTTAGGTGGAATTCAGGCATGTAAGTGCAAGGGAACAAAATACACAGTCTGCATCCCACTGCTTAAAGACCTTCTGCTGTGCGTGCCCAGAGGCTGTGCCATCTTCTCTGAACACCCCTGTTCCCACTTGTCACCCCTGGATTCGCAGCCAAGAGATGCCCTTATGCCTGTGTGCCCCAAGGGGCCTTGCATGCTGGGTGCTATCAGACACCTACCCTGGAGGTCCAGGGTAAGTAAGTCGAGAAAGCTGAAAACAAATGCGTTGGACCATGAGTAAGCCCTGTGGCAGGGGCACATGAGTTGGGAGTCAGGAGGCACAACGCACACCGATGCATGCAGCCTGAGGCATCTGTGTATGAGCCTTACCTGGACCATGGCTGGGTACAGGGATGCTCTGCCAATTTGGGAGCACCATTAGACTAGTCCAGTAAAGCAGCCGTATCAGTAGCTTTGGTTTATTCTCAACTCGCTGTGCAGCCACCCCCTCCCTGCTGAAGTAAACCTGCTCAGTAGAGTCACGTGCAGGTGGACCACATCAGCACAAGGGTTGCTGACACATTGATGGCAGCAGGGATCACACCTTGTTGCTCCCCTGACCCAAAGAGGTGTGGTGGCAGGTGCTGTTCTGCAAACCTGACTTAACACATCTTTCCAGTATAATTATACCGTAAAACTTCTAGAAGTACAAATTTGGCCTTATCTCAAGGGAGTTGCTTTGTTTAAAATGTTAGCAACGTGAAAAAGCAGTCAGAAGACCCATGTTTAGGTCTTCTAAATTGGAGCTGAAGGGTGTAATTACACTGATTTTATGGGTTTACACATTGAACATGCAAAGCATTCCTACAGTGAGCAGCATGCAATAGTGCACTGTATCAACTGCCAGCAAAGGGCTGAACTCGGGGCCTCCAAAACCCACCGTGTGCAAACATCCAAACCTCTCTGCTTGTATCTCCGTGGCCTGCTGCCCCCAAACCCCATCAGCTCTAAGGCTGGCTTGCAAGTCCAGCTATGTTTCCACAAAATGTTGCAAACAAAAGTCTCTCACTCAAAACTGCCTTTGATGCACATTTCCAATTCTCTCTCCAAAAATGTTAGGCAGAATTTCCTTTCTCAGCTATGTTGTCATAAAATAATGAAAATTATTTGTATCACATTTTGATATAAATTATATGGTATCTGCAAATTAAATGGTACCCACCAAAAAATATCAGCCAGCTGTACACAGTGCCTCTTGCTCTGGTTTTCAAACAAGACCCGTTTTCTTTTCCAGAGCTGCTGTTTTAATACCATCACAGTGACTCCCTTATTTATTACTTTCTTCCCACACCTTTGGAGCTTGCATTTTATCTCGTGTTTGGACTCTGGTGGCTAGTTTTATTTTTATTTAAGAAAACATTTCTCAGATAGTTAAAGCAATTGTTGCAATGCTGTTTTATTAATGGTGGTGTAGGACCTTATGAGAACAGAGCAGAAAGTTCTGCTCTTAAAGAGTCCCATTACTTTGCCCTGAAAAGTTTTGTGGTGATAGAAGCAGGACTGGAACAGAGGTTGGGCAAAAACAACTGGGAAATTAAGTTTCCTGCTCTGGTAAGGAGTGCATTACCTGCAGCTAAAACCTCCCTGACATTATCCCAGTAACCCAAATGAGGCTGCATCAGTCATTTCTGCTGAGCCAGAGCAGAGACAACTGCTGTCCCTATTGAAGTTTTCTCTTCATAAGCAAATAGCAGCCTCTGCACAGCTGTGGTGGGGGGAGTTTCTTCTTTTTTTTTTTTTTTTCCCCGCTAAACTGGCATTTTCTGTGCTTACAGTCAATGGCAATGGCAGTTCCTTCATGAAGCAGATGGTGTTTGGTGTGGTCACAGCGATGGACCTCCTCACCTTTGTCAGCAGAAATGACAAGAAGTAGCACAGCAGTTTGGCTGCACCCACCTCCGCTCCTCCGGCAGGGCCAGCTGCTCCCCCTGAGCCTGAACCACCCGGCTGAGGGTGCTTTCTGGTCCAACCCAGCTGATAGTTTCTCAAAATGACTAGGTGAAAATTGTAATGTAATAACCATTTGTCCAGTAAATGCCACCCAGAATATCACTAAAGAGAAGATAACTAAAGAAATTGCGTTTAATAGCCATGTTTGCTTACATGGAGCTACCCAGGGCTGGAGAGGTAACGCAGTGGGAGGGATGAGAAGGGCACCCAGTTTTTGGCAGGCGTGGGGTTTGGTGTGTTTGCTAGCAGTAGCTACACACGCACTGCCGGTGTTGTAGTTTCCGTGAGTTGTCCTGGTCCCACCAGGGCTGAAGCCTGTCTCTACCATGAGAAGATCCAGCCCTCTTGAGGGCTGGGGGCAGCGGCACCCTCCTGCTCCTCTCCAGCCCTCGCAGGGAGGGCTGCAGGGACCCCCCCAGAGACCTTCTTTCTCACCCCCCGGCTCCGTTTGGGGGCCAAGGGGGGGGGGGCAGCTTTTTCATCCCTTCCCTGGGGGTGAGTGGGAGAGGCAGAGCCCTAGAGGAGCCACGAGGAGGGGAGCGGGTGGGACATGGCACCCTGGTACGCGAAAGGTGGGGAGCTGGGCAGGAGGGACAGCCGAGGGCTGAGATGGGCACGGGGACGAGGTGCTGGGCAAGTGGGGAACGATCTCTCCTGCAGCAGCAGCTCGCCTTTGGAAAGCACCTTCCTCACCTCTGGGGGAGCGGGTGGCACCGGGTGCCTTGAGTATGGTCCCATGGGAGGGGGCAGTGAACCGAAGCCCTTCCAGGCGTAAAGACTCATTCTCACGACACAGTAAGTGGGAGAGGGGATACAGCTTCATCCCTGTGTCCCGTAGCAGTCATCTCATGAATATGCATCTTGAGAGCTCGTTATCGAGGGGTAGAGGGGAAGGAGAGGTTGGCCTTAATTTTGCTGTCAGAGTATTATGTTCCAGGAACTGATAATGAAGGTCAGAAGAGCCATTTGCCGTGGCTGCAAAAAACATAAATGAAAGCAAATGTGAAAGGAGGGCTGTGGGACTAAACTGAAGTGCCATTGAAACACAGTTTGGGGGAGTTACTTTCGAAAGACACAAAGAGCTTTACAATCTTTCCATAAGTCTCGGGAGCTGCTCCAAGGGGACAACAACCAATTCTGATTTTGGCTTGCTGCTAAGAAGTGGCTAGTCCATACTTTCAATCTAATCCAGTTTGTATGAGAATTTTATTAAATTATAGGATGCTGAAGTATTTATTTTTAGGAAGAGTGTCTCCGCTGCTTTTTGTTTCCTGAGTGACACAAGCTATATCAGATCTTCTGCAAGTTTTTGCTTGAGTAATAACCATATTTGTCCAGAAAAAGTAAAAACTTATTAGCTCAACCTCATTGTATTGTATTTATTTTAGCAACTCTGTTGCAAACTGAAGGATATTAGTCCGTGCATGTATGCCAAACTCACATGAGTAAGTCCTGAAGTTCCCCCTAACTCCATGAAGCCCAGAACTGAGTCTGAATCTGGATCACTTCGCAGCCTGGCACATGCCAGACCCTTCCTGATGCCCCTAACTGCAGTATGTCCTCCAGTGCAGCAGACCTGGCTGCAAGAGAAGGAGCAGAGATTTGCCTCCACCTGATAGCCAGGGGCACGTCTCTCTTTGCAGGGATCTCCCCTTCATTGGGATTTGGGACCCTCCCTTCCAACCCCCAGATCCCACACCTCCTATGCGAGTACCCAAATGAGACGGCTCTTGTCCCAAAGGCAGCTCGTGAGTTTTAAGTTCAGGCTTGAGACAGCTCCTTGGGCTGCTCCAGAGACATGGGCACCTCCAAAGGGGTGACCTGCCCGTGTCTGGGGACCGCTGCCACCCTGCCCCAGAGAGAGCCCCTCTAAGTGCACATGGATATAAGACCCTGTACCCTGGACAGGACTCTCCCAAGGGGTTAGGGAAGCTTTAGGATGCCTGGGTTGCACCCAAGAGCTTTGCAGCAGGAATGAGACCTCCAGGCTGCTGCTGCATGTGTGTGCAAACAAGAGCTTAAGACAGCTCGCCTTCTGCTCTACCAGTGCCCAAGGCTGTGGGCACAAGCCATGCTAATGGGTTGCCTTCTCAGAAATTGCATATGTTTATGCCAAAGATGTTCCATTGCTGTGAGTTTGAACAGAAACAGATTATGATGCATTTGAACTGAATGCTGCTGCCTGGCATGCTGAGCGTGCAGCGTGTGGGGCTGTGCGCTCACCTGGGCGTGCAAAATGTGGCAGATCTGAAAAAAACCAACCAGATGACAGGCTAACAGCACGTAACGACTGCCCAGACTTCTGCTGCTCTGAAGCTCCTCTCAGTCCACATGGCGCCTATGGCTCGGTCCGAACCCCAGTGCCCCCAGCAGCAGCAGCGCTGCGGGGCAGTGGCTGCCAACGCAGGCAGGCTATGGGACAGGCAGCTCCACTTCATCAGAGGGTGAAGTAGCTGCTGAATATTAACCACGAATATTTACAACAGCGTCTGTATGTTAACTATGAGTATGGGAACTTACAAAGTTGGGTGCAAGCTCCAGACGTTTCGGGATTGCTCCACCTGGGCTGCAGCCAGCCTCACCAAGGTGCTCCCAGGGCCCCTGTCCCTGGGGGCTGTCCCCAGCAGGCACATCTGATGGTGGCCTCGCCCCAGCCAGGGATGTCGGCATTGCATCTGCTGTAGTTTGCCACAGATTGTGACCTTGAGGATGCAAACATGCCCTGTAGCACATGCCCGGGGCAGAGCACTGCCCCGCTGGCACCGTGGGGTGCTGACTTGGGTATATGGGGTGGTGAGAGGGACCGGCTGGTGCTATCCTCCCTGCCACGTCTCTGGGGTGGAAATGGCCTCAGGAAGCAGGGGAGGAGGTTTCATTTGCCTTGTCTGCAGAAATCCCTGCAGGACCTGTAAACACGTGCCCGCACAGTGTCGGTGGCAGCAGCGAGACCAAGAGCCGAGTGTTTCACCCACCACCCACCATCCCTTCTCCCCGCATGCCCAGGGCTGCCCTCCGACAGTGACAGCCCCTTCCAGATAACTGGTCTTTCGAGTTCATTCCCTTCCCTCACCACCGAGGCCCTATCAGTATTTTACGTATCCAGAGGGACAGGGCATGTGAAACTGATGCATACCTCCTCCGCTGAGATACACAGCCTTGGCTCCCTGCAGCTTAATCCAGAGGAAAACAGCCACGCAGGGTCTAAAGCGCTTTAAATGGTATGTGTCAAGCATGTGGTGCGGGAGGGCTGCCCTGCCTCGGGAAACTGTGTGGAGACAAGGATAAACCGAGAAGGTCCTTGCCCCCCTCTGGCTCCTGAAGGGGAGCGTTGTGGGGTGCATCACCCCAGAGTTGGCTGCCCTCCACGTGTGCTGCCTCGCTAGAGCTTTTAAATCATTTTGCTTCCCCTCTGGACACCGGCATCTGCGCCCCCGGCAGCCTGCGAAGCTCAGGGGGATGCTGACTCTTCAGAAACCCTGGCTGAAATCTGCAAAGAGGGGCGTGGGGAGAGACGACAGACCTGCCGGGAGATGCCGGATTAGTCTGCGGCCAGACGGACTAAACCAACACCACTAGCAAGATAAGCATCTTGCTGGCCCTGCCCAGCCACCTTTTGTGTTACGGAGGAGGCTTCCCCGCCTCCCCTGTCTCCCCCCACCAGTGTTTCATCGTGGGGCCACCACCGGCGGCACATAAATAGAGGGCCCCGGGCGGGCTGCGGGGCGAAGACCGGAGACGCCGCTCAGTGTCCCGCACCGCACCCCAGCGCCCATCCTGCCTGGCCGGCCACCCTGCAGGTAACCAGCACCGCGCGGTGCCTCGCCGGCACGGCCGCGGCCGGGACCTGCAGGGACTTGGTATGGGGCAGGAGGGGAGCTCCTCGGCCAGCCTGCAGCCTGGTTTTCCAAAACTAAGGGGAAGGATGAAAACGTGGTTTTGCTGGAAAGTGGCTCTGATGAAGAAGCCTGACTTCATTGCTAGGTGGGGTCAGAGGTTTCGGCAGTGAATGGGACTGCTGGGGTTGGGCAGAGGTTTGGGTGTGCAAAACCTTTGACTCAATGGTGTCTGGCGGCGTTGCCCTGCTCTGTCTGTGCGTGAAGCCCAGAGGAACCAGGCTCTCGGCATGGGGCTGTGGAAAGGAGATCCTCCACAGCGAGCGGGTCTGGGCTCTGTGCTGCCCGGCACAGCGATCACTCCGCTGGGAACGATGATAAAGTAACCAGTAGATAAAAATGTGTGAATGAAACAAAGGGGCAGAACAGTAACTTACAGCAAGGATGAAGCAGTTCCCAGTAACTTAAACAAGCAAGAGTTTGCTTTAAAAATGGGAAAGCTTTAAAGTCTTTCCTTTTCAAATTGAAGATGGATGGAGTTCATGCTTTCAAGTTTTTTCTTTATAGTCACGCAATTTGGAAATACTTTTGTTTAAAGAAATATTAAGAAGTAATTGCAAGTAGTTGCATGTCTGCAAGAGTAGGAAATTGGGGCCATCAAATGCACAGCATGAAGGTAATGATATAATTGTAATCAAAGGTAGCACTGGGGCAACCGGAGAAGAGACCCAACCTGGAAGGACCCAGTGCAGGAGGGAAGCAAGGGTATTTAATACATGTAAGGTCACTCAGACGGGGGAAGGGATCCAAAAGTGAGGACTGCACTTAAGGAAATGTTGGGTCTTGGAAAGGTGGCAGTCTGAAAAAAGTCCACAGCCTTAAAATGGAGAAGGGAGTCAGCATGAGCTGCCAGGCGGTGCTGTGCATCCCAGGAGGTGTAAGCGGAGGAGGAGGGAGCAGGCACAGGGAGGGGATTTCATGTCTGTGAATGGATCTCAGCTTGAAAACCAGCTGGCTGAAAAACTGAAGAAGGCAGAGTCACACAGGAGTGCCCACCATTGGAAACATCTTCCTTACAAAGCAAAGGCTTCACAAGTTGAGACAAGGATGAGGTGACCCTCTTGGCTTCCCATGAGGGAGTGAAGTGGCTGGAAAAAGCAGGCAGCGAGCTGCCAGGTGGCAAGTGGCACAGCCTGAGGGGCTGGGAGCTGACACCCAGACCTAGTCCGCGGACAAGCAGGGTCCCAACTGCAGTGGTAGCCGCAGGGTGAGCCACCAAAGCAGACAGCGCTTCTTTGAGCCCTTCGTGTGTCTGTGCCTGAACGCCTCCCAGGAACAATTAGTCGCTGAAATGTAAATTATAAGCATCAATACGGGGTCGAACGAGTGCTGTTTGCTGGCCAGGGCAACCGTGCCAAAGCTCAGCGCGTGCTGCAACATGGACTTTGCTAAGCCAGTGCCCACGTTGCAGCCATCTGAGCACCTGGTGGGTGGAGGACACCTCGGTCGAGCCAGAATGAGCTTTTGGGCACAAAATGTTTTGTTTTAGAGCAAACCACCCCGGTCCCAGAGAGCTGCAGGTGAGCAGAACTACAGCTAATGGGCCTGTCGGGCAGAGGCAGCTGCGTCTCATTCTCTTTAAACCTCGGGGGGCGGTCCAGACCTTGGGGTTTCTGGTGTGACGCCTGCACCTATCTCCCCCTTTCTCTCCCCAGAAGCATGGCTCTCGCCGGCGCCCTTCGCCTGTCACTCGCCTGCCTCCTGCTCCGCGCTGCGGCCCCGAAACCCACGTGTGACCCCGGCGCCTGCGCCCCGTGCCCCGAGAGGGACGTGGAGGGGACGACCGACGCCGGGACCTGCTGCCCCCCTTGCCCCCCTCCCTGCGCCTGCCCCCCTTACCTGGCGAGCGACTGCGAGATGCAAGGCTTCGCCAGCGGCCGCGTCCCCGCCGGCCGCTCCTTCTACATCGATTTTGCCCGCAAGCTCTGCACCTGCCAGCCCGGCGGGGACATCACCTGCGCCCCGCTGTGCCCCCCCCTGCCCCCCACCTGCCAAGCCGTGGGCAGCCCCGTGGCCGACGGCTGCCCCCGCTGCGTCTGCTACGACGAGGAGGAGATGGCGGTGCCCGCCGGCACCGTCACCGCCCGGGGTGCCCAGATTTGCACCTGCCCCCCCCAGGGGGGCCGGCTGCAGTGCGGCGGTGGCCAGAGCAAGGAGTGAACCTCTCGTCTCGGCCGGCCGAGGGCAGGAGGACGGGGAAGGCTCTCGGGCAGCAGAAGGCTTTCTGCACCGTGGGGCGTCCTCGCTGAAAAGGGTTAAATGCTTCAGACTGTCCTAGAGGACTTGGCGATGAATATAGCCGTGCCACGGAGCGCTGGAGAGATGCCGCGTTGTGTGTCATTTATACGCCAGGGCAAAGTGTCTATAGTGGGTGAGCTTGCTTTGTTGTAAGGTTTGTTCCATGGCGGTGGGCTGTGAGAGATTAGATTGCTGCTAGCATGTAACTGAAACGACGGAGTTATTTATTTATTTGTAAGATGATTGGGCTTTCCTACGTGTTTGTGTTTATGTAGTGCGTTTATATAACTTGCTGGATAAACTTCCTCCCGGGAGCGAGGTTTTCGCTTCCTATAATTCCATCAAGTTCAAAGTGGTGGCACCAAAACCAGAAGATTGGCTGATATCCCATAATCAGGCTTTTTTCGAGGTGGGAGGAGTAGGTGGGTTAGCACATGGCTGTTTTCTTAGGAGGAGGCAAGCCCCTCTCGCGCCTCCATCCTCCAGAGCAAAGCCTTGAAGACTCACGTAAGGATGTTGGCAGCCAAAGCTCGATCCTTCACAGCCACCTCGACAAATCAGTTACCCAGGGCTGACCCTGTTGTCGGTCCCTGCTGTGTCCCGATTCAGCAGGAATACCCCAAATTGCCTGTCAGTGACTCTGTCCTCCTCACTCTTGCTCTCCCCTTACCACTGCTGGAGACATACGATATGGCTGAACTGCATCTTCTGAATGCTTTGACATATATAGATATATACACACATATACATATATGTACAGGGAGACTGTAATAAAAAACACAGCTTCATCAGGCTGAGATGTTAACAAGTGTTAACTGTGTTCCTTTAAGGTGTTGAATAAAATCAATTTTACCAATAAACTTCTGAAAACTTTACCGATAAGCACACCTATACTTTCCTTATGCGTTAGTTGGTGTTACTGGGGCCAGGCAAGCCTCTCTCCAGCCGCCTTGGCCCTGGGTATACCTGGAAACATTAAACGTGGCCCCTGGCTTCTTTTCACATTCCTCTCTACTGCTCTGTCGGATGCCATTCGACTGCAAAAAAATGGTGAGCTCGAGGTGACCCTCGCCCAGAGACGTGAGAGATCGGTGTGTCTGAAAAACGGCTGCACCCCAAAGCTGAGCCTGGGGAATAAGGGCATCCGAGTGGCTGCACCGTCCCCCTCGGCACGGCTGCCCCACCGATGGCCCTCGGCTGGTAGCTGCAGGGTGGGAGCAGCTGGGACCCCCAACCCGGCCTTTTCCTGAGGCTGGAGGGCTCTCGGGGACGCACCGGGCTGGTTCGGGGCCTCGCACCAGGCAGTTTGAGAGCACGTGAAGGGGACATAAGGGGACGTGCTCTGCGTGGAGGTAACTCCATGGTCCTGCACCGGCGGCTGCGGGGATGGGGGAAGCGAGGGAGCAGGAGAGAAGGATGCCTTTATCAGGGAATAAGTGCCCCCTTAGGCACCTGACCGTGCCCGGCAAGCTCCCCAGCAGACAGGACAACCCTTGCAGCCATCGCCCAGCCCGCAGAGCCGAAGCGCTTGGCAGTTTCATCTCCTGCCTGCGTGATTTGCAGAAAGCCACAGTGAACCCGAGGGCTGGTCGGGGTGAGGAAGAGTGCTCGCTGCAAACCGAGATGGGACGGGGCCTCACAAAAGCTGCCACAGGGTGCCCGTGCCTCCGCGTCCTCCAGGTCCAGCCGGCTGCCGGGGCTCCCCAGCTCCAGCACAAGCTGAGCCCCCGGCCTCGTGCACATCCCTGCCCTCTTCCCAGAGGACGTGTTTCTGTCACGGGGAAAGGGGTTTTACCCAGCGTCCCTTCCCCCACCACTCTTCTCCATTTGGTTGAAAAAATCTCTTTGTTTTTAATAAGGTTAAAGCTCCCTGTCACCTTACAGACCAGACACCAGGCATCGCGTGCTGCTATTGAAGCCAGAAGCGCAAGAAATTCCTCCCATTACCAAGGCTTAATTATAATTATATGCTGTGCAGGTATTTACAAACAGTTGAATAAATTCACATCCCATATACGCTTGCAAGGTTTGAGTATTTTAGTCCTTGGGGTTGCCTCTCATTCGTGTCTGCCAAGCATTTAAGGAAACCAGTTTGCAAGCGTAGTGGTTGGTTCTGCAAGTGTAGCAACTGTTCGGAGGGAGTCACGAGTGATTTCGGCAGACTCCTTTTCCCCTGGGGAGGGTGGTGGTCAGCTGAGGCTGTTTATTCTTTGCTACCCATCTTATCTGTCCCACCGCTCCCCCCCGCCTTGCGTGACTGATAACCTTTGAACAAGAGAGAATAACCGACAGACGCGATCCCTGAATAATGCTGGGTTTGTGTGAATGCTCTTTACACAGGGTCAGCATAGGAACAATGAGGAGTTATTCTTCAAACATCTGTGCAAAAAGTCCCTGCCAGCTCCTTTGCAAGCCACCCATTGTAGGTGGTGAAGAGTTTCGTTGCTCTGCCACCACCGCCGATTTGAGGACAGCTTGCATCTCCAGCCTCTGCCTGGATGTCTCGCAGGATCTGTGTCTACATTTCATCACACTGAAATAAGTAGCTGCGTTATGCTACTTTTTCCATCAACAGCTGCACTAGCACAGAGAGAAAAGAGAAAAAAACCCAAACCTGTTCAAAGATGACACACCATTCAGTTGTCAGAATTTATTCACTTCGGTTTAACGTCTTGGTTTTTAGCACGCTTTATTTGAAGGGGTGTTTTCCTGAATTCTCCAACATGAATCACCCGTGTGTTTGTCTACATTTTGGACAAAGTATTGCTGGTATTGTTATTTATATTTTTCCAGGTCAGATTTTCCCCATGGTCTGGACATCAGCGTAGTTTTGTGACTACCCATTCGCATGGTCACTGTAATTTTGCATCACAGCTAGGCACATGTTTGCAGGTAAGGAGCCATACATGTTTCTTACGTACAAAGCAGCAAACTCCCGTACCTCCCTAAATGAGCCCTGAAAATTGAGTCAAAAGCTGAAATCTACAACTCCTAAAAAGAACTCATTTCACATATAGCACTATCACATTTGGGGGTGTTGTTTGTGTTTTTCCGTGTCCCATAACTTTGTAAAAGATCATTACTGCTGCTGTGGAACTGACAGGGCCTTTCTTCATTATATTAATGATTTAATCATTGATTTAAATAGAACCAGGTTTTGGGCATCAGTCCTTTTAATATGTCCTCTCAGTTCCTGCCTCACAAGGCTGTAAAATATTAGGGTAAAATATTAATGAGTGACAGCCCATTAGGAGATGTCCTTTTGGCAGAGCTATATCCAGTGCCAAGAAGTATTTGCCCAAGCCCTTCTACCTTTCCTGACACCCTGCCAGAAGAAGTGAATTCCTTCTGGGTGGCTCACCAAACAACTTTAGCATCCCTGCTGCTCCGCTCCGCTCCCCCAGACTGCATCGGCAAAGCCTGGGTGTAGGTGGACAGCCATCTGTCATTTTGTTTAGATATTATGCTCTTAAATTGTCAGAAAACCTGATCCTGTGGCAGGTTCTGCGCTCTTGGTTCCTCATCAGGATAAGAACAACGTGACAGAGGTTTCCTAGAGGATCCCCCAATTTAACTAAACCATACCCACTCAGTGTTGGTAACGGACTGACTACATCCCCCTAGAAATACTTCTTCTTTAAAATTTGGGGGCAGGGAGAGAGGTAGCATTTGACACTATCTTTTGAATGTGTTCCTTATCAGAAATTTTCAGTGTATATGGTTGCCCCGACATGCCTGCTGGCATGCCAATGATGCAACGTACTGACCAACAAACAGCACAAGGAGGAGAACTAAACACACACACAAATGTTATTGGGTCAACATAAAAAGAAAAATATTATGAAGTCGGCCTACATCAGGACATTGAGCTGAAACAGATTTTTTAAATATGACTTCTTCCCCTATCCCTTTGGTTCAGTATCACAGTGAAAAATCATGGATGTATTTTATAGAAGAAACGGCAAACAATATCGCATGGTATTAAGAGAAGTCCCGATTGTTAGACGTTCTCTGCATTACAAATAACAGCCTTTCCTTCTTCCGTGTGGGTGGGCAGGGGGGACCAAAAATGTAGATTTGGCATTTAAAACACATGTCCTCTGGGAAAAGCAGAGAAGCTGACACTTGGGTTACCTTAGTCAAAATTACAGAACAGCAGTCAGAGGGCTGTATAAGGAAAGGGATTTACTGGTCAGGAATTTCAGGGCAAACTCAATATATGCACAATTGATGCATCATCTATTTTGCTTCTGAAATTTAAAACAGAAGTGGATTTTTCTGACCATTTATTAAGTGTAATTTCTTTAAATTAAGGATTTGCATGATTTAATAGGGAGGGGTTTTGCATGTTTCCCTAAGATGTGCATATTTTGTGATGCAGAGTATTAAAATACGCATTTTTAACCCTAAGACCTTTTACTAGAGCAAAGATGAACATAAAAAAAGCACATACATAATAAAAATGACACACATTCATTTGGGAAAATAATGTACAAATTGCTTTAGGCCTAAAGCGATTTAGCTTTAGTGCATCTACGCTAAGGACAGCTTATTTTCAATTATCATTCCAGTACTGCATTCATAGCAGCAACCACAACTCAGTTCTGTAAAGTTGTTGGGCTTTTTCCAGCAAAGCTGGCTTTGAACCTTGGAGTGATTTGCAGAGTCATTATTCAACGCTTTTCACAGTTCAAAAGCTCAAGAGACACAGGAAAAGTCTAGGGCATGTAATCAAGGATTAATTGTTGCCAGCTTTCAAAGAAAGGAAGGGGGGAGACAAAAAAAAAAAAAAGGAATACAAAACCAGTTGTTTAAAAGCAGAATGGAGGATTGTAGAGGAAAATTATTATTTCTGTAGCTGCTCAAAGGATCACTGCGTTTACAAGTGGCTCAGGAGTATTGTTTCGCCCAGCATCTGAAAAGCTGAAAAGGCAGCATAGGTATTATCTAACAAATGCCAACCCACTTCCTCAAAATTTGAGTTTCATTTTGATGATGCTTCTCAAAATTTTCAAGAGCTTTCAAAGTCTCAATCCAGCTATAGTAGTGAGTTAAAGTTAATCAGAATCAGCTGTGCAAAACGGTCTTGTGTAAAAACAAAACAAAACAAAAACCCAAACCAAACCACACCACAACCCCCCCCCCCTAAAAAACCCCAAACCACCCCCTTGTTCCAATATAAAAATAGTGAGACAACAGTAACAGAAATATTCTCTCCGTCCTTCCTGGCCTTAATTTGGATCTCACCCATGGAACCATATATACTGCTAAGTTTCTTAGAAAAATCAGTACCTGCAGAGAAATTGATTTTGCTTATGTAATGGCAGGTATAAACAAGTCCCCTTGTCTTTTCTGTGTGCTAGCCTCTGCTGAAAGTAAGCGGTCTAAATCTTAAAGACCAAATAACGTTATAAACTGAGCTACGCAGAAATGTGTAGTAAACATAATTTGATGAATGTTAATACATTAAGGAGAGTCTCTGCAGTTTGTAGCTCATAGTGAAAGGTTGCAGGGGGGCACTGCAAAAACGGCGTACAAGTCAATCACTAGTTTCTTAAGCATGATCTGTGTATTTTTCATGACTGTTAAAAATCTAAGTTTAAAAATGCTTGGATCTTAACAAAAATGTCTCTAAATTAAATTTTATTACCCCATTCACATTTAGGATATGAATCAGTTCATAGTTAGGATTCAGTGATCAACTTAACAAAAAGAGTGCTAGGAATTAAGTGTCAGGAGTAGGTCCAAGGGCCTAATCTTCTGACTTGTGCTAGTAGTGACACAAAAGTCCAAGGACCAATAGGAAAGATAAATATCTGTAAGAGATTTTCCCTGGTGACTTCATAAGCTCTAGATCACAGCTTAGTTGCATCAGGAAGACAAACCAAACCTGACCTACAAAGGTCACATTATTTTCAGGTTTTAGTAGGATATCTAAATGGTGGTTTGTCATTTTATTCTCTAAATACACCACAGGCTTATTCCTGCATAGCTTACACACTCTGAACTTGCACAAATTTAAATAGGCATTTAAAGTAAATACCATACCTAGTATGTGTCCCAGCCTTATCTGTTACTTTTTGCAGAATCCTCATTATTCCCCCATTTTAGGACTGAGGATATTGCTCTGGCTTTCTACAAAGAGGTATATTTAGAAACAGCCCTAAGTTTCATAGTAAAGGCTTACTGTTTTGTAAACAGGTGCTCCACAAAAGCAAACCGCTCATCAGTTACTTATGACTATGCTTCTAATTCCTATAACGCCTTCTCGAAGAGGGGATTCATCTTTCAGGGGAATGTGAAACCAACAGACAAGAAACACAGTATACTGGACATAATTTAGGTGAAATAATCTGCTTTGCAGGTTTTGGTTGGTTGGTTGGTTTTCTTATTCTCTTCAGATTAGGAAAAAATTGGTCCCTGGCAGCAGTGGAGTTAAAACTATTTCCAATGATATCACCAGGAGTTACTCGCACTACTCTCAGGCACTCTTCTAACATCAGACAAAGAAATGATCAAATACTCCTGTGTCTAGAACACATACTGCTCAGCTAATCACAGCTTAACCCTTTAAAAACAGAATACGATCCAAAATCCGTGGGGACATGTTCTGGAGTAAATAAACCGCTATAAAAAGATCATTTTCTAAGAAAATGGTCAATTATGCTTATAACTGCAGTTTCTCCAGGGTAACAGGAAATCCGCCGTACAGTCGGTCAGAAAGCCGACCGAGACCCTGGCCCGGTCACCTGAACGGTTCTGACAGAGCCCATGAAATTCGGAGGAAGGTGCCCGCTCCCCGTCCAGCCGTGAGTCCCGGGGACGTGTCTGCCAAGCAAGGCAGGGCACCACGGGGCTGCGCCAGCTCCAGCCGGTGCAGCCCCACATCACCCCTCCAGCCCCGCGTACGGGGCTCGGGGCTCTACCGTTTGGGGATCACACGGGGATGTCACCGTGCCAGAGGCTGGGGAAGCAAGAGTCAGAATAAATGATGCTTCAGTGCTCAGCAGAAGTACCTCTTCTCTTCAGGGCACCCATGCCTGTCTGCATCTTTGCTGAGTAAGACTCACACACGCTGGATGAAATGAGTTTGAGTTTTGTGCTAGAGAGGAATCGCTATCTTGTAATAAAAAGGCTGCTTGTTTCCTAAAGGTTTCTCATTGAGTAGAGCATGGTAATTTTAAAAATGCATTACAATCTATCTGGCTGAACAAGTTAACACACGGGACTTGCACGGGGGAAGTCTTTTCAAATACATCGGTACCATATACGCTTGGAACCATTACTGAAAGTTTGATGTCCATGCCATTTTTAATTAACAATTTTGAAACAATGACAAAAAAAACCCCAAAGTCACACACATTATGGACTATTTACCTGCTAATTCTTTCTTTCATCAAAGCTGCTCCTGCATACAAAAGCGTAATAAAAATCCCCATACTGCTAAGAACTAGTAAACAGTTTTCTTCACTTGCATAAACAAGAAAACTCAAACAAATAAAAAGGCCAAGGATTGTCCCTGGCCAAGAACTGGTTAACTAGTTTGAAACTATGCTCAAGACTTCTTGAAAACATATTTGTCTTTCAGCCAAACAATACTGTTAATGTTAAAGTAACGCAAATGCTTTGCTTTAAAAATGTGCTTTTTCTGTTCACAGAGAAACAGTAGTGTAAAAATAAATCATCCATGAAGCATATTTTCATTTTTAATTTTTTCCTTTGATAGATCAGTTGCTTCAAAATCCCTTAACAACCAAGGGAAAAAAAAAAGTTACAGGGTTCACATTTTAAAGATTGTCGATTGTATAGACCAAATGTTGCTAACCCACAGAAAGATTTACGGGCCACTTCTGTCACAACCCAAACCCACTGGATTCTATTAACGTGAAGTAAATATCTTTATAGTAGTCTACAAGGTTGGTAAGGCATTTCACTGCTTTCTCACACCTTGCTTTTCTCTGGCAAAACCAGCTGTGATCACTCAGCAGGTCCTAAAGAACTAAGTCACAAAAAAGGAACAGATTTTCTATTTCCAGGTGACAAGAATGAACAAATAACATGATTTGGGCAATCACTTAAAAGCACATTAGTGCCAATTTTACTACGTTTTACACTGGATGATCAAGTTACTTTAGGACTTAAAAATTAAACAACCCAAAACCTATTTGAAGGAGCTTAGCAAGCCCAGGGCAGGGCTGGGGGTGGGGAAGGAATCCACACTGAGTTTGAGTTTGGCAAAACGAACCTGCTTTACTCTTCAGCTACGCTGAACAGTAAAGACCAAAGTGTATTCAGCATGAGGCTGATCATTTGATCATTTGCACACTACAACTAAACGTGCATTTTCACGGATATGCTCTGTTTTTAGGAGATGGTGAGAGTTTGAATTTATTATTAGGAAACCAAAACATTTCACTTAATTGTTTAACATGCGAGATTTTCATGAGGGAATGAAGGTTAGTTACATTTCCAACAGGATTTCAAAACTACATTTTGCCTATTCAACTCTAAAAATTAAGCTGAATATAAGGCTGAAAGGTTTAAAAGACTAATCAAAGTAACAGAAGTCAGAAAGACAATAACAGTACAGCACCTAAAAATGGGCAATTCACACATTTTTGACATTTATGTCTTGCATAGACAAATATTCATTTTTTTTTCCTCCCAAGACAACTCAGCTTCAGAAAATAAATCTTAAATCAACTTCAATTACTATTAAATGCATGTGTTCCAATTTTTCAAAATAACCAGGGTGGTTTAGGTTTTTGTTTAAGTGCTACAAGTCTAATGGTTTTATGAAACTATCATCCATTGGAAAGACTTTATTTCACCCTTTGGGCTGTCAAGTTCCTAACGTCAGGAAGCTGAACTGCCTTCTAATTCTTTTTCCACGTGATTAGAGAAGCAAATAGATACATTATTCATGCATTAAGTCTTTGTGACCTTACTCCACCAGAATATCCATAAGCCCGAAGCTACTTTTAAAGCACAGGAACTGGGAACTCTTAACTCCTCAGTACAGGTCTGCCTTCTGGCCACATTTTGAACATCAAAACAATATGTGGTGCACACCAGGTCAACGCAAATTCCTGCCCTTCTAAGCCCTTTGTCCATACCCTGGTTTCCACTGGAAGAAAACCTAAGTATGCAGGCAAGACAAAGTTGGAGGGTTCTCCGAAAGGTTCCTAATAGTGATCAGGGACCAGAACAAGGAACCAATTCTCTTGCAGGTAAATGCAGCCCAACATGCACCCTTACAGAGTTTCCATGAGGTCAGCAAGACTCCACTTTAATCCAATATCCAGATCTAGGAAACTCTCTGCAGAGCCAGAGCTATGCCTGTTGATTCTAAATGTTTTCCAACATGATTATTTCTTTGGAACTGTATTTTCAAAATATATCCCGATCAATTTGGAATTGATTTACTAAAACACAATGTTTCTAAAGTTAAAGAACAACCAGCAATTGCCTTGCCTGTTACAGAAATCTTGGAAAAATTGGACTGAGAACCCTGTTGTGGGTTAATGATCTAGATTACATAGAAAACAAATTAAAAGTTTCAATAACCATAATTGCAGGAGAATTACATTGATTTTAAAAACAAATTAGTTCTATTGCATATTAATATGACTTCAATTGGGGGCAGGGGGGGATTATACATGGGTTTAAAGTTAGGCCCCCTATAAAGACTTTTTAACTAATGCAAACATGTACCTTTCCTGAATAGTTGTGCTGGTTTTGGCTGGGATAGAGTTAATTTTCTTCATAGCAGCTGGTATGGGGCTATGTTTTAGATTTGTGCTGAAAACAGTGTCAATAATTCAGGGATGTTTTAGTTATTGCTGAGCGGTGCTTACACAGCGTCAAGGCCTTTTCTGCTTCTCACCCCACCAGCGAGGAGGCTGGGGGTGCCCAAAAAGTGGGGAGGGGACACAGCTGGGACAGCTGACCCCAACTGACCCAAGGGATATTCCAGACCATATGACATCATGCTCAGCACATAAAGCTGGGGGAAGAAGAAGGAAGGGGGGGGGACACGACATTTGGAGTGATGGCATTTGTCTTTCAAAGTAACTGTTACACATGGTGGAGGCCTGCTTTCCTGGAGATGGCTGAACACCTGCCTGCCCATGGGATGTGGGGAATGAATTCCTTGTTTTGCTTTGCTTGTGTGCGTAGCTTTTGCTTTACCTATTAAACTGTCTTTATCTCAACTCACAAGTTTTCTCACTTTTACTCTTCCAATTCTCTCCCCCATTCTGATGTGGTGCAAGTGAGCAAGCGGCTGTGTGGTGCTTAGTTGCTGGCTGGGGTTAGACCACAACAATAGTGATGCTTTGCTTAAACCAGCAATCTTTCTTACACAGCAAAAAAGGAGGACACTTTTAAAAAAAAAAAAATCATGAAAAGAACAAGAATTTCTGTGCAGTTCATACCACTACAGAATTCTCACTGAATTAAAAGACAAGGTTTGAGTTCCATATATTAGGCAATACCTTTGATTAACTTGGTAAAGCCTTTTCAGTTTTAGGAATTGACGTTCCTATGTTTTTATGTTTCTAATTTGACAATAAAACTACTCCGTATTCCCTCTTTCACAATAAATTCTGCCAACTTCACTTTCCAGATATTGATAAACTTGCTGAAGATAAGGCTGCAAATGTTTCAGAAAAATAAAACTGCTGCAGGTAAGGTGGGGCGAATAAAAAAACCTAACCAGATAACAGTTTCTTTCTGATAAATAAACTTTCAGAAGTTTACAAACCCTGATGCCTTGTTGTTTCCTATTGAGTTCCAAGTGGCACATAAACTACATATTCCTGAACCCTCTTCCAGCTAGCTGTATAGATATTAAATTGTCTTAATACCCTCTCTCTTTTTAAGATCAGTTCTCATAGTTTCCAAGCGTGGGCAAGTGCCCATTGCCACATTATCTCCAAACCACACAAGTTTTGCCCATTTTGGTTTACCCTTCCCTTTGCTGCTGGCTACTTGCTACCCCAAACAAGTCTGCCAGCTGAGGTGCTTCCTAAACTACTTCAAAGCAGGCTGGGGAAAGCTCTGCTGATAGATCTGAGGCAGCAACAACTGGTCAGGGAGGGAAAGGAGACAGTGAGAAATGGCCTGTTCCTCCAGCATAGGTTGATTTGGAAAAGCTCATATTTGTGCATAGGCCTGTATGCACCAAGAAGTAGACTATTCATCTGCCTACGTGCTAGAAGTACAAGGATTAACACACTATTAAACGTGAACAAAGGTAGCTGAATAAAAACCCCCAACAAACCAACATATATAACCTACTATATAATGGAAACTGTGAGGGCGATGAAGCACTTAGAGTTAAGAAAAATACAGAATCTGTCTCTCAGTTCTAGTCATCTCAGGTACCCTTTGTAGGAGCAGTAGGCTGAATGTTTCCAAATGAGCATGATTTGTCTTTAAATGTTTTGGGGTCAAGCTAGATTTGACAATAGCCTTTGAGATAGTTATGCTATGTCAAAGCCTTCCTAATTAAATCTTTCATTATTCATTTACTATGCTCTTTAAAAAACATGGCACATTAGCGGCAAAGCAGAGAAGTTAGAAGAAAACACATTCTTTAGAAATTACCACTCCAGCTGGAGTAGATCATTACAGCACTTGAACTAAGCAGCAACATCCTCAGCCAGAAATAAGTGAAAGCCAGAGCAGAAACATCACTTGTGTTGAGTAAAACCCAACGCCAATTTTTCAAAATAGCTACTAGTCACTGAAAACTAGTATTCTCCACATATGTACGCCAATGCTACTGACATTTATTTTTGAAGTTTTTCTTCACACCAACTTATGCTTGCCTTGAAAGACAATCTTTAAAGACCAGCTTCCAACCATTTAAGCATGTCGAAAAGTACATGCATTAATCCTGCTGAAATCAATGGGACCTAAGCACATGCCTGAGTGTTTTGTGAAGCAGAAATTAAGTATTCAATTAAATATTTGCATCTGTCAAAGGACTTTGTTCAAATACAATATCTAAAGATTCTGAAAGCTAACTTTTTTTTCCTTGTCACGTTAGAAACGCAACTAGATTTGGTCTAAATCAGAAGGAAGTTCTGGCCTTGATCTAACCCAGCATTGTGACAAACAGACAAGGGGAAAAGAGGACGTTGATCATACCATGAGACTCTTGGAGTCTGTTATTTGTACTTAACAACAGTAAATACAGAGTTCCAAAAGTAAGTCTTCATGGACAGACAAACACAGACTCCAAACTTTGGGAAAAAAAAAAAAAAAAAGTTTCCCCCAAAAAAAAAAAAACCCCCAACCAAAAAAAAAAAAAAAGCATTGTCATCACTACCTCTTAGTTTTTAAATGACACACAAGGATTTCTACTCTAATAAAGCCTGCTGTATAATCTGGTAGTATCCTTCAGATCTGAAGAAATTTTATATAAATCCATAAGTTATATTTCTTTTTGTATTAGGGGAAAATATTTAAAATGCAATATAATAGCAGAGTGATAGCAGAATTCATGAGCATATAGTAGGCAACTTTTCATTTTTCAGATTCAGTTGTACAAACTATAAACTGCTAAATTTCTCTAATAACTGGAAAAATTGTGGGTATTTGAATTTACTTACCTGAATACTCATTTAGCAAATATCTTCAGATACAAGTCTAGACACAGAGTTAATGTAATCTGAATATTAGTTTACACATAATATAAATCAATGTTTGACAATATCAAAATCCCATCAAACAGTGGGCTGTTCTTATGCTATTATCAAATATAATATATCACTGTGGGATAGCTGAGAATCATAGAATGCTAGCGTAGGCTTGTTTATTAAATTTGGTCAGTTTTCAGACCTTCCAAATAGGAATACTAAATATTTATTTTTTCCCCTCTGGAAATTCTTTTTTTTTTTTTTTCCCCGTCCTGCTTAATACAGTCGTCATCCCAATTCCTAGTGAATTTATAAAAATATTTTTTATCCAATAACCCCAGCAAGGTAAAAATAGGAGTTTTTATAGCAAATGATAAACAGGCTCACAGACTATGAGAGAAACTAAACTTATTTAAATTGCCATACATTCGCTACTGAATCACACATCAACATTTTCTTTTTATGTGTGTTGCTGTCCACCTCAGACTAGCAGTTTTTAAGGTGCAGAAGCATCTTTCAAATATATGCATCTAACTTAACGATCAAGTTCCACACACTAGTGTCACATGCTTTAAATTTACATCACCTGCCCATCAAGAGCTGTGTTAAATAACAGCACTAATTGAAACTGCATAATTCTTTAGAAATTGCAGCACTTCCAATTCATATAACAAAGGGGTGCTTATGTGGTTCTTTATATTACTAGATAAAATTTTCTGAAATAAGAAATGAAAAAACACATTTGAAAGAAGTTGCTGCACCTGCAAAAACACTCTTTAAGCTTACTATGAAATACAAAAAAGTGCACCCTTCTATATCTACATATAAAACATATTAGAAATAAAACTTGTGTAAAATGTTTGCTGTGCAAACTATAAAAACAGTCAGTCAGTCAGTCCATTCTTTTTCCTAAACATTTTGTCACACTCTCTTGCTTCCTACTGCAGAGAATCGCTGTTATCCAAGACCAGCCCACTGATATTTGTTGTTGAGAGATCTCCTCCATCATCTTCACCGCTGTCTACAGACTCATCCTCACTTTGCCCTGCCATCATAACTTGCTGAACAGCCAAAGTAGCACCATCGGATGACAAAGACTGGAGACTGTCTACATTCATGTTGACTGGAGCTGTAATTGTTACAACAGCACCTGGAGAAGCACAATTGTAGTACTTTAGCATCTTTCTTGGTTTCTGATTTTAAGTAATACATATTTATATATAACAGAGTTTGTTTCTAATCAACAGGAAGAAAACCTAAGGAACTAAATTAAAATAAAAGCTATACAGATTGTCAAACAAATATCAAGAAATGCCAGAATTAAGTTGGCCAGGAATCTTGAATTTAGCTGAGTTATGGACACCCATTACACTAATTCTCCAATCACCACGAGACCATTTCCACAACTTATTCCAGCTTAATTCATTGCAGAAAAATTGAAGTGTTCATAGAGATTCAAGGTGACTTAAATGGATAAAGCTGTTGTCAGATTGAGTGGCGGCTGAGGGAAAAGTGGCTACAAACTGGAAAGAAATAAAGCAGCAGGCGGCAGGACAGAAAGGATAGTCCTGAGATTAAAGCAGTTATTTATCTTTCTTAAATTGAGTCTATTTTTTGAACTGATGCTAAGGAAGTCACTTCACTGTAAGTCTTTGGAGGCTCCATTACATTTCTCTGCTTCTCAGCATACAACTTGAAACACACGAGGCATACACAGAATTGCAGATGCTCAGTCCCTCCAGCAATAGTGAAAAGAATGTGAACAGGATGGGGGAGTCATGAAACTGAAACTGCAGTCCAATACTGCTAATCAAACAGAATGCTACTAACACGCATACGTATACTGAAAGAAAAAAGGTTAGAAGTGCAGCTAAGTTCTGTTGCTTCATAACTTTTGAAACGAAAGCAATAGTCTGTCAAGATAAATTCCAACAAAATACCCCCCCAAAACACAGAAAATTTTTAAAGAGAGAAAATTGACACATTTCTGTTACATTTTTCCAGAATAAAAACACATTTATACTGTAGTATCAAGAAGTTTCCCTCCCCCCAAAGGTATCAAACCGATCATTTCCGTTACAGAGGAATCAACTTTATTATCTGTGATTTAGCCAGTTCTCCTTACCATCCGACATCGTGAGCTCGTTAGATTGCTGCTGAGCAACTCCTGAGGCAATGGAGTCAGGCCAGAACCTTTGAACCGGTCGGTTCTGAGCTGTTTTCTTCTTTGTTTTTGGAGTTTCAGAACAACTGGAATCCAGCATTGGCTGAAGAATTCGCCTTCTAGCATTGATAAACCTAAACACAATCAAAAGGCAAGAAGTACTTATGACCAGTCGGCTATAAATTCTCTCTCTCTCAGATATGCAAAGTATGCAGTGGGGGAAAAAAAAAAAAAAATTAGGAATATACAATCTTATCCCTACCAGCTTGGCTTGACATTCTTTTTAATATGTAAAACTGCTCCTAGAATACTGGCATCCTTTGATTTTGGCAAACTAGCTAAGAAAGTACTTCTATCATTTTGCTGCTAGCAGCATTTCTCCCCCCCCCCCACCTCAGAGGGGGAAGTTCTCCAGACAGCATGACAGATGTACATATTGCAAGATCTTATTAAAAACTAAGCACCAGAAAACTTGCTGACAGCACAGCTCAGAAAGCTGATACTCCTCTCATTAGGGTTCACCTAATATCTAGCCTCTGCCTAACCTAGTTAGTTTTGTCTGGTTTCATTTACTTCCTTAAGCTCCCGCATTACTTATTTTATAGGCTCCCTGGCTTTCCAAGGTCTGGTTCCTTTTCCAGGAGACAATAACAAACACATTTTTCAGATCTTTCCCAATTCCTTTTCGTTCCCTGATTTTCACTTGTTATACTTTAGCACGCTAATCGCTGCCCTTCCCCTTTCTGCTAGTGAACAAGAAAATACTTAAACCACATCTCACTTCGGTACCAGCAGTTAACCGAGTCAATTTCAATGTAGCTAACTGTGGCAAGGAGCTGTGACTGAGGATAGCATCCCTTGCTAAGTCTGACAAAACACATCCAGGACCCATCTTTACCTGCAATGGAAGGAAGTAGGGTGCAGCTGGCAGGTCGACATGGTGTAATGCAATGCTTTGCAGAGACATTAGTCGGATCCCAGTACCATAGAGCTCCGTTACTACCGTGTCACACAGGCATAGTTACACTGTTCCACTTTTGGAATCAGTGTACTGCCACTATCTTGAGTATTTCCCCACTGGACCCCTCTGCAGCCACGCAGCCAGCGTCATCTTTGAAATCTGAGGAAGATCCCTGTTGGGACTTAGCTGCAACAATTTTAGGAACCAATACCACAAGCAGAATAGGATGCATGTCAGCACCTTCATTTCTCTTCTGCAGGGGCAGGCGTATTATCTTAAACCTCTAGTGAAGATTAGACGTGCTAAAACATGTTGAGCCATGAACTAGAGTAGTTGAGGTACTGACACTCTCCATTCAGACATCATTGCTCAGGGGACAGCATCCTTTGATACAAGAGCAGAATGAGTATCTGTTGATGGTAACTTCTTAAACATTTGCAACCATGATTACCAGAGAACACTTTCCAGAGCTTCAGGTCACTAAATGCCTTTAAACTTCTATTTCTTTACTTGCAGAAGAGACATGAGAGTACTTCCATCTCTTTCAGCAATAGAACAGAGTGTAATTCCTTAACGTTGAAAAGTTTTCTGCAGTCCTTATATTATTTAAATGGCACAAGTATTATTATACCTTACTATAAAAATAATATGCTTATGTATGAGTGCATTATTATAATATTTTTATACATATTTTGTAACACATGTAGAACAGTAAGTTCAACTCCAGGTATCCAAGTTACATTCTCAACTATTTCTCCATGTTGTAAGCACGTGGAAACACCAACAGACATTAAGTAAGAGTTTTTGCTCTTACCAATTGTTAACCTGGAGTAGTGTCAGATTCGTTTGTGCTGCAATCTGTTTCTTCTCATCCTCTGTTGGATATGGATGCTAAACAGGACAAAAAGGCAAACAAAAAAGGCATAAGCTTGTTTCATCTCCTCATCAAAAATAAGAACTCCTTTATTACAACTGATTAAAGCTGCTAGATTAAGACCATCTGACTCGTTAAAACACAAACTTTAGAAACCTCACAAACTTTTACAGATAAAAATCATTTAACAAAGAGTGCTTTACTACACAAAACTGATTTTATCCTTGAAAGTGTATATAATACCATTAAACTGCTGATGTCTAATTCAGAAGAAAAAGCTTCTCATAGCTGACAGGCTTTATTAAACAGTGTGATCCCTGGGCAACACAGCATGTGATAAGATCTGATTAGTTATGCTGTCTAAAGGCAGTGTCATATGAGAGTACTGACACGCATTTTCTACTTAAATAAAGCTACTCCAAACTAAACAGATGAAGAGAGTGCATGTAACATACGAGACATACACGCAGTTTCCCTGTATCATTTGTTTGTTGTAAAATAGTTATAAAAGACCAAAAAAAAAAAAAAACAAAAAAAAAAAAATCAATCAACTAAACATTGTGATACAACTTGAGACCCATTTATCCTTTCAGGATAAGTGTGCAAAGGAAAGACATTCTATTGAAAGCACAAGTAGATAGTAAAACACTTGGTACATACTAGAAGGATTGTTGGAAAGGAGATAAAGCCAGAAAACTTAAAATTTTTCTCTCTAAAAAAAACCAACCAAAAAACCACACCCCCCCCCCCCCAAACCCACAAAACACAGAAGGAACCATTTTTCCTTGTGCCATGAACCAGGGTGTAGAGAGCATTAAGTTCTCAACACAGTGAAATGAAGAAAGATCCCTTTTCACAATGTTTATTGAGATCATGAGGTACAAATGTAACACACTTATTAAAACAGTAATAAAAAAAAAAAAAGTGTCTGACATTAGACAGTGGAGCTACTCCAAATGACTTCAGGGAAAACTGAACTGAGATTACACAAATGACAACAGAATAAATTCGCCTTCTTTATGAAGCAAAATCATAAGAGACCACATAAAAGAGTTACGTAAAAACCTGTGACTCCTGATCATGTTCAGTCCTTACCCCTATGTGCTGAAAAAGCCAAGATCTCATCACATTTGTAGCGTGCTTGGGAAGAACTCCTCTCTTATTTTTCGATGAGCCATCATCTTGATGCAAGATGCCTAGATCTTGGTTTAATTGCAACTGAAGCTGCACATACAATTTTAGAAGAAATAAGGCAGTTAACATAGTAATAGCAGTATTCTGTATCAATGTATGAGTAACTCATTTATAGAAGGAATGAAAAGGCTTGAGGCATGCTGATTATAAAAAGCTACTTAATTTGCTAGGGAAGACTTACAATAGCAGCTCTCCTACAATAGCATTCCAAAATGTCTTTATCCAGGGAAAATGCTGTATCAGATTTCTATAGTTTCCACATTTCATGTAACTTCTGTTTTAAGAATTACGGCTGTTATTAGGCTATGTGGCCTTGTGACAATAGCCAAATGTTGATTTTCTATAATTTAGAATAAAATCCACCTATTCAGTATATGTCAGATTAATCCTCTGTATTAATCTACACTATCTTAGGGATCTGATTGCCTTTTCACCCTATTTAGTGATTTGCACATGTGAAGAGCAACTGAAAAACACAATGCTGAATATAATCGCTGTGTGCAAACATAAACAACTATGGAAGCTGTAAAATAGTACTGATTTAAGACTTAAATGAATAACTTCATAAAATTAGTTGTTATGCTAGAGGTGCAAACAAAGATGCTAAAGGTCCTGCTAAACAAATGCATCCAAAATCTCAAAGAGCAAGAAGATATATATATGGTAGAACCCTTAACTGACTTTACAACACTCTTACTATTTTCCTAGAGGTTCATATTTCTTTCTCACTTTTTCTTTCTTTATCACTTCCTATGGATACACCAAATCATTTGCACATTGGTCATCTGAACATTAGGGAATACATTCTTAAATGCTTACGCAGAGATAAGAAGAAACAGCACATAAATTGCATATGAGATTACATTTCAGACAATTATAACTTAAACCATTCCAAATCAGTTTTTTCCAACAGCACAGAGCAATTTCTTCAACCCAGTCATTATGTCTATGTCCTGTATGAAACAAGTTTTAAACGAGGTTTAAGCTATCAAATTACAACAAATATATATTACAACAAATATATATATTTGAAGCATACTTTTATTTCCAAAATAATATTTTATTCTAAATAATCTGCTTGTGTATGTAGGCTTTATAATGAACTTTCAATAACTCTCCCCCAGTATTTTTCCCCTACCTCCACAGCATTCTGAAACACTGAAAAATATTTTGAAAAAGAATTTCCTATGGGTGGCAAGGAACACAGGTCCGAACCTATGTATAGTAGGAGAGTCCTACTAACATCAAGAGTAGCCACAGATATATATAGAAGGTCAAGTCCTCTTTTTGTTTATAGGCTATAGGGACTATTTTCCACTCAGTATTTAATTTTTTTCATCAGAGGTATAAAAAGCATTTTTCTTCAAAACCACTTCAGTCTAGAAGAGTAATTTTACACATTTATTTCTGAAAGGTATCTGAAGACAGAACTGCATGCATCCTAGGGAAGAATATGGGCAAGTACATATATGCTACTGCCAACAGAAATACGATAAGAATACTCTAAGCATACTTTTTCGGTTGGAAGGTCAGAAGAAGGAAGAAGAGAAGACTGAGTCAGTGATTCCCAACAGATTTTATGCTGTGGAGATGGCAGCTCCTCATTCACATTTTTAACTGACTCCGGATTCCTGGAAGATTTGATTTACCACTTCCTGCTACAGGAGAAAGCTAGCAAGGTTTTCCCTAACTGAAGATGGTCTAGTTTTCATGTTTCCTCTTCCTTACTTGTTTCTTTGAGCTCTCCAGATCCAACTCTTAAGAGCCTCCCCCAAAAAGAGTGCTGGCCCTTATATTTTAGGGTATGATATAACGAGCCCAATGTGAGATCTCCCATAGTCTCAACTGAGTATTTTGAAGGTTTTATGGCAAAATGCTTCTCAACTTACATAAATTCTGAAATACATACAGTTTCACAGTACTAGTGGTTGCCATCATGACAAAAAGTCACATTTCTGACAACAGCAGTGTGGCACCATTATGCAGCATAGCAAATCTATCCAGCCGTAAACGTAGTTCAACAATTAGAAAAGTTTTAGTCATCGAAAAAGTGTCTACTTAATTCAGCGGGTTTTTTGGTTTGGTGGGGTTTTGTTTGTTTGTTGGGTTTGGGGGTGGGATGTTTTGTTTTGTTTTTAAATCTGTGTACCTGTTCTTTTCTGCCATCAGTAAAAAAGATATTTAACAGGTAGGAACTACGATGACCTGTCATGGCAAGGGAGATCTGTCTGGGACCTTATCGCACGTTATACAACTTGTAACTCCTATAGAAGAGCTTGCATTAATTTTACATTAGTCACTCTGTGCGGGTACACATAGCTTATTCTGACAGTGTGTCAAATTTAAACTGAAACTCTTAAAACCAGTGAGATTTATTTGAACCCAGAATACTATTCTGTGAAGCCCATGAAACAAACCTGAGAGTTCTGAATCCGAATAGTCCCAGGTGACAGTGCTTGTGTCACCACTTGACCTTGTGGAGTGACCACTGTGACTGGCTGATACACTGTCCCCCCTTGAAACAAAACAGCAACAAAGATTATAGGTAAGTAAAAGGCCTTCAAATATTACTCTCTTTAAACACACAAACACATCAGCACTGCAGACAATACAATGGTTTTGATAATACATCAACTATTCGTCCCTGTGTTTTAGGCATTCTAAATCCATTTTCAAAGGAAAATGCCATGACTTTCAGGCTATAAAATAGTTCAGCGTCTTAACTGAGCTAACTCTTCAGCCAACAAGGGTCACACCACCAAAACCACACCTATGTGTGTCGACTGGTTAGGGCAGTCAGCTGGTATCCAGATCAACCAAGGTGACAGAATCTTGGTGAATGCATAGTGGGTCCTGGGCACCAGAGCCACAAAGCACATATTGTGCCTCACGGTAACCTCTCTGCAAGTGTATGCTGTAGGAGCCGACTACATTGCTTTGTTGCATCTGTAGTCAAGGGTTTTTTCTGTTTGTTTGTTTTAAACCCTTGCTTAGAAGCAAGATAAAACATTTCAGTTCAAGCATCATCCCTATTCGATAGTAAAAACTCCATAGAGCATGAGACAGCTAGGAAGTGCAATATTTTAGGTAATGCATTTTTTTGTCAAACAGAATTGTTTTGTAAAACACCCCAGTCTCTGAAGTGTCTTCTAACAAAAGTAGCATTGCACAAAAAGATCTCTTAATATTATATATATGTAACCTCCACTCACAGATGCATACTTGGTACACATATAAATTAAAGGAACATTCAGAAGCCAGTAAGGTGCTTGACTGTATTGTAACAGCTTTTCAGGTATTAGAGTTAAAACACATTTTAAAAAAATATTTGTGTATTTTTTTAACAACTATAAAAAGAAACCAAAATGAAGACCAAGGTGCCAGTTTTTTCTTCACTGTGTCATACCTGCTACTGTTGCCATAGTTACATTTCCCTGCTGCAATGCTGATGCTGGCACCATAATCCCTTGGGGACTGAGTGTGCCTGCGATGGCACTTGGAATTTGCTAGAAAAATAAAACAATTAGTTGCTTGCATTTTTATTTTTTTTTTTTAAGTTTAGTTGGGTTTTTTTTGAAACAGATAAAGCATGCTTGTGTAATTTTGGCTCTAAAAATACATTTGGAGTCTAAATACATACAGGATTAACTTCAAAGAGAAAGAGACTTCACTAGAGGTTCATCATTACCTACATTAACTTTATCATTATCACCAACCATTACCTTTGAAAACCCTCATGAAAGCAACTGTTAGAAAAGACGTAAAACTATCATGAGAAATTTTAGGAAAGAAATGATTCTAGGTATATAAATACTAAGAGAAACAGTTTCAAAGGCACAAGGGAAAAGGACAGATGAAATGGACCCTTGATGCTCCTATTACAAGCATCAAAGCTTTTCAATTTTAGTTATTACCTTAATCCCTTCAATTTCAAAATAATGTATTATGTATTCAAGATGCCCAGTATGTTTTAGTCTGCTCAGGACAGTTCTTACTCAACCCTGACCATGCAAACTCTTACACATTCCTTAATATGTATGAATAATCTCTGTTGTAACTAAATGCAAAATTCAGTCCCTCCTGTCTCGATAGAAGACTGTAACAGATATACAAAAAACCTCTTTTAAAAGGTCTGATTTTAGACTTTCCTTTCCACACTTCCAGACATGAAAACCTAAGTAAGGAGTTCAGACAGTGAAGTTTAAAAGTCATTGCGGCTTTTCATAATACACAGCATCAAACACATTATTAAGTCAGAAAAGGACCATCCCCTAAGACTAGGTATCTAGTAGGTACTCAGATGGCAGGGCTCACTTTCCAGCATCTAACAGCAGAAGCATCAACCATAACGTACTAACTGTTGTCAATTTACTACAAAAAATGCAATTGGTTATTGCATTAGGTAGTGTCAACAATGTATAAACTGAGATTCACGTGTATAGAAATGGGTATTGTTCATAACTACACAGTTACCCCAGGTCACATGCAATGACATACATCTCAAATATTGCAACTATAATCCATCAGACATTGTCTATTTGTTCCACAATACAGACTGTATAAAAAGTATCAGTCATCTCAATGTTTTAATGAAGCAGACTAGACTAAGGAGACCTTCTTAACAAGGAATTTTTTTTCTTCTCCTTTGTTTATTCTGTTTCCTAGCCACCTTCCAACAAAATTTTAAATCCAGACTATTCTGAATATCTCTATTTGCTGAACTGAAGGAAATCATAAAAGGAAGACAAACAAAAAAAAGTGACTTTACGTTCCGGACATTTCAAGAAGTTTGTCTATCAGGCAGTGGTGCACAGGTGTGCACAAAAGAAAATAAATACAACAAATAGCTCTTTCTACTCTTAACCGATTTTGAGAAAGTGAAAGAAACTGCAGAAACCCTTCAGACTAATAGCAATAGAAGTGTAGTTATAACTTCCTAAGGAGATCTAAGCAAAAATACACTTACCTGTATTTGAAACATACCTGAGATTGCACAGGTGAATAAGGACTTCCAGGCTCTCCACTTAATAGAGTTTCACTGTTCATTTTTGTCTTCAGGCAGGCAATGTAACGACTACAGAAATCCTTACAGAGTTCATTAACCTTTTCTAGCTCAAGCAGATGGATACGTAGAACTTGGATTGCTTTTACCATCTAGGGAGCAAATTGGAAAAAAATTTAGAAACAAAGTAACTGTTAATTTTAAAAATATTTAATGTGAGATTTAAGCAAACACTACTTTCCAGTAACAACAACCATCCAATTAAAGCAGAGTTACTAATTGCCAAGTGCTGACTAGAGTTCCCTAGCTCTGACCATTATGGTCCTGAAATGTGAAGGGAACATGTTTGCATACAAACCCTGTATTCTTCCACTGCATAAGCAAACTACCATACAGGGGAAACAAAACACAATAACAATACAATCTTTGTCTCTGTCACATGCGACACATTAGGAAGACAGAGCACAGTTAAGGTGTACAGGGAGCGCAGAATGAGCCTGCATGTCCATATGATCTTTATCCCCATCATACTACTCTGGGTCATACACCACATAAGACCACACGTGAAGGAAGGCAATCCCATCCACACATATTATTTGGAAAGTGTGGCTGGAACAGGCTTAGTAAGCAATAGTCGTCTTGAACTACATATCAGAAATACCAAGTTCAGTTCCACATTACACCCTAACCCAAGAAACCCGAAAGCTTACAGATGAATTTGAGATAAACTGAGGAAAACCCTTAGCATGAATTTGTCACACAGATTGCTAGGGAGGGTGAAAGGTAGAGGAAATGGCCTGCCATCTCACCTATAACAAAAATACAATAGCTTTTATTTTTCTGTAAAATTAGAATAAAGAGGTCACAAAGTTTGTTACAATGTTCAATGAAGCTTAAAGTAATCAAACAGTTCTTCAGTCCTAGAGCTTCCAAGTTCCTCTGCAATTGTATGTCAAAGATTAAGAACTCTGGGGTAAAATCATGTAAGAACTTTCAGGTGAGGAGATGGTTTCTGAAATATAAACCATTAAACA
Organism: Haliaeetus leucocephalus; assembly: GCF_000737465.1. NCBI lineage: Eukaryota > Metazoa > Chordata > Aves > Accipitriformes > Accipitridae > Haliaeetus > Haliaeetus leucocephalus. Next base: position 1,462,558 of record NW_010973138.1, read on the forward strand.
CAAAGCACCAAACCCAATAACAAATCCATGTTTAAACAAAAATTGAAGTACAGGAGACATGTACGTGATGAGAATACTTATCATGCTTACTGCAAGAAAAATACTCATAAGCTTGGATAGCTAATGGTATTACATACTGCATAAAAATAGCTTAGGTTATTGTAAGGGTCATGGCACAAAATCAAAAGCTAAAACCAAATCCAGATGGTCTAAATTTTCACGAAGCAGTAGGAAATCCAGGACATTCAAATATGTACATAACACATTGGCAAAGTAATTACTTTTTTTTATAGAGCGTGCCATCCCCAACATTAACTTGCTATGCCATATCTCCAAGAAAAATATCCTTTGGTTTTATGAAACTGAATAGATTATGATTTTGAAACAGTGCAGAGCTTGATTTTAGCATTATTTAGAAAAATTTGTCCTATATCAAGGGTCATTTACCTGGCCAGAGCGCTGAACCCAATGACCAGAAATGATAGCTTACTAAATAATCCACTTATTACTTCTAACTAAAGAAGCCAACTGGGACCTGAAGTTGCCTTTGTTCAAAGCACCTGAAGGAGATCAAGGCAGGCAAACTTCTGCGTGTCCTCCCCTCTCCACCACAACGACTTTAGCTTTCACTGACAGATCTTTTCCCTGTTTTTTCAGTAAAAGGCATTCCAGTTGTATGACACTCACCCAGTGTAGAAAATTGTATGTTACAATAAACAATAGAAAAAAACCCTGAAGTGATAACAAAAAAGGAAATCTTATCCCTTCTCAAGGCTAAAAAGACAAAAAACCAAACCCACACCATATATCTTTAAAAGCACAGCTGCAGAAAAACCTGAGCTGTAGACTTGAGGCAGTTGATCCAAATTAAAATATGGTAACTCTTATAACCTATGACACCACAAGCCTTTGAAATAATAAGTGTAATGGCCCAGCGCTGAGGTATATAAAACAGCAATCTTCTAAAACAGCCCTCAGCAGTGGTTGCTGTTTAAACTGTGTTTAAGTACCTTTAAACACAACCAAGTTAAACTATGCAAGTTTAACTAGATTTTAACACAAAACAAAGGTCATCTGTGTTTAACGATATTCTGCTCCTTTCAGAATTATTAATGATTGTTTTCCAATACTGCAATAGCCAGAGTTTCAGAGACAAAAAAGCTTAAATTACAAAATTCTTCATGTGTGGCAGACCAACACAGAGCACATGTTAGCAAATGCGTTGAACATTTGGCTAAAACTGATGTAACAAAAATACGCCTTTAGGCACATAACATGTGACCATATCAGTGATTAGTTTTGCTCAGTCAGGAGGTTTCTTTTTTCTTAAACCATTACCCATATTTATATTATTTATTTATCAGCATTTGTTTGGAGGAAAAATGAAAGTCCTTTCTTCAGCTTAGATTTAGTTTCAAATTGATGGTTGATACCTGAAGTGAAAATTGAATTAAAGTCAAAATTAACCATAAACCAAGAATTAGTAACACTACCCAGGTTTCTGCAGAGCCACACACAGTCACACTACTCTTACAGGAAGCTGCACTACTGTGGTTAGGAAAGCAAACAAAACTTTGTAAATATGCCATGCCTGTCACCAGGACTTATTTGCTCATTTACAACTACACTAATTGTGGCCATATGGCTCCTGGTCTCTTGCAGCATGGGTGGACCAAACTTAAAATCTGTTGGCAGAAGTTCACTTTCTCCTTGAAATTAAAAAATAAAAAAAATTAAAAAAAAAAAAAAAAGGAAAAAAGAAAAAAAATCAAGAACTCCTGATAAAATCACCCATGTTGAGCAAAGATAATACAAATAAATGTTTCCAGACAGATCACAGCAGCAGTAATATTTCATTCCTATGTTCTTAAAAGGCATACCTTCAAAAAAATCTGTAACAAACATGTTTTTGTTATTTAGTGCTACTAAGTAGAACATGCCACAGAAGAATGAATTTTTATAACCCACTTGATTCAGCCTTTTCAGCTGTAGAAATAAACCTGGAGCATCATTTCAGAGAAATGCACAGTCAGAAGTAACCATGAGATATACATATATTGTTGAAACTGTTGTAAATAAAGATAATGGTAAACATTAAGCAGAGGAAGACTACTGAAAAACTTCCAGTTCTTGCTAAAACTGCTATCCAGAGCATATTCACATATAAACGTATCATATATTAAATTTGGAGACATCTTTAGCCCTAAAAAAAGCTTTAGATGGTCTTTTCAGTGCCTCAAGCATGTGGTGCAAAGGGCACAGAACACACTATGCACTACCTTAGTCATAACCCCCAGCTCACTTTTGTTTATCTAAAACATATACCCACAATTTTTTATGGATTTCAGGGCATATAACATAAGCATATAGCAAATACATATGTGGACAACATATATGAAAGCATCTCCATATACTGACAAGTAATCTTCTCACTCAAATGACTCTTCTCATTTGCAAAAAGCAATTAAAATATGTACAGTCACAGCTCACCTACCTTCCTAAGCAAATCCCTCTGGGGCGATTTAGGTCTTCAGGGAAGAAGACAAACTCTGGGAGAAGGGGTATTTTGTTTTCATTTGCTTTGATTTGATAGCCTCCCTCCCCTATTTTGAGTTCCCAGCTACGAGACATAGCAAGGAAAGGTATGACTAGAGGTTTATGAAACAGTTCTGCAGATAACAATAGTAAGAACACTTTTCAGAAATGCAAAAGCATGGCTTGTTCACTCAAGAATATTCAGATGACATCAGCCAGCTTTACCACCACTACAACTTTCCCTAACACAACTAAAAATTCAATAGGATAGCCTTTGAGAAGAGGGTACTGAACCAAAAATCCTCACCCCAAATGAAACAAAAAACTCAGGGGTCTTCAAAAAAGGCAGTGTCCTGTTCAAATACAAAAGTGAGAGTATATTTAACAGCCCATGTTTTGTATTGTTTCTAGACTTGATAAAGCCGTAAGTAACCTGCTCTGACTTCACAGCTGACCCTACTTTGTGCAGGAGGTTGGACTACAGACCTCTTGAGCTTGTAATCCAACCTGAATCATCCTATGGTCCTATGAATGTGGGGAAATTAAAAAAGCCACCCATACGTGGGAAGAGTTTACTCTGAACAGAAGCTATACAGGAGGTAGGAACCACCCTGAGGCAACATGATGTTTCTGCAGTGGCTGGGTAACAGAAAGCAAGAAAGAAGTGTTAAGTACTGAATGTCTTAAGACATAATGTAATCTGTGAAAGCTCTAAAAATTATCTGCAAACACTCATGCTGAACAACTTATAGGGACAGGTTCCTCCACGCCTTAGAAGTTCTAAGCACAAAAGGATACTAATGGAGAACAAAAAGAAGTTGGTTCACTGGTTTGTTCCAAGATCTGTTTTATCTGTGAAAAGGAGACAGAGATGTCAAAGGGTAAGGGGCAAAGGTTAAGAAGCTAAGGGTAAGAAGCTCCAACAGATGATACTCCATGTTATGGGGATATAGCTGAGCACACTTCCAGAAAGAAGCATGTGCACTTGGGAACCTCTGGCTAGCAATACAGACCACCAAGATTTGGGTTTTAACAGCAAACAGCTCTTCTGGTACTGATGCTTGATATAAGGACTAGAGGTGGATGCAAAGTAACAAGTCAAAAAGATAAGGAGGAAGTTAAAGCTCTGGGAGAGAAAGCACACTTCCAGTCTAGTAAGCAAAACAGGAGCACAACCTTCAGCTCCTACTTCCTTCCCACAGGTACTAAGATTTGAAAAGCGGAGGTTTGCAGCACTTCTTGCAGCTAATCAGCACTTATATCAAGTTCAGAGAAAAATCAATGGAGACACAGACAGCATGAGTGACCAAGAATCAGAAAGGAGAACAAAACTGTTGAAAACCAAAACATCCCTGTAGAACACATTCCAAGATAGAGGATAATTCTGACTCCATGCTGTGCCACGCGTATCTGTAAGAGCTAAGTATTTACTGTAAAAAATCATAAACTTGTACCTTTCTTTTACCTCCCTGAATAGCCTAACCTGTGTGGTCAGAGTCAGGGAAGTTGGAAGGGAAAAGTTTCAAAGTTCTGTTTGCAGCAAATAGTTCTTGAAAAGCAAGTATGTAACTCCCACAGAAAAGCCACTTTCTTTGTATATTTATTAGGGATGGACTGGAACTCCTTCTGACTGGAAGATGAATCTGCATTAAAAGTAAAGACATACCTAGAATGTCAAGACTTCCTAGATCTCAGGACAAGCTGATAAAATCTGTCCAGGAGCTAGCACTGAAGCTTCTCAGTTTTCTTTCAACAGATCTCAGAATTAAACTTTGCATTTTCCTGTGGTATGCTCTTCCTTGGAAGGAGAAGAGGCATCTTATACACCTCTCAGACAAAGGAAGAGACAACAACTAAAACTTCATGCTTCAGGGAAGCCATAACAGTTTTGTGGGTTTTTTAGAGCTGCAGGTTTTGAACAGTAATCATTGCTGACTATTACGTGAATGCACATATAGAAAAAGAACAGGAACATAGAAATAAATCAAATAAAAAACCATGTTTAATCCAGGTCTTTTCACAGAGTACCTTAAGAATTCATTTAAGGAGAAAAAGCCTTCTACAAGAAAGTGCGATTTTTTCCACCTCTTTCCAAATTCTTACAATCTCTTCTGAGAAATTATTGCTCTTCTAAATATGCTGAAGCCCAATACCAAAGTTCTGACCCAATCCAGAAGCCATCAATATTTATAGAAATGTTCTCATCCATTTCACTGCAAATGCCCTATTTTGACAATATGTCTGACATTCAGTCTTGGGAAAGACACTGCAAAAGTAAAAGGCCTAGTAACACTATTTCTGTGTTGACCATAACACTTTGCCATGCTGCTTCAAGATCACCAACTGATGCTGTTGGAGTGGTTAACTAGAATGAATGGAATCCCTCCATCTAGATATTAAAAAAAGGTTTGAAATTTGGTTTACAAGCCAGGCTTAGCAATATATGCATATCCTTAAAAAATTAAGTTTCAGGTGGATGCTACCTGTATTTCCCAGTGCTGAAATCCTTTATACTAGTAATGCAGGAAACCACTGATTAATTTAGAATGGGAACCGTAATACCAAAGTAACAAGGTAATCTAGACTGTTGCTTACTAAGAGCTACTCAAGTTAGAACAACCATGCACTGCTCTTAATGAGCCTCCTTTCTGGTCAAACTGATCTAATGCCTGTGCTGTCCAATTAACATTCTGTGGTCCTCTGGATGAAAACCAAACTTTTCCTTTGGAATATTCAAGGCATTTCAAGTAAGTGCACAATGTGAAACATTGCCAAGATTGTAAGAGGCCCTACAATCAGTATCTGTGACCCTTCACAATTTCTGTTATCTAGTCAATTAGCCTATAGGCAGTATGGAGCCTGCAATGATATTCTGTTGTTTTGGACCCGTTAGTTTAAGCTCCATCACAAAAACTGTGCACTGTAGTTGAATTCTACGTGCCACTTCCAAAAGAAGGAAAAAAACTGAAGCAGCTGAATTAGTGGCCAATTTCCTTACTGTAGGCAGGCCTGTGACTCTTTTCAGATAGGACTTGAATTTGGCTTTTTATACTATACTATAACGTTCAATCCATCTCAGTTTAGCTCTGACTCCAAGTTGAATGATTGCTACTGAGCAAGCATTTACATGGTATTTGTTTGACTCTGCTGGGTTCAGATAAGAGCACAGGTGGAAAGTAAGTAGCTGTCTGGCCTACCTGCTCCACCATTCTGCCTCGTTCTAATTAGCAGTCTTCACTAGCTTCTCCTTTCAAGTGAATTGTCAATTTAACATTGGAGTTAAAAAGGAAGGGACAGCAAGAACAGAAGACATAACAAAGGTGCACAATATTACAGTCCCTCTTTACTAAAAAGAGATATTTCATCTATATAAAAATGTATATATTTATGCAACCAAGGCAGAAAAAACTGCCCAGCTACAGCCTTCTCTGTGCAAGCACCAATAGTTCAAGCCGATGAAGAGACTGAAAACTATATTAGCTATTTCACAACTTGACAGAAACTCTTTTGCTCTTCTGCTCATTGCCCCTGACAAAATGAACACCCTGTCAAAATGTCAGCTGTTCAGAGTCCCCAGCCTTCAGGACAGGCAGAGGACAAGTTGCACTCAGATTTCATTTGGTATCTAGTAATAGAAAGTCATAGCTAACAATACGACTACAGAACAGGAGTTCAATGTCGAAGATTTTTGATTTTGCAACATGGTTCCTGTTTAAGATAGTACTGACCTCAGCAGCCACGGAATACAAGACATAAACAAATACTTCCTCATCCATCTCAAGCAAAAGCAAGCCACATTTGTGCAGCCCATCAACAAAGGTGAATACCACATAAACCAAGAAACTTTGTCACCACTAAAATCACAAACAGGTCAATCAGCAGGGAGGACTATTTGAACAAAGCAGACCCATCTACAACCAAAGTAAGCTAGGTCTGAGAGTATGTTTGTGTACAACCAAAAGCATGTGAAGCAGCCCAAGGCATGTAGGATCTCTGGGAAACCAATCTTTCAAGGCTCACAGAAACCACAGAATAGTTGAGGTTGGAAGGGACCCCTAGAGATTGTTTAATCCAACCCCCCCTGCTCAAAGCACGGTTAACTAGGGCAGCTTGCCTGGGTCCTGTTGAGTTTTGACTATCTCCAAGGATGGAGACTCTACAACCTCTCTGGGCAATCTGCTCCAGCATTCAATCACCCTTACAGTAAAAATTTTTTTCTTATTTTTTAATGGAATTTCCTGTGTTTCAATTTATGTCCATTTCCTCTTGCCCTTTCAGTAGGCACCACTGAGAAGAGTCAGAGAGCCTGACTTCTTTATTTCCCCCTTAGGTATTTAGACATATTGGTAATATCCCCCCAAACTTTCACTGCTGCAGGCTAAACAGTCCCAGCTCTCTGAGCCTCTCTTCATACGAGAGATGCCCTAGTCCCCTAATCATCTTTGTGGTCCTTTGCTGGACTCACTCCAGTATGTCTAATAGTGGGGAGCCCAGAGCTGTACCCAGCCCTCCAGATGCATCTCTCCAGTGCCAAGCAGAGGGAAAGGATCATGTCCCTTGACCTGCTGACAATGCTCTTCCTAACACAGCCCAAATATGTTGAATTTCTTTGTCACAAGGATGCATTGTTGTCTCATATTTAGCTCGGTGTCCACCAGGACTGTCAGGTCCTTTCCCACAAAGCTGCTTTCCAGCCAGTTGGTCCACAGAATGTACCGGTGCACGGGGTTATTCCTCCCTAGCTACAGGACTTGGCATTTCCCTTTGCAGAACTCCATGAGATTCCTGTTTGCCTATTTCTCCAGAAGTCACAATGTACCTCTGAATGCTGGCACAGCCATCTGGTCATCAGCCACTCCTCCCAGTTTTGCAACATCTGCAAACTCACCGAGGGTACACTCTGTCCCATCATCCAGGTCATTAAAGACAATGTTAAACAGTATTCCAGTACCAATCCCTGGAGTACACCAACAATGACTAGCCTTCACATGGACTTCATGCTGCTGAACGCAATACTTTGAGCCCAGCAGTTCACCCAGTTTTCAGTCCATCTCACTGTTCATCTATCTAATCCGTATTTTACCAGTTTGTCTATGAGAACATTATAGGAGACTGTCAAAAACCTTACTAAAGTCAAGATAAACCACATCCCTTGCTCTCTCCTCATCCACTGAGCCAGAACTACTACATTCCAACTATTAAATTTCAATTGGGATTAGAGAGATAAGGCAAAACTATATTTGTACTGAATTCAGAGTTACAAATGAAGAAAATAACCTGAGACTTAGCAAGTCAACAGACCTGCTTCATGCAGAACAGAACTAACTCTCATTTTTTAGCAAAGTATTGTAGGCAAGTATATTCAAAAAAGTTTTTGAAGCAAGACCCATGGGGAATTTTACTGGTGTCTTCAAATTCACAGCTGATGTGCAAGAAGCAATCTGGAGGTGTCACTGATAGCAGTAACAAAACCCCAAACATATTAGAGAGTGAAAGAGATAAAGAAAGAAGCAATTCCAAAATTATAAGCATTCGTGGTAGTCAACTTTCTAGATGCCCGGGTCAAACCACAAGATCCTGAAACTGGTATGTTATTTGGGGAATTCTGTGTACAATTCATTCTTTAACAGCCAAAGGTCCCACAAGATTGTGTACATGTACAAATTAGCGTCTGTGATGAACTGCAGTTTTTAACCTGGATTTAGTCTTCCTCAGAAACTAATGGCTCTTAAAGTATTTATCTCCTTCTCCCTTAATAATGCACTTCCCCCTCCAGCCCCTAATATGCCTGAGTGCTTTCCTGTTCAAGAAAGATCTAAAATGATGGTACTAGTGGCCCTTAATCTCCAAGGGTTTCTGCACCCCAATGGAACAGCCATACTCTTCACAGACAGACCATCTCATTATAACCATTCTGAAGTACTTATTTCTGCTTACAAACATAAGACAATCGTTATATTGTGCTACAGGTATTTCATAAGTGTAATATTACACCACTCACATTTCAAATAAAAAACCCCAAAACTAAAAAGCACAGCACCCCATGCTACTGCTGCTCCCACTAGGGCAGTAACTAAAATAAGAGAATTATCATTTATGTCCCCTTGCCTTTATTTTTCTTCTTTCATAGTCTATTTTTAATTCCTACAGTGACACAGCCATTCGGCTACAGGGCTTATTCATGGAACTGTTTTAGTAGGTATGTCAATGCTTCTTTCTACTTAGAAAACTAAGTCACTGTCTGTATCAATAAATATTTTTCAGATGAGCTGCATCAAAATTTGCCCACAAAGGTCTAACAAGGTCTAAGATATTGAGATTTTGGGAGTTCCATTCTGTTATAGTTGTAACTTTGGTAAAAATGGCCAATGCCTGTTCTCTAGTTCTTCATTTATAAGCTGACAATCTTTACACTAATACTGAGAGTATCATTGTGTATCTTATTATGTGTCCTCCTTTAGCTGCTTTCCTATCATTCTGAAGGGCGCTGCTTGGGGTCACTTTCTAACACAAAAACCTTATTTGAGCCTCAAAATGTTCCCAAACTGAAAATAAAAGCTTCTGTAAGACAAACAGCTCCACAGCCAAAGCTGCGTGATAACTTTTTGAAAGCACTCTTGCAGGTGGATTAGTGCAGAGTGAATTGTGTTAACTTGATCCATCCTTGAAGAAGATTTAATCTAAGGTGACTTTATATTTAGACTAAGATCACTGACGCAATGTATTAAGATATTTCAATCCTGGGCACTGTAACGTACAGTTAAAAGGTATAACAAGTAGCTGAGAAGGTAACTTTTTATGTCTCTAGCTAGAGCTGTAAAAGCTTGCCTCACTCTAGAACATACTGTCTTCTGCCTTCTTTACTCTCACGCTGGTCTAATTATAGAGACTCTGGTAGCTTTATTTTCTATGACACTATTTAAATACTATCTTCCCAGAACTTAAGTACACTAATGATTGGTCATAAAGTGCTTGGAAAGAAATCAAGTTATGCCAAATTACTATTTAGACTGCTTGCAAAAGCAGCCAAAATTGACCCCTTTTTTTGCTACATGTGCCCCTCCTAACATGCTGTTCACTGCAACACTCCGGCCAATTTTAAACAGCATCTCAGATTTATTCCTTGCTTACGTCTTGGTTTTGTTTAAGGTACATTGCCTTAGCCTGCCCACATAAATCTCTCCAGATATCAGCCTTAAAACATCACCATTTCTGTTGTTTACAACCTCCCATCAATTTAATTTTGTTTTTGAACGTCCATATTTTAAGTAGCCTTTTCTCCTGTGAGTTACGATCAAGGATGAATACTTGTTTTACAGCCCCCTTAGAGGAACAGGTTTTCAAAACTGAAACACTTGACCTCTATAATTCTAACACTCTTGAATATGACAAAATCTAGTTGCAACATGACTCTAAAGAGACGAAGGCAGGTAGACAGTTTAGAAACTAGCATGCCAAGAGAGGTGTTCTCTAGAGATGTGGTTCAAGAGGGAGACTAAGGGACTGGGGAAATCACAGCTTCATCACAGGAAAGATTTTCAGAAAGCCTAAAGGAGACAATGACACGTAAGAAAAAATACATATACATTAAAGAGTTTCTAAGCTCATTTTGTAACAGCTCTTCTCCCACATTAACCCTGACTAAAAAACACAGTTGGAAAAAATTTACATTGATCACATATTTTTGAAAAATATATGTTATACACTCAACACACTGAAGTTGATTTGCAGAGTCAACCTGGCTATAGCAAGCATATGTTTCCGTTCATCTCCAATACACTGATCTCAGCCAGTTTAGAATGGGAAACAACTGTGAAGAGCCTAATGTAAGTTTACAGGTAAGAGGGAAAAAAAGGGGTGAGAAGAAATTTTTTTTAAAAGTTTCTCAGCGTTAACGTAATAAAGAATCTCTCGTAGGAAGAAAAATGTAAGGAGAAACTGTAAACACCAGCTGAGATCAGAAATTAAGAGGCAAATGTGATGATTGTTTCAGAAATAAAAGAAACAGCTTATACTTACCAAATTATCAGTTTCTGGATCTTCACAGAAAAAGGGTTTTCCTTCTTTCTCCTGCTTCCTTACAAAATTTTCAATATCTACATCAAAACTAGCAGAAGTTGTACCTTCTGAGCCTTGTGTAGATTGTTCACATTTTTCAAATAATAGTGCTAACAAGGGAAATAGTGGGTGCCTAGAATGAAAGTTAAAATACATGAATAGGTATTTTCACTCATGTGTACACCACTGAAAAGTAAGTCATCTAGCTCATGTAAGAAACAGAAAGCCAAGTTTTGGAAGAGACTGAGCATAACACTACTGACTAGCAAAACATGATGAAAGTTTGGGTTTTTTTCATTTTGATTTACCACACACTCTAGAGGCAAGTAAAGCAGTAAAATATGTGTATTTAAATAAAGAGAACAATCACAAGCTAAAAAGCTAATTACAGCTTAATTCACTGTAACTGAGTGGCAAGAGATACATCAATACAGTGCATTAGAAATGAGGATTAGGATTTACAAATAGTATGAATGCAGATTTAAGTTATGAAATAAAGTCTGATGAAATTCATTTATTCTTCAATGTGGGCCTTACTTATACATCAGAAATAACTTTACAGAACTGAGAATAGTATCCAGGCTGTACTCAGAGGCCTCCTATGAAATTATGTTCAGAGCAGAAGATGGTTTTGTTAGCACAAGTCTGTAAATGAGTAGATACATCTTTCTGCTTCAGGTTTTTGGTTTGTATTTTTTTTTTTTACATGCAAACTGGTAATAATTATGTCTTTATAAAGCACTTAAAGTGAAAGAACACTTAACCTCATCAAAACTGAGCACACTGCTTAGCACAGCACTTAACACTCGAAAAATCTCAAAATTAGTGTGTTTATACATCAACATTTAATCCAGTTTGAGCTAATTACTGGGCAATAGATTGTTATCCCTGAAGAGAACGGAGTAAAGATCGACCTAATTACAACAAAAATAAAATCTCACATTAAAGATAAAAACTACAGTATAAGAAATAGTGACCATAGTTCAACAGCCTGAGTAGCTTGCTAAATTTAGCTTGTGCTTTAAAGGCAGCCACCTTTAGCATATGCTTTAAAACCATGCTGAAATTTAAGAATCCCACAATAAAGGGAAGTTTTTTTTCTTGGCTGAAGACTGACAGTGAAGCTAATTTGATCTCATTCTTTCCCTGGAGACTACTGGGATGATTAGCCAAGAGATCAACTGATTTTAAGCTACTTATTATTAATAATAAAAAAAAATAATCCTCTATTCTTTACCCTTCAGAAGACAGAACACGAGTCCATTACTACCTGTAAATGGCCTGCTTGTCTGCATCCATTGGAGTTTGAGATTCTACAGGGGCAGGACTCACCCCTTCTGCATCAGTTTCAGAGCAGTTGGGATCTTGTTCAGTTTTTAACTCTGTTACTACTTGCATCTGTAGAAAAAGAGTAAGTTATAAGTAAATCTGTATGCTTGACGTAAAATAAGTGTGCTGTTTTCTAAGGAAATAGCAATGCAAAGGGCTACTAAATTGCCAGAAGGTTGGTATGACTTGGCAGTTACACAAAAAGCCACAGCAGTAACAAAACCCCCCTTTTAATCCTTGACACTTTTTGATGGGTAGTATAAAGGTCACTTCCAAGTTTCCACACTCAGCTTTAAAATGGGAATGACGGATATTAGTAAACTGTTAAAGCATTTTGTCTCTGAAGTGGTTATTTTTGGAATAGGCTAGCAAAAAATAAAATTTTTTTTGCTTAAAAAAATTTATGGGGATGTCTACATAAAAAGCCTTTAGGACGAAAACAACAGAAAGCAAAGTTTCTACTCTTAAGTGTTCTTTTTTATTTCTTACTGTACATTATATCAAGATACTGAAGAAAAGAGATCCTGAAGTTTTTCTCGTCCATTAAAATGCACACTTTCTTACGATGAACTGAAATATTCTGTGTCCCTCCAATCTTTCAGTTATCAGGAGCATAACCTCCCCTGACCTTTGCCACTCAAATTTATATATTGTAATAAATTATTTTAGGAATATCAAGCTACTGGAGAAAACAGCAGTAACTGCTTCTACAAATCCATTTAACACACAGTTACACAGTCTGCCACCACTGGAAAAACAACACAGAGCCACAGTTTCTACTGAGCACCTCCTAAATTGCACTAGAGCCTCCTCATGCCTTTGAGGTGCTTTGAAGGTGTTGAAAGTGGTTTTCCCATCACCTCCAGCTAAATATCTTTCAGATTAAAAGGTCTTAAAGGAACCTGACCTCTAAAAGTCACAGTTTCCACACACAACCTAAACTCCTAGGTTTTCTCCCCTTTGAGCAGTGGGAACCCCTGTACAGAGACAACAAATCACTGCAAACTTTTTCTAAGTTAACCCTACCAAGTTTTATCTCGAGTAGAGGACAGACACTGCTCTAGATATGACCAGGCGTACAGAATTGACACCTGCAGAAAGGAAGCATACAGAATGCAATCCTTCGCCCTCTTTTCCCATGAGATGTATGTATCACATCAATCACAGAAACCCTCTGAGAGGAGGGCTGGCCCCCAGAAACTATGAGAGAACCCGACCGACAGAATTTAATCTATTTCCACACAACATAAGCAAACGGAATTTATATTATTTCCAACAAGAAGTCTGGGAGAACCGAAAGGTTTGTGCTTTATTACCTGTCAGGGCCAAGCCACCTCCTAGCAAAATCAGAAATTGAGAAAATGCCAGCATATCCTACCCAACAGAGCAGCCTGCCTGGCAAAAAGCTTCCTCAGCAAGCACAGATGATTTTTAAACCAGAATGCTTGCAAAGAAGATGCAACTAATGGACTAATTTCTTGGCTAATGACAAGAAGGAGGAGCAAAATAAAAGGGGATGACTCATACAAATGATTATAAATGTTGAGCCACACATCTGCAAAGTTTGAAGGGAGAAAGCATGTTCAGTTAGGGGTCTACCTCACTAGAAGGAGGAAATAGCTCATTTAAACCTGCAGGCTATTTTCTGTGGGCCATTTCCAAACTACAAAAGCAGCAGGCACCCAAATTACCTGTCTATCTTGGTCACTGAGAGCTTAAAATACAAAACAAATAGGAAGAAAATGCTCTCTCCCAATCCATTCTTTACAAAAACAAATATTACTTTCATTGAGGTATCACAGGATGGCATGTATTTACTGGGGGAATAAAGTAAAAGATGCAAGGTAGGCGAGAGGAGAGAGAAATTAGAACTGCAATAAAAGAAGCAAACAACAACAACAAATCAATAATCCCAGATTGCATTCAGATAAACATATTTTTATAAGAGATGGGTAAAGTTGCTGGTTTTCCTCTGACTGTTCGCCACTGTTGCCATCTGCTGACAGAAATACTTGTGTTTTCTGCTTAGGGCTGACACATAGTAATGTAAAAATGGGTCTTCAGAGTACAGGCCATGGCATGACTTGTGTCCAGTTAACAGTATTTTAATTTAGCAATTCAAATTGTTGCAATATACAGCCTGTTGTACAAAAAAGAAACATCATGACCAGACATATCTGAGTATGTTTCATTATTCTAGTTGTTTGTTAACAGATGTAAGAAACTGGAAGCCCACTGACCAGCTTTCTAATTAGCAATTCTAATCAATAAGCTCATTAAAATTAATTCCAGTATTTTACCAGTTTTCAGCCTGCAGCATAATTGCATCAACTTAAATGTAGTCAAAGTAGCATATAATTCTAGATAACTAAATTTATCCTTCACTTGCTCAAGACCAACAAGTCTATGACTGCGTAAACATCATCTAGCCATTGTAACTGCAGACATGTAAGAACACTAAAGCATAATGTACTCAAAATATTACAGATGCCCATTTGACTTTCCTAAAAATAGGAACATCACAGCACACAAATCATCTAGAACAGATTCAGAAGAAAACCCCTTACCTAACCATTCTTCCATAAGTTAAGCAAAGTCATGCAAAGATTAGCTAAGCCTTTAATAAGTATCCAAGTATTAAAGAATAGCAGCTTATCACTTTAAAAATCTTGTGTTACAAACAATGCCAAAGCAGGCATTAAGGAAAAAGTCACTACCTTTTTTCTCTTGCTAACTGTATAGAGTTCACAGAGAAAGAAAAACACACCTACCTGTTGTCCATCTTGATAGTTGTCTATACTTAATGTCTGTGTTGCCATCATGGTTAATAAAACATTAGTTATGTCAAATCATCATAAGTATGAACAAATATTCTTGGGGAGGGAGAAAAAAAAAAGTCCATTACAATAGTGACCACTTAGAATCCAGTTCTAAAAGGTGAAGAAGAAAAAAAAAAAAAGAAAAAAAAAAGATTTACGCACACCTCCCCCCCCAAATCAGCGAGTTTCAAGTTTATTGACTATGATAGTTACGTGCATTTTCTCAAGGGGAAAAAAAAAAGTCATGTTGGAAAATGCAACATGTTTCATCAGCAAGAAGTTCACTGTATCATTTTATATTTTAATGTAAGATTTTTAATAAGAAGCTGAGGTTCTTTTACATTCACAAACTTCAAGTAAACATAGCATTTATTTTTGCACTACTTAACTAACATTCTAAGGTAACACATAAAATCTAGAAATGAGCAAAGGTTTATGTTTCTGTGTTTTGAAAAGGCTAACAAGACATTGAGCATTACTGTAACTGAAATAATAATAGTCTACAACCAACAAACCAAATGTAGGAAGTGTTAAGGAATACCCTATTTATTTATGAGTATGAATCCATATTCTAAAGTAGGGCCTGAAATTACTTTTAGAAAACAAAGTCTCAAATCACTTCCAACATCAGGAATCTACCAGCCAAGTCATTTAAGGCTCAACAAAGAATGGAACAGTATCTAACAACTTTTAAACAATTAGGCCTGTGTCATTATACAGTTTCAAAAGTGACCTAGGAATTCAGAAGTCACATTTTCATAGACATTTGATACTTTGGGAAATACTCATTTTATTAATAGGATTTATAACACAAGTAAATTTATGTATGTTATTCCCTCCAAGCATTAGCTGGAGTTTGGTGCCCAGATAAGGTAAACATTTTTTTTTTTTTAATTAAAGTTAGACATCTAGTAATTAAAAAAAAAGTTAGCATAGCACCACCACCAGATAAGAGTTTATCCATCAAATTACCAATTTACATTTCATTTTCTTGTCAGATTAGCAGCCACTACAACTGAAATCACATAATTCATTAAGCTATTACCGTTAACTATTACCATAGAACTCAATTTTCCTTGACAAGTAGGAGTTCTAATATTTAACTACTATAAAAAAAAATTCGTATTAGAAAAGAAGACAGAGCTCATGTCTTGAAAGAGATTACATCCAGGTATTAATTCCAGGTTTTCTGCTCTCTTCCACTTATGTCAGTACTGAAGAACCAAGTTTCAGAATTTTCATCAGTTTAAGATCTGAAACAAAACCTTTTTTCTTTGTAATGTGTTCAATCGCTACAAATATTTCAATTATTTTTAAATCTTTCCTTTGCCATTGCATACTACTACAGTATATGACCATTTTGAAAAGCAATTTTTACATTTCTGGATATCTTCCCCTACAAATTATAATAGTCTCAAGTAAATGTTTCATTTAGGAAACAGAGGACAAATTTCAAGATTCCCTTCTTTGTTTAGTTAACAGTTTCAGGCACAGAGACAAACCTAACTCCTGAGGACAAACCTCAAGCCTTACTTTGCATCAAGTTCTACTCAAAGTGTGATTCCTAAGCATTACTGCAATTTCTTTTTTCTTTTTTCCTTTTTTTTTTTTTTTCTTAAACAGCTTTAAAGACCAGAGAAGTTCACTGGGATGACGTAAGCACGACTTCCTTTACAAGCTGGGTTATTGACTTCCACTCACTCATGCTTAAATGGAGCTGTTACTCTCTGGTAGTCTATGCCATTTTACACACACAAAAGGATCTTGGGAACCACAAATATGAGCAAACAAGAGCAGATCTTGGTTCTGGCATTGGGTCATGTGCTTATGGAGCTGAACAAGTGTCTACCTGTAGACAACACGCACATATCATCTTAAGAAGCTTGTGGAATACTAGCTAAAAGGTATCCTACAGTTTGGGAACTCCTATGCTGAAGTACATTTTTCTTATGAATACAATCTACAGAGGAAAAAGAGTAAAGACTGCCTTTAGAGTTTTTCTAATAGGTTTAATGAAAGTATTTTCTGGTCTGAGTTTGTCTATCCGTCTTTATAGGATATCAGTATCTCTTCCTTTGAAACTCCAAAACCATTTCTGATTTCTCCACCAAAATAATAATTAAAAAACCGGGAATGACATAAATGCATTCACTGATAGAAGTACTTCAGATTTTTAATTTTTTTTTTATAGTTATGAATCATTTAATGTTAAAATTAAACTGGCATTTGCCAGAATAGCAAAGTGAGATATTTTTCAAAATACTTTAAGGGGACACATTCTAAAACATCAGCCCTGTAAGCATTTGCCCTGTGTTTAAACATTCGTTTTCTTTCAAAAATGGTAGCTTACAACCAGGGCATTAATGTCTTTCTGTATAGAGTGAACAGGCACATACAAAATGCTGGTTTTCTTCCTTCTCAAAAGGTGCACATTTCATTTCAGACCAGACTACCCTCAAAATAGAAGTAGAACAGTTGAACAGATCAACAAAGAAAGAGTAAACACTATTTCATGACGGTTTTAGAAGCTGAAGAAGTTCATCACAAAACGCTGTTAAAGAAATTGTTTGGCTGTGGAAGAAAGATGAAGTTCTTTGTCAGAAGTGAGGAAATAAGATGTAAAAGTCACAGAAAAGGAAGAATGTCTTAAGAGTTAGCAAGGATGTGAGATCATATTAGTGACACAAAGAACAACATGGAGAGGGAAGCAACAAAGATAACACATGTAAATGGGTGAAGACAATAGGACATGGCAAGAATTTCTGGATAATCAGACAACCTGGACCAACCCTTCCTTCCAGTTTTCCATAAGGAAGAACACATTCCACATCTGGAAATCCCTCAGGCCACACAAAGGAAGAAAGAGGTGCACAGCTTTGAGCTAGATCCATAGATTATTTCATCAAGAAGGACTTTTGCCCTATTCTCTCCCAGGGGAATGGCTAGAAAGAATACTGCATGGGTATATCCTTCATTTCTCATAAGAGCTTCCCCTCTGACTTATAATTACAGTAGAAGAAGATTAAGCTATTAGGCAAGATAGCAACTGATGAGATTTAGTGAAGACAACTACTGCAAATCAAGAAGAACAAATTGAGCTAATCACATACTTAAATTGAGGCAATTAACTGAGGAATTACTTTGGTTCACTAAAGAGAAACATCTCATTACCCAGTAGTGGTAAGAAGCAAACTATGTTAAACTTTAAGAAAAATAACTGAAAAGGTATTTACACATTTGGCTTTTATAACCTAATTTAGGATACAACATCCAGTTCTAGTTAGCAGATACACAGCCTAAGCAGATGTTCATTCTGCAAACAACGGTGGTAGATGAAGCTGGTATCGCTCCCAGATGTTTATCACTGCCACCCTGCCAGAGCTAATTACTTCCACAGCTCTACCACTGAGCTCACAGAACATGTGAATGATTCTGATCCTTTTTACATAAAGTCAGTTAGGCTAGTTCAACCCACTGTTAAAGGTGGCTATGATGTAAACCAGCTGACTTTGTCTGAAGCATATTGCTGTGCACTCATACAACCCCTGCTCTTGGCTGACCTATTAGTGTGGTAATTTCTGGCTCATGTGTGGCGATTATCAACTCACAGCAGGACCATCTTTAACCAGAACAGCTATACCCAATACTATATGGACTAAGGTATCTGAAGTAAGCCTAAGAACATATGACTTCTAGACAGCTTAACGTTAAAAACGCCAATTATTCTTTGTTAAAGAAATCGAGAGTAGAAGGAAAACTGTGCATTGATGTTACATTCAAAGAGTTACAAATAACAAAAACAACCCGAGGCTGAGAAAGTCAGCTAGTCTTCTTCATGCAGAACAGAATTAACTCTCATTCTATTTATTTTGAAAGTAAATTGTGAGGAAAACCCAAGGAAACGTTTAAGGTCATGTAAACTGGAAGCTGATGCATGAACTGCAATCAGAAACTCCATTGATACCTGTGGCAAAAGGGAATTTGTAAAAGCATTATGTTCTGCAAAACAAAGCAGAAGGAAAAAAAAAAATCAAGCCTTTAATAAAAATAAGCATGAAAGTAAAACAGAGAGTAGAAAGGAAGCTAAATTAAGAGGGGTGATCATAATTAGAAATGTGGATTCTTTGTGCAAGTTAAGGAGTATCTAAGAGAAGAGATTATAGGTGAGCTGAAACATGTACACAAAGTGATCACTTAACATACATCACTCCTCACTTGCTCTACTCCTTCATAATTAAGAGCAAAGGGACCACCCAGTAACGTTAACATAAGGTGCAAGTAAGCTGTTGGAGTTCAGTAATATCATTTTTAACATATACAAGCTACAACAGATGTTTGTAAGAGATATAAATAGTTATGCTTCAGGGTATAAACTAACCACTAACCTTCTTAGGGTTGTGAAGAAACTACCCAACAGACTTGCTAACAAGTAATCGTTCCTTCTAATTTTCCCCTATACACATTTCTTTGAAGTCCTTCATGGACAACTGGCAGATTCGGCATGGCTATTTGTTCATTCTTATTTAACTTTAGGCCTGGCACTTGCTCTATAACATAGATTCTTACATTCACAAAGTTAAAAAGAAACAAAAATCAAAACAGCAAGCCTGTTTGACATACGAAAAGCATCTAGAACTGCCTTCACTTTTCATCAAAATACAGTGATATTTGCTTCCAGGGCACGCTGCTTTCTAAAGGAGATAAAATATTGGCCGCGAGAAAGCTGCTCACCCCTTTCCTTCAATGGACTGAAGATAACATTATCTTGTTCCAGCGGAGTGATCCCACTAATGTACAACGTAGAGGACAGAAACCTAAAAATCAACAGAGAAATATTCAGGAGACAACAACATAGAACATATTTTCTTTAATCATATTCAGTCTCAGAAAGTATTTTGCTTATGATGTGGTTCCCTCCCTAAGTTTAAATAAACTGACAGGATTTTTTGTTGTTGCATGTTTTGCAAAGGGTTTTTTTGCATTTTTAATAATCTCTAATCGCACTCACTATCCCATGCTATTATTTGAACTTTCCCTCATCTTATCCCATTCATTCTCCATATTTATCTTTGTCTTTGCTGATACCTCTAACAGAAGGCTACATTTGGACTGCTAACTTGCTTGCTGTTCATCCTTCATATTTTACTCTCTGGCTCATGTCTGTCTGCTTAGATTAGACGAGACACATTCCCAAAATACAACTACAAAATGCAAAGAGGAATAACTCAACAGTGTTGTAAAAATTAAGCATGAAACCAAGAAAGGTGAAAGCCTTTTTTTTTTAAATTTAAATCTCCTTCGTAATCATGCTTTGATTTTACCATGGAATATATTCTAATGATGGCTATGATCAAGTAATCTACTACATGATAAAAACTAACAGACTATAGGAATGGGTGTGAGCCATTGTTAGGATCACATGTTCTGCGAAGACAGGTTCTGCTACAGGATTATTCAGCAACTTTAAAAAGCTTTCAAAATATTACCACTTAAAATTACTTTAATTATATTTAATTTAATAGCACCTGTTTGATATATTAAAGCTACTTTTAAAAAGCAGTAGTGATTGTGAAAGAAAAGTAGCAAAGATTGTGAAAATGTATTTAGAAAACACAACTGCTCAAAAGCATTATAAAAAAGCCTGCAAAACTATCTCAGGGGAAGTTCCAGACACTAATGTTGCACGAAGGCCGTCTGAAATGATATGATGGCCAAAACACACAGCTGAGATCTTGAATCAGATTATCTCTGTTTCTCACCTAGTCAACGTTCCTGCGTTCCCATATTTACCAACTGCGTAAGAACTGTAATGAAAGTATCTCCAACATTTTTGAAAGCAAGATGAAGTTGGTATTTGCATTTGAGAACCAAAATTTATCCATGTGTAGTGTACAAGTAATGTTTTTCAGACAAGTTCACATAAAAACAAAATGCTAAGGGCCACTCAATATAGACGCCATTGCCAGTTCATGAAACCTAGCTCTAAAAGAGCAGGGAAGATACACAGGAGTTGTAAGACAGTATAAGCTTCAGCCATTGGTTAGAGGTGAAATACTAAGCCAGAAGGAGTTTCAGTCCAAACTGATACTGACCAAACTGAGGTCTTGAAGCCTCAAGGGGCAGATGACACAAAAAAAGTTCTTACCACTTTCTCTTAAACCGCCAAAGACCTATGTCCCCAAAGAATCGGCTTCTCTCATTTTTGCAACTTCTTAATTCTGAGAAGACAGTGTACCCTTTTATCCCCTTCTTCGCATGCTACTTATCTTCTATAATTTTGGTACTCATTTTCACCTACCTCAACTTCTTAGGCTATTTTCAAATAGATGACTTCTCACTATTCATAGTATCTTCTGAATGGAGGTCACTGCCAAATAAATTGGGATTATCTATTCTTTGTCTCTCCTCAGACATAAAGGAGGACTACTTCACCATTGCAAATCTGAAAAACCTGCTCCCTTCATTCAGAAACAACTGCAACAAAGGACCACTGCTGCCAGATCTGGTCAGTCAAAAATATTTCATGTATGAAGAAGCCCTTGCCTGCAAAGCCTTCAGCTGAAACTGTGCAAATAGGCAAGTTTCTAGACAGTGTATGAGATATCAAGGGCAGAAAGAAAGAGGTACTGAAGAAATGCATGCCCAGGTGAAAGATGCTGCAGAGGAAAAGGTTTCACTGAGGAGCCAGAGGACATTGCAGTCATATTGCCTTCTTCCAAGAGACACTTGGCAGCAAGTAAGACTAGAGTCTACCCTAGAACATACCAGACAAGAAAACAAAGAGAGATCCAAGTTTGCACGTTATGTCCTCCTGTATATCTCAGTGGGGACAAGAACATGGAGACAACACCAAGGCTCTGTGGAGCCTGAACTCGGAACCACTACTGCTTATTTGTTTTTTCCTTTTATTCCTCTGCAGACAAGCTTTAAAGTCATGTTATAATAACAAAGAAGATATTTAACTATGAAACAAAAACCAAGGGCAACTTGGTTTGTCTCTTAAAAAGCGTATCACGATTGGAGTTTTCACTACAAAGTAAAATATGACCTTGTGCATTCAAGCGTAGAACCCTCTTTTGAGTCATTCTCTCATTTTGCATGTCAGCTAGTAAGAAACAAAGACCTGTGCATACATTCACATATACAAATATTAGCAGACATTAAGATCAAGACACATTTGTATTTTTATAGATGCAAATAATAACATAGAGTATACATGCAGAGTATGTATGACAACATGCCATCAGGGATTCATTCTACCTTTGCTGCAGTGGTTATCTATTTCCAACAACCTGCCTACGAAGAGACATTCAGTAAAATTAAGACAAGCAAATAAATATGAAGTTGATGCATACAAGTTTATTAAAGCTGTGCTCAATGAGAATGTACTCCTTATTCAGCAGCAAGGTGGCTTCCATTTCCTCTATCTTATGTACTTACAAAGTATAGTCATTATTTAGAATATTATACTTTTAGGAAGATGATGTTCCTGTTCAGGAATATAATACCAGCCTCAGGGAGTTGCACTACACAGATACAGTTAAACAGTTATTACACAATAGCTATGCTGTCAATTTCCCTGGGAGACAAGGCCTAAAAAGCCACAAAACCAATTTTCAGCTGCAGTAAAATGAGATTTACTTTGTGTCACTTTTTTCCCTTTTATTGTTTGTTGGTGCAATAAAGTTATTTATATATTAATCTTGATGAATATGAGATTACATTAAAAAACTGAATGCACGTTATACTTTAAGAAACTGAAAGTTAACAATAAATTAAAACCCATCACTAAACTTATGTTTCTTCAGAAATACAAGCTACACTACAAGCTATTACCAACCTTTCTTTGCCTGTAGGATTTTAAGCATATATACTACGTAACACTGACTTTATTCAGCAAGACCTCTTCAACACTATATATACTGCTTTGTTGTCCCATTAATCCTTCATAGCATCCTCCTTTCATATCATCCCATTTCAGAACTTAACAAGCTA
Organism: Haliaeetus leucocephalus; assembly: GCF_000737465.1. Lineage (NCBI taxonomy): Eukaryota > Metazoa > Chordata > Aves > Accipitriformes > Accipitridae > Haliaeetus > Haliaeetus leucocephalus. The sequence goes on from NW_010973138.1 coordinate 1,485,294, forward strand.
TACAAAGTATTTATATCACAGACTATCTTCGAAGCATCACCACACAATGTCACAGAGCATGACAAACAACAAACCATCTCACAGAAAGATTTGCATTCATTTACCAATTCACTCTGTGTAAACTCTGCTTTCAGAATTTTAAAGGAATTCGGGAAATTCTCCCATTTGCAGGTACCAAATATGAAAAAAAGTATTATAAAAAATGTGCCACTTTACAAGCTAAAATTACATATGCAGTAACTGATAAAACCGATATTAAGGATGCATAAGATAATATAAATTTCTCAAGGCACAACAACAAAAGCAGAATTAAGGGCACCTGGGTCTCTTGAAGAATTTCAGCTCCTTAACTCTGCATATGACCTTTGCCTTTACACCAGCATATTTCTTGGGAAGCATTCATAACCATGGTTCACATTCATGGTTCATGTAATCGCTCATTTACCACAGCACATCTTAACAACAAGGAAGATAAAGATGAGAAATCCTATCCAATCTAGTCATAAAATAATGTCACCTCAGCATGCTAGGTATCCTGCCTCCAGGTAGCTCTTGGCATTGCAGAAGGAAATCCTCAGGCTGCTCTCCTACCTCCTGCAAAATGAAAACCTCATTCTTCTAACTATTAAAAAGATTCTTAAATTCAAGAAACTTCTGGCAGCATCTCAGTTTCGCCTACCTATTTCACACTGTAATTTGACCCTGCTTTATTAGCTCCATAAAGTAATAGTAAAGAATTAAGGGGACTAAACAGAAATTTTGGTAAAAGGGAAACAAAACTTGCAGGAAAGGAAACCCCCCTTCTTTAATTGCTCCAAGAGTTCCAAGGGATTAGGGTACGAGGGAGCAAAAATATTTCCCATCACTCCCTCATCCATCCCAAATATTCACATAGTAAATGAAGATTCCTTTAGGGTTTGGGGTATTTTTCTGTATTCGTAACACTGCAAACTGAAGGACTTTTTACAGTTCTTGCTTGTGAATCCTAGCATACACATCATGAATCCTCACACATTATCTACCTGTCACAGGGCAGAGAATTATTTTTTGCTCCTCACTATTTAACCAATGTGCTGTTATCATAACATTTTAGACCCAAAATCAAGAAGATACTACACTATCTGCCTTGCTGCTATCGTGGTAAGAGGACTGCATTAGAAAGACTACCAAAACCCCCTCACACACCAGGGGACATGTATCAGCAATTCCACAGCTGGACCTCATTCTGGTACAACTTTCCTACTTAATGATATTTCATTACTTTTTCAAACACGATGTAATTTAAAAAAAAAAAAGAAAGAAAGAAAGAGAACTCCACCCTCCACATTTCCCCAGCATTCCCTACATGGATAAACAACAGGTTTGCATATGTGCTAGACACAATTCCACTCCCTTGCCACTGAAGCCTTTGGAATATCCACACAAGTGTGAGTGAATCTCTTACTTCTGGAAACGCTCATTTTATCATATCCTTCCAGGCGAATTAAACCAAAGCAACGGGAAATCCCATTTTAATCATGATTTGTATCAGCACCCAATAAACTATGACTCAAATTAATCTTGTTTTGTGTTTATACTTTGCGGTTTCATAAAGAAGACACAGAATAACTACCAATCTCACTATGCTTTTATTGCTGTTTAATACTTTACAATGTTAGCAAGCAGTTTATGTAAGCATATGTAAGTTTTCCAACATTTTTATTATAAAACCATAGAAATTTCTAATGATTCTTTCTATGAAAGACTGAATTCCTAATGCTACTGAAGCACAGTTAAAGGATGAAGAAGTTTTATTTAACTAATAACTGCATTTAAAATGGACTGAAGACGTTGAATGCAGAAGAAAATCCCCTCTACACATTTTTGGCATTTAAACACTTCATCAAGATTAAGATGTTCCACTGTCAATTATTTCATTTTTATGTCCTTTATGATTTCAGAAATAACGAGCCTGTCAATGAACCAAGCATTAACTCAGACTAGCTGAATAAACTAAAGTGACACAAAATCCTGGTCCTGCAACCCTCTGTCAAATCCAGTTCCAACTGGTCAGTAACTTTCTCAGAATCTTCCCTCTTTTGACTCTAACATTTGGTCAAACATGAACAACTTTGTTTTGCTACTAAGTTTAGGCCCTAAAATGAACTGTTATTTTATTTTCAAAATGGTGATTAGATAAAAATTATTCCTTTCCTGCTCCACTTTGTCCACAACTCTTTAGTAATAGTGAAACAGAAGCAATCAGGTCAACTAGGTTTTGCAAGGAAGATGTGCTGTGTTCTAGCCTCTTCTGTTCCTGCTGCCAACCTTCTTCATGCTCCCTTACTTTTCTATCCACGTTCTTTCCGCTCTTCAGCCTCGTACTACCCTTCCCCATTGTTCCTTCCACACCAACATACAGCTTGTCCTCTTTCTCACCTCTTGCCCTCTCTCGTTCCCCCCACTTCTGACCATTTGTCATTTTGCTAGTGCCATCCTTTTCAGGTTTCAGGGCCTACTGCATTTTCACCAAGCTTCAATCTCTGTTCCCCACCTCTCCCCAAACACCAGTCTTCATCCCTCCACGAGTACAACTGCTGCCTAAGCATTCTGGGGTTGGCGGAGAAGCACAGATAAAGAAAGACTATTTAGGATTAAACTTACCCATCACCTACTGCTGTGGGATGCATCATGCATAACTACTTGGTCCAGATGATGACTGCACAGTCAGGTGACATGCAAGGACCAACAGACAGGAAGATACTTGTGTTACATGGAATATTCAGATCATTTAGTTAATAAATATTTGCTGAGTAACATGTGCGAACCAGTTTTTCAAGAGCTTATGATTTGTTGAAGTTTCTCGAGGAACAGCCATATGCTCCATGTGAATGCTTACGCTCTCTTCCCCTCTCTCCTCTGCAATGCTAAATTCCAGAACACAAGTGTTGATATGCTCTTAAATAAAGCAAACAAGCATTCCCCCACTCCCCCCTTTAAATTAACATCTTTACTTTCTCTTAAAGTAATTTTCAAAATGCTATGTCATTTTAGCTTAAAGTTTCCGGAATAACCCTGCTCAAACATATTTATCATGGCAACTTCCAGTATGACTAAGAAGCAAGCTACTGAAAACACCACCTCAAAATAAAAAAAAAGTTAACCAGGTAACTTTACTCCTGGCATTGCTACTGTCATGGCCTAGAACACACAAAAATGGGCTAGAACACATATAAATTCAGTGATCACAGACTGACCTGGAAGTGTAAGTTCTTTAGTTACAAAAATATAAGACAGCACATACATTTTCTTTCCCCTATTCTCTAGGCATGTTAAACACGTATAAAGCTCCAGTTTCTGTTTTATAACCACCTCTGTTTCCTTTGAATATAAAAGACTAAGACTTCAGTTTTTAGTAATAAGTATTATAATATCCTTTCCCCTTTGTTTTGTTTGCTATGTAATTTGAAAAAAGCTAAGCAGGATGTCAAGTGTAGCCACATTTCCTAACTTCCTCTGTCCTCAAGAAAAAACACAAGGCAATCCCAAAAGCTCCCAAATAAAATATAAATTGGAATTTGGTGGTTTAAAAAAAAATGGATCCCTCTTAGTACACCAGCAGTAGGCTACCATATTCTACTTTTTTGGCCTGAATGTACTGTCAGCTGCAGAAGATTACAGTTACAGACCCACAGGTACAGCAGGCTAAGGGACAGTACATGCTTATCACAGTCAGTTAGCTCCCATTTTCAAAAATGATCTTTTGACTGTCTAAGTACTTAAACGGCCATCTGTTTAACAGCAAATACCTCTTTTATAGACATATGTAGAGAAAAAATGAGAACATCATGGCCAGGAGTAGATGCTATATTAAAAACAAACAAGCATGTTCATATGAAGGATGATAAGCAAGCATGTGACGACAAAGAGACTTAAGTTTTATTTCCACTTCTAACGCTGACTTCCTCTTTGTCCTTCAGTAACATACACAACTTGGTATCCTCATGCTGCTGGCAGGGGAGCCAAGTTACTGCCCTTTACCACCTTCATAAAAACATGCCAGTATTCCATTAATAACAAAGATTGGCATTTCCAGATTCTTGGTGTCATTATTTTATACGCTAGTTCCATTTGACGACACCCGTGTTCCACAGTTACAACATGAAACAGTCTTATTAAACAAAGTGAAGAACCTGCTAACAAACATGAATACTTCAGCATTCAATTATCTTGGGGAGAGCTATAACAGTCTCGGTAAAATACTTTGGTAACATCTGGCACCAAGTAAGCAAAGGAAAGAACTCTATCAGCAGCTTTTTTCCTTGCTCTTGGAATCCTCTTGCTTAGAAGAGCAATAAGTTGTCTTACATTTTGTACAGCATTGAGCTGTGGTAAAATATCACCCCCCAGCCCCCGCAGAGACTTATCATTTATAAACCTACATACCCTTTTAACAAGTGAGACTGAAGCAACCAGCTGCTGCAAGAGAGAAGTAACATTTGTGGAATTTTAAATTTCACAGAAAAAAAAAATTTCAGTCTTACTTACACCAAAATAAAAATATTAATCTGCTTTATTGTAAGCTTTCATCACATGTGTGCCAGTTTTGCAAAGGTAACATTTGGCTCCCAGACCACTACATAATATTCTGAAATACAATTTGGACTACATCTCTCTTCATTCAGGACATTAGCACAGCCATTAGAACAAGCAGTTCCACTATCACAGCAGTGGTTCTGTGGATCATTCACCTTTCACCGTTAGTACAGGGCTTAATGACAGCAAAATAGTTATTCTTTTCCAGGAAATTTAATTGCTCCTAAACACTTCTAAACTTGCTGTGGTAGCAATCAGAATTATTATGAGTTTATTACAGCACTGCATTTACAGTACAGGGAAAGGTATGAGAAAAATACAGTCAAAAAGCAAAATTTTGAAAAAGAAAGTACAGCTTTTCTAGAAGATATATCCATTTTATAAGACTGAAGTATTTAGAACAAACACGTATATTTCATTCATTCTAAACTCTTTTCAGTTGCACTAATGGAACACTGCAAGGACTTAGTTTTTAAATGTTTTTATCTTCAAAAGATAAACTGAATCTTAAAAATTGTATCTAGGTTAAGAAAGAGTACAAATCAAGGCTGTAAGTTATTTAATATTAGACTAACTTTTTACATACCAAAGTGAAATTTCCAAATACAAAATAAAACCCCAATCAAGTGTAACAACATCATACACAAGATTCGAAGAATTCTCAGTTTTCCTATTAGCACATAGGAAATGGTTAACAAGATAAATTCCAGTCCAGCAAAGCACTTTAGCTACACGATAACAAGACCCACTTCAGACATGAGACAGGTATTAGTATTCAATTTATGTAGAGAAGGATACACAGGCACAGATAAAATAAATGCATGCCCCAAAATCACTCAGGAGACCAATGAGAATGATCAGTCTTCAAGGTCTCAGTGCAGTGCAATGGCCTCTAAGCTACCTATCTTTACCATGGGAATGAAGTAAATGGTGCTATGCCTTTCACCACTTAACTGAAGCTTACGTTAAGAAAACACAGTGAAACCTACACTGAGGTTTTCCTGTGGATACTTTAACCATAAGTTGACAAGGAAATAAGTAAAGTGGTAACAGTCAACAGTAAAAATATACTATGCACCTCATAAAACTGAAGACAGAACACACATAAAAAAAAAATTAGAATTACTTACTTTGGATAGATTAAAAACAATGACAGACCAAGAAGTGTGAAACTGTTTCTTCAGACTGAATAAATGTGAAATGTTTGGGGTTTTATTCCTCACAAGTTTTTGCAAACTTAAATGTAATGATTATATATGGCTACACACAGACTCAGAAAAGGATAACTCTGCAATTTTATTTTACAGAGCTATTTAGAAAATGCACTCAAAATGCATTTGCTGTTGCTTGGTACTCTAGCAATGACAAGAGCTGGAAATACATAAAAGGATTTCTGATACAAGCACAACAATTTGTTTCCTGGTTCAGCGTAATCCATAAAATTTGTACATGCAGCTAACAGGGACTAACCAGGACTCATTCTTAAACAACACTTCAGCGCTTACCCAGCTGCAGAACCTATATCACTTTAACTACATATGTATATAACCAGAGGGATATAACCCCATAGCACAGCCAGACCATAACCAGTTTATATCCCACAGAGGAAAGAGAGCAATCTGTAAGTGTATTCACAGTACGGAGAATAGCAAGGTGCATAAATTTCTTAAGCTATAGTTGTTACAATTCCCCTAATCAAACAATCTACACTGGTGAAACTTTGCACAGAGCATGCTCTAGAATAAAATTATATGCAGTATTATGAACTAACTATATGTGCATGTTTTTGTAACGACCAAGAATTCTTTAGCTTTTTTAAAAAAACAATTAGATGAGATATTTAGCATACACTGAAAATGGTCTACACCCTCCTGTTATCCTCCATAGGATGCTGGCTCAAATGTTTTCCAGCATCCACAGACGAGAACATATTGTCCGCGCTCCCTATTCCTGTGATCTGTTTAATGGAATGCACACATCATATTCCAAATAGGGGCAAGGACAGAAATGAATCTTGCCTGGACAGCTCTTAACCGCATGTGACAATTAAAAAAAAAAAAAAAAAAAGAAATTTATTGCATGGCATAAAAATTCACTTATAAGGGTATCATACCAGATCTAGAGTCTCATTCTCCCTCCCAAAACCATGCTAGTCATTTACTTAGATGTAACTGACAAAAAGGCATCACAAACTGCCACCACAGATTTAAAAAAAAAAAAATAATACCGTGACTGCAACTCTAAATTACATTATATGTTCCCATTTAGGATATGAGAAAATAATTAAGAAATCCTAAAAAAAAAAAAAAAAAAGGACTGTGATAAGCTATAGAGAGAAGTGTCACACAGATGCATCAACTACTTATATTGTTAACCGATGAACTCTGGGCCATACAGCTGGCGTTGTGGGAATGAGGGAAAACTATCGACTGCTCCACGGAGACCCAAGACATGTGGCTAATTGAGGCAATATTTCAGGATAAAACCAGCACTTGATTTATTATTGTTTACACACATCATAAGCAGGGCCTCTGGGCAAGTCAAGTTTCAGCTCCTAATTGCGGCTGTGTAAACACTCAGGAAGCCTCGGTCTAGGTGTCAAGAAGCCTCTGCTCGTAACCGAGGCAAGAGACAATGAGGTCACATCAAAAATATAAAAAAAAAAAAAAGAAAAAAGGAAGAAACCACCTCACGCCAGAGCTGCGCACACTGCCCCAAGTGCCAGCCGCTAACACAATCTGCTTTCTATGAATAAGAGGGAAGGCGGCAGGGGGGGGAAGCACAGCCACAGACGCGCCAGACCCCGCTCTCCCGGGGGCCGGACCGGGCTCCGCCGCAGCGCGCCGCCACCGAAGCGGCATCAGGGCCGGGTCTGGGGGTCACCCCCGCCACCCACCCCCCCCCGCCCCGGC
>NW_010973138.1:1493536-1493765 GCF_000737465.1 Haliaeetus leucocephalus
ATGGATGGCTGGCTGGCTGGCTGGGAGCGGGTTTGAGTGACAGCGCTTACCTGGGTGCCAATCTTCGTCACACTGACAAGCGGCTGCAGCAATCGGGACCCGCACCGCCGCGACACGCGTCACCGCGCACACACGCACCCGGCCAATCGCCGGCCGCGCCGCCCGAGACGACACCACGCCGCGTATCACGCCTCATCAATATTCACCGCGGGGGGCGGGGCGCGCGCCG
>NW_010973138.1:1493788-1523954 GCF_000737465.1 Haliaeetus leucocephalus
GCCCCGCCCCGCCGCCACAGCGGCGGGGCGGGGCGACCGCGCGCCACCTCCCTACGCCGGCACCTCCCGGCTCGCGCTCATGAATATGGACGAAGCGGGCGGGGAATCCCGAGCGGGCCCGGCCACGCCTCTCCCCCGGGTGGGAGAAAGGCGGGGGGGGGGGGGGGGGGGAAACCACCTCCTTAGGGGCGGGGGGGGGGGGGGGAGAGCCAAGGGGCCCCCCCCCGGGGGGGAGAGGGCGGCAGCCGTGAGGCGGGGGGCCGCCACCGCCGGCTTCCCGCCGCTTCTCCTCAGCCTGGCGCCCGCTGCTCTCCCGGGGGCCGCCTCGCTGCTTCAGGGCTGGGGCTGTGGGCCCCCCTGGCTGAGGGCCTGGTGGGGGTCCCTGGGGGCTGCGCCTCACCCCGCCTTGTCGGGTGCCCCCCGGGGAGGGTGGCGGGAGCCGCTTCGGGCGGAGAAACCCCGAGTCTGGAAGTCTGTCCAGTCCCCGAAGGCTGTACAGGCCTTTGTCCCAGAAACTCGGAGGAGAACTTCTCCTCCACCCTCTGTGTGGTGAAACTGCTCGGCAGATCCTTTGCCGTGCTGTGACCCTTCCTCCCCCAAACCTGCTCCCCTCTTCCTCCAAACCCCGGCCTCACTGCAGGCTCTGAGTGAGGGCAGACCCTGCACTGCAACCAGCATATCCCCAGAACCTCAGGATCCCGCCCCGAGGTACCGCGAAATAAGGGTGCTGGGTACAGATGGCTGTCTTTTACTGAAACTCTGCTTTCTTTCTCCGCTTGGAAGAAAACAGCACTATCGCAGCTCTTCCCTCATGTTTTACCACTGTTAAATATGTGCTGTTTCCCAAAACTGTTAAGGAGCAGGAGAATCGGGGAAGGAAATGTGGTTTCGGACAGATGCATGACTTGTGGCTTAGCCATTTTGCAGTTGGGATATCTAAAAAGTTTCTTGTAGATTCTCTGCTGTGCAAAAGGGCTTGAATGTACACCTTTTGATCCGGTCACCGACATGATCTGTGATCTCTACCCTGCTCCTCATTCTTAAGACATCTGAAAGATCATCGTCTCTCTCTCTTGGAGGGGAAAGGTGATCGGGGGGGGGGGGGAGAAGCTGATATGTACAGAGCAAATCTCATCTTAGGAAGCTCAGCTCAAAACCAAAGCAGGTTTAGTTTCAGGTTTTGTAGCCCCTCTGCAGAACAGCAGCTGGGAATCTACTCAGTTATCCTGTGCCCCAGTAAACTGGGAATGCCCTACATTTTTTCAAGGTCCATGCCACTCTTCCTCTTGGTTTAACAGTACTAAGCTGCCTAGTTTGTTTTATATAGCACTTTCCCGGGCCAGGCCACTTATAGAAGATGTGGCTAATAGTCTCGCAATAGAAACAGCTACTTAAATGTTCCTGCAAGCCAGGTCTACCTTCGGTCCTCCAAGCATAACTGCTGTGTCGAGACCCTGCTCAGCCAACACAGTTGCTCTCGGCCTTCAGGAATCTAGTCACTCTGTGCACACTGCCACCATTTGTCCACTAACAAAACAGTCATTTCATCCTCTCACTAGACTGTCTGGAGTCTTTACAGGAGTTCATTTTCCAGCCATTTTTTCCCCATGCAGTCCGAACCACATGGACGTTGGGCTTGTGAACTGAGAAATTACTTGCACGCCTAGCAGAGAGAGTGGGAAGGAAAATGAACTATGCTAATCCAGAGCGCTCAGATGTGTGAATCGGGTTGGTCTCAAAGTTCATGTGAATGACGTATATAAACAAGATTTAAAAAGAAATACAACTCTTAGTTTGTCTTACAAGAGCCTCTTTCTCTATTTCTGCTCTTGCACTGTGTAAAACCTCCTCTAATAGAGTTCCTGTGGCCAGGCTGGCTTCTTCTACCACAAGTTTCATCTCTCATTATCCCTGACACATTCATTAGTGACACATTCACTAAACAGTGCTTAAAATTAACTGGTTCCCATGCCCAGACTTGCCTCTTCTTCAAATTTGATTCTCTCTGCAAACCCTTTGTTCTCCTTCTGCCTTGCCTGCACTTCTTCGGATAGGAGTTCACCGATTTCTTCTGAGAAAGTACAGATTAAATTCAAACCAATTTAGTTTCTGTTTAATCTCTTCTCCCAGTGATCTTCAAAGCCTTTCTTGATGCCTTTCTCAACTTGAATTTTGCTTTCTCCTCCTGCTTCTCTTTGCTTTTCCTTCCCTTCCTGCCTGCCACTTTCTCTTCCCCAGCTGCCCCCTCACACATGACAGGTGTAGAAATCCCTCATCTGCTGTCTTCCCCTCACCCCAGTAATCCCATCTCTTGGTCTCCTTTGTAATTAAGGTTACTCCATCCTTTACTCTCCTCAGCCTCTTACACTTTTCATGACACCAATAAATGTTCTAACTCCCTCGATCTTAAAGCAGGTGACTCCCCAAGCACCAGAATTAAGAAAGCCTGGTTCCCCACACGTTTGTGCCTCGTGGTTTGCTAACTTTAGGGTCTAAGGTGCAAGCTTTAACTGAAATCTCTTCCAAAGTTGTCATGTACATAATGTCTCTCTTTAGTCAGTGGATGCTGTTGCCTAAAAGCTCCCACTGCAGACTTTCCATCATTCAGGGAGTACATGATACATCTTCCCTATGCCACAACTTATTGGCATGAAAGGTACAGGAACTAAATTATTCTCACAGCTTTAATCCTATCTGGAGTAAGTCGCGAGGCTCAAATAGCATTAAACGACATGGATACACCCCCAAATATACGTGTATGACATGACTGTATACCTCATGACATGACCATGTAAAACTTGTTCCCATAAGAAAGTAACCTAAAAATCACACCTGATGTAACTCGTGCCTTCCAGCTGCCCATCTCTAAACTCACTGAATGCACTCTTCCCAATCACTGTCAAGAGGTCCTTGCTTTTCATTTTATCTTCAGTTCTCTCTGATACAGCTTCTGCAGGCTCGAAAGCTAAGCTTAATTTTTAAAATATCACAGCTGAAATGACTCCGGGAGATGAAGATTTAAGAAAAGCACTAAAAATGACAAGGCTTTTGAGAGAAGCCTGCAACATTTGGAAAATAGAAGGAGCTGGGAGGAGAGGAGCAGCAGGGGAAAAGAATGAAGAAGTAACTGAGACAAGTGATTCAAAGGCAAACAAACAAACAAAGAAACATAACAAAAAAGGGAAAGGATAGGTAACCTTTTACTTCTTTGTTTCTAATTGTCCAAACAAACTGTGTTCTCCCTCGTCAGTTCTGCAAAAGGACAAGGGTTCAATACATAGGACAGAAGACAGCAATCATGAGGAAATTCTTCATACTACGCATTTTATAAGGGTTGTTACACAACTGATGTAGTTTTGTGCTATGAACTTCCATTGGTATGGGTGTACTTGCTTAAATGCAATAGTGAGAGGGCTGATTTTTTTTCTAAAAAAGCAAAAGCTGCATGCCAAGGTGAATGAAATGCCATTTAAATATTTTGTAATCGCAAATTACAAGTACGTAAAAATGAGGTTCTGTAATATTTAGACTTGTAACTGCAAATAACAGAATACTCACATTCTCAAACCTCTGTTACTTTCTCCACACTGTACATATTAAATACGCTTATTAAGTATAGCTCATTACTTAAAGCATGCACAGATATGTTTGTAGGGTCAGGACCTTACTTGGTTACTGAGAACAGTCCCAGATATATAAGAGCATTCCTCAGTTGGACCAAATATTTGCAAACACTAAGCAATGAAGGTCCCGTCTCACCAAATGAGAAAAGCACCCTCCCAAATCTATTCTCTGAAACACACTTTCAAGTGCAATTTAGTGATAGTAGGATTGTCTAAATATATTGGAGGGCAAAACTGTATCCTACATACAGTTGCTAGACAAATTAGGCTTACTCTGACATCCTTTATTAATTTCCAAGTTCTAAATATTACAACTGTGTGCATAATATAACATTCATATGCACTTAATGTATTCAGAAAAAGGAGACTTCTCATGGCTCTTGATTGCGTACTTTGCAACTCTTTCATAATTAAGCTTTCAAAGGAAGCATTTACACAGAGGTGAAGGGATGGGCTTCCATGCAGGTGGCGGTAATCTGCACTCATAACTTACTGAATAAAGACTGTCATTGCAGTGATAAGACTGGAATAATCTAAACAGAGCAGGGTTTTCCCTGGATTCCCATAAAAATCAGGTGAGTTTTTAAGTGCTGATCTCTTAACAATGGGAGGCCTCTGCAGCAAACCAGTTTCTTCTTTCATCACTCCAAGGGAAAAAAGTATGTAATAAGACATGTCAACGACTTAGATGTCCTCTGGCTGTTTGGAGAGCATTCCAAAAAACAACCTCTGTGTGCCCTGTTTGCAGGCACAGCACATTCACATCTGCAGCCACAACTTTACGTGGTACAGGAGGAGCCTGGGAAAAATGTGTGACTTATTTTATAATGGATATGGCTTTTAAGATTTTAAGGCTGAAATTAATGAGTTAACTCAGCCTAAATAAATGTCAAGCTTTGCTTGAACTAGATCATGGAGATCAGTGTAACTCAGCTGGGAACACTCCCTCTGGAGAAATTAAGAGCTCATGTCCCACAGCAGGACCTGGGCTCGGACCAAGAGCTGGCACTGCAGTGCAGTACTACTGCAAGGAGTTTCTGTGTGGGGATCAAGATGCCATCCTTTTGATGAGCTGTTATTGTCCTATGTTTTTCCACCCTCTCTGTTCAGTAGAAAAACCAACATACTTAAAGCTTCCTTCAAAAAAGGAAAAATTATAAATGTCTTATTCAACATTTCTCCTCTTGTTAAATCAAATTTGAATTTCCAGAGCTCTACATTAGCTGAATCACTGGCTGCATACTACTCACTCCATCTGTTTATATGGTTGAGTCACTGCATTACCAATATCTTAACACGTTACTTGGAAAGAATTTTGGGCGATCTGGAGGATAAAACCCCAAAGCTCTATAAGATAATGTTCCCTTCTGTATGTTCTGTAGTACCATACTTTACATTGATCCCTTTCTGCTAACAGAGATGTTAATTTGAACAAACTGCTATTTTGGGAAAAAGAGCTTATCATAAAAGTACAGCTTCCGCTTAGAAGCTGAAGACTGAGCTGTGATGTAGAAATCCACTGTCACCTCCCCATGTGCAATGCCTTGCCCTGGGAACCGTGCGAGGACTTCCATGGTGATGGAACAAACACCTTTCACAACCCAATGTATCTTTTTTCCACTTGAGATGCTATAAACAGATTACCTTCTGAGGGCAAACTGTCTGCTTTTAATGATGCCAAAAGATGAGAGTATCTTGTTTGACTGCAAAGTTTCATAAAAAATGTGTTATACTTAAAAAGACATTTTCATTTCCATTGGCATGGGGGGGGAGGGGGGCAAAAAACAGGGCAGCTGGCCAGAAAAGCAGAATCAGAAGGACCAAGGTGGAATTGCTAATACACACCTTGATTTTTATTTTACAAAAAACATGAAAAGAGAATATTTTGTATGAATCTCACATTGGAGGACTATGAACGTATTCACGTTATTCTGGGAATTGAGAAGCAGAAAGTGAAACCAACTGAAATAAAAGAAAACCAGTGAGACTAGTTTTACCTTCCAGACAAGGGGCTAGATCCAACTCTCACAGAAGTCAGTGGAACAATTCCCACTGGCTTAGGCGGGATTTGGATTCAGCAAAGCGAGATGCAGAAAAAATAACCAGGAAGCATTAATGAGAGGTTCTCAAACACTGGTCTACAGAGCACTTTCCTCAGTCCATAGAGACCTGTCTTTCCTCTCCATTACTCATTTACTTCCAGCTGCTTTTATGGGTTTCTGCCTTTTGGAGCCTAGAAGAACCGAGAGGCGTTGGTAACAGGGAATGAGAATGGCCAGCCAGCCAGCCTGCTCCCAACACTGTTTTGCAAATGGAAGGGGAAAGAATTCAATTGCTGAGCAAATAGAGAAAAAATAAAGAAGGGACTATCTGAAGGAGTAGAAGGCCATTAAGCTGAGAGGATTAGGTGGCCTTCAGCAAGGATTAGGTGCTTTACTGCCTAATGCAACTGTCTAGCCAGGCACCCGAGCTCCTAGCACAAAGCAAAAGAAAAGCTGAGCTCCACACAGACATCTGCACTGAGCTAAAAGCAAATAGGAAATGCCAAGGGCAGAAGCGTTCCACAAACATTCCCCTTCTCGTCTCCGCCAGGTTGAGATTTGTGGAAACTACCATGCACGCCCATCCCTGGGCTGAAAGCAGACAAGCCCGTCTCTGACGGTCCACACTGCAGTACTGACACCGTATCCTCCAGGCCCACATCCACGCTGTCATTCCAGATGTGACACACATTCCTACCACCACGTCTAGCTGAAGCCCTTCCTCTGTGGAGCAGTCAGAACATCTGGACCAGGCTCTGGATCAGCTGATGGTCGATGTTTGGGACGACATTCCCATTAACGCTTTCAGGCTCTTCCTCAACATGAAGGGCTGTTGTCATCTGAGCACAAAGCTAACACACGCATGCATGACAGCCTGGATGGACCTAGCTGGCACCCAGTTCTTAAATGCAGGGCACTCCTTTCTTCCACATGTACATGTGGGTCAAACTACCTTAAGTCCAACAGTGGCCAGTAGTAAGTGCTTACTGAAAGAGTGTAGGAAACATGAAAACAACTGAGTCGGCCTTCCTCTGGTGTATCTTAGGAGCTCCTGGGGTCGATAGTTTAGCACCTTTCTGAATGAGAAGTTGGAATCAGACCATCATATTCAGTGGCCACAGGCAGACTTCTCCATTAATTCCTGTATTCCCTTTTTTGAACCCATTTACAGATTGCAATTCTATAATGTCCTTTTGCCCACCAGTGAGTCTCTCCTGGAGTTAGACTACCTAAGTCAGCCTTTCCTCACAAGAAAGAGGAGATACAGGAGACTTTATGGACATTTTTTCTAAGATTTATTGGTGAGAAAACATTCTAGGAAAGAAAGAATATGTCAACAGCTTGCAGAACAATAAGGTACAGAGATCCGTATACTGGCTCTGCTTGAAATAGCTTTGGATCTGGAAGCAGTAGAAGTAATACTAACCTCATGCTGGGCTGGGGATCTGCAGCACAGAGATGCATTGTGCCACACTGGCACATCCCAAGAGGCACGCTCCCAAAGTTTTGCAATGCCTGAGGACACAGACTCACCTCCCCCATGGACCATCTAACCTGGAAGCTGCACGGCAGTGACTTTTCAGCTCTTCTGAGTTTGCAATATCCTGTTTATTACCCAGAGCAGGTGCGGATTCCCAGGGAGAGACTCAATCCTCCTCCCATACAGGCGGTGCATGAAATCCCACAGATCTGCAGACCACATGCCTCATACCATTGCTACAGGGCCTCCTGGGACAGGAGCTGCACCCATCCATTACTGAGATTCTTCCTCATCGCATGCAATATTTATTGACCAGCACAGACAATGATGGAATGATACTCTGTAGGATTATTGAAGCACATCTGATCCAGAACCAGACCAGAAATAAAATTTGCCCTGTAGCATGCCCTGATTGCTCTCATGCCCCATGTCCAAGCTGAGTCACATCCTGCATCCATCAGAAAGCCCCATACTTCACATCGTGCTCTTAGGAAGGAGCTGAAGCACAGCCCCTGAGGCAGGGTGAATTGCTTGGTGTGCCCAACAGCCCACTGCTGTCACACACTGCTTCCCACTGATAGGACTTGGGTAAAGTTCTCCAGCAGACCTTGGACTGCTGACCAAGGCTCGTCCAGACTAAATGAGTAACCCTGGTCTAGTGAGCAGCACACTGACCAGGGAGAGGGGAGACCTAGGTCCCAGCTCACAGCCCCAACCAACAGCCAACAGTCATGCTGAGTGGCTTTTTCTCTCTTACCCAAGGAATTTTGAGCCCTGGAGAAGAGAGCTATTAGCAACTCATTCCCTTTTACTCATGTAAGGCATAAGTCATGTCAGTAAGGGTTGGAATTTTTGTTTTTTAAATCTAGTAAGTGAAGTTCATGTAGATTGCATCTCTTTTCTAATAATCTGTATATTTTGGTAGCTTTACTTTCATAAATATGGCATTGAACAGGGTCAGAAAGAACACACTGGAATCAGCAGAGGCCTTTCAAAACGTGCCAGCAACAATACTGCTTATGGCTTTGTAACTGTTCATAGAAAGCAAGAGTCAGCATTGCAGTCCATTTCATAACTAACCCATACACTCCATAAGTAGTTTAAAGCATCAGAAAAGGCAGCGACAAAATCCATTCTTCACTGAGAGGTGACTCTTGTTATGCTCCCTCACCATTTCAGAGATTTACAGTTCAGCTGTCTCTAGGGTTTGCTTCCTGCAGTCCTACTTTCTGAGTATTATCACTGAACCCTGTCAAAATTGTCCTTTTGTTTTGCACTGCCTTCTCCAGTTCTCTTCTAAAAATGATTATGCTTCTGCTTTTCCAGGCGCACAGGAGTCAAAAAGCTGTATCAAACCCAGCATGTTTATCTCAGTATGACATCCCGTGTATAAAATGCATGCCTATTCTGGATGTCAATCTTCATTATTTTATTTACTTCAGTCAGACCTAGGAAAACAATCACAAAACATGCAGGGGAATTTTTTTCTTCCTCAGTACTATTTCAGAGTACTGTATGCATCCATAGGATGATGGCATTCCTCTGACTGCTAAGTAAGCATATTCCCTGACTGCACAGTCTCCATAGGCAGCGAGTAGCTGAGCTCCCATGCTGCACAGTTTGTGCGACGGACTGCATTTGCACAGTGAGATTCAATTCTATCTTCTTGTAGGGACTGTAGCTTGCTTTTTCTTTTTAAAACTCAGGAGCAAAGTTTTACATTATCAAAGGTTTGGTGTTTTGTGTTTTTTCCCCCAATTACTATAACATAAGCTGCATGTAGCCAGAATCTGTAGTGACTATAAATTCCAGCTGCTCCCCTAGTAGACCACGTAGTGGTAGGACGCTACTGATATAGTTAAACATGAAAAAAATGAAAGCTTTCAGAACCCCCATTTTCCTGTTGTACCTAGACCCAGCCTTGCCACTTTCTCATACTCCAGTTCAGTTTTGTATCACCGCCTCCACTGCTGACAATACTTTTTTCAATGGGAATATCACAGCCGTAGCCACTGCCAGAATCTCTTGGCAAATGAGCTGCTCTCTGAGTCAGAGCCTAATGCCATTACAAGGTCTGCAACAGCTGCAGCAGTCATACATCTGCAAGTCATTTGAACGTTTTATGATGAATAAAAACTATCCATTACATAGACCTATACATTATATATTAACCCTAATACTTATTCAGTTACACTAACAATAACCTTTTCCCTCCGCATGCTGTAAACTTCTTTGGCTACAGCATGTGTTAACAGAGATACTTAGAGCTCCGGTCCATGGTGGAGCAGTCCCTGTGTACATATTACCTAACTTATTCTACCTATTTAAACACAAAATGGGATGGTGGAAAGAAAGAAAGAAAGTGAATGTAAAGCTATAAAAATTCACACCATGCATAAGGAAACCATTTTTATATAATTGCATGAGATTGTGTACACTCATACAAATAGAGAGGACACAAAACAATGAGAAATGCAGAGGAAGAATGAAAACATGGACTCAAAATATATAGTTGAGAGATTTGATTATGATATGCACAGATCTCAAACCCATCCAGATGTCCCCAGCCGGCAACCTGATCCTCAATACCATAGCCAAGATCTGAAATCTAAAAAGTCAGAGTACTGAAGATGGGGTAGCAGGGCTTATGGAAAAACAGGAGTTGTGAGTAGTCAAAAACCTTTAAAATAATAACGATAATAAAGAAACATAAATGTGGTTTCATGAAGGAAATATATACACAGCCGCAAATTATGAAGTCAGCCCTTCAGGATATTACATTCCTCATGCAAGTTGCTGAGCCCGCTCAACATAAATAGGTGTAAAATACACTCACCGGCTTAGTGACTTCAAGGATAGAGTCCCATATGTGATTCCCTACCAGTGAGTCTTCTACATATGTATACTTTTACAACAGTAAATGTGAACTGGGCAAGACATACCTCCCTATGAGTTTCACCATAAGAGTTTTAAAGAGACAAGGCGAAAGTCTGGCATGACAGAAATCTATCATAATTTTTCCATGAGATGCTTCCAGACCCAGAATTTTACTAGCAACCCATATGCATGTAAATACTATTTCATGTTCCTTCTTTATCTGTCATTTGCAAACTCTTTTTGGATTCTCAGAAATACATCTCTATTGCTTCCCATTCACTTTTACTCTGTATTTCATGTATCGGTTTAGTGCCCTTCATAATATCAGTATCGCTTTGGAAGCAGAATGTCAATTAACTTGCACTTCCACACTAAGTTAAATGTGTGGATTAGTAAGCTATGAAATAGTGTAGGTTTTAAATAAGAAGCAGCTATTAGAATAGTCTTACAGTTAGAGAAGTGACTTTTAGGAAATATTTTCTTGACTTGATCTGCTTCCTCTGTGCAGTCAGAGGCCAAAGTGTTTATTTTACTGGCAATCCATCTTTATTGCTTGTGCTGGCTTTAATATTTCCATTCAAACAATCCACATATTAAAAATGAAAAAGAAAATCCTAATAAGGTTACAAACAGTTCATTTAAAGGGGATTCGAAAGGCGTCCAGCAGAGATCTTTTTTTTTAAGGGTCAGAAAAGCATTACATTTCAGGGCTGAAAAACCACCTTGCCACTGATGAGTGGGATGCTTTACTCGACGCGGCCAAATCCCCGTGGTCAGTTTGTGGAGCGCCTACCTCCCGCTTAAGAAAAAAGGGAAAATCCTGGCCCTTCTGATTGCAAAGATAACTTACCAAGCGTGACGTGACGCAATGATGTCTTTCTAAGTCAGCAGCCAGCCAGCTGTCTCTTTGCTGCTGCTCCTACTTTTCCCATGCTCCGGCAGAGCGGAGCTGAGCAGCCAGGCCAGTTGCACAGCCGCTATCGAGTCAAAGGGCAAGAGCGAAGCTTAGAATAAACACGTTGTTTTCACTCGCTTGCTTGAAGTGCTGCCAAATCTCTTAACATTAGCACACATAAATCGGTGAGTATCATGAAGCCCGAGGCCTGAGCAGCTGGAATCTTGTAGTTGTTACCTGAAATCTTAACGTCCAAAAAAATAGCTCCCCCATTCCTTGAGGCTATGTGGAAAATCTCAAAAAACACAATCATAAAAGTATGACTAACATCAAGGAAAAGAACTCCCAATTATTTCTTTCTTTAGTTCTTTTTTTTTTATAGTAATCTCAAATTTGCAGGAGTGGAGGGGGGGAATGGGGTGTCTTTCCCTCAAGATTTTCAAACATGCTGGTTTCCCAAGACCACACGGAAGAAAGCACTCATTGATTCTAGAGGTAAATCCTAAAGTTATTCAAAGGGGAGGAAGACTGTGAAGATAAGCAGCTCAGGGCCCAGCAGTAAACAACGGTATAGCAGGAGCTAAGCAGCTGGAGGAAGGGTAGACTGGTCGATTTTCCTCTGCCCAACGGCGACCTTCAGGAGGCAGGAGTGGGGTAGAGTAGTGATGTTCCTCCTCTGGACAACAGCTTTGAAATGGTTCTTCAGCAAGGACTTGAGAGAAAAAGCTCCTTCTCCATATCCAGCCGCCAAGAGAAAAGGAGTTGAAAAACACCGAATCCTTACGGCTAATGGGAGGGTGATATAAAAGATGGAGTCCATTGACTGGTGTCCAGAGACAACAACCTGGTATGAATTCCAGCACCATTCCACTTCCCAGCAGCTGGATTTCTCACCAGGGTGGATTGCTGGTTTTGGACACCTCCCCATTTTTTCCCGTCTGTTAACAGTCTTCCACTAGTAAGTATTTGGAACAGTTGTAAAGCTTTTTTTGTATCTAAACGGCCTTGCCATTGCATAAATGCAACTTCAAAATTGCTGGCATTTCTGCGCAGACTATCTGAAGTGTATTTTTGTCATGCTGTTAATAAGCGTTGCATCTCCTGGGAGAACCTCAGCTAGCTCAGAGTTTCTAAACGATGTGCACGCTCAACGCAGATGTAAGGAAAAAATCTTTCCCATTTTTTACTGTTTTTTATTCTGAGTTGCTCGCTAAATAGATGTGATGAGAAAAAGAGAAAGTTGGGACCACTAACTCATCTATAAAGTGAGGATGAGAACCCAAGAAATGATGCGACTTGCCAAGTTATGCAGGCAGCCAGGGGTCTCACAAATGATCCAGAGCCAGTCCAATACCTGAGTCACGAGGACTATCCTTGCTCTCAGTTCCTACATTATCCTTCTGTTTTCTATATTCTGAATTTCTTTCCAGCTCCCCTCACGTTTCTCCCAGTCCTCAAACAACAGAACATAGCTCACTTTTAGGGATGCCTCAGGAGAGCTTGGGAAACATCAATAGAGTTTAGAATGGCCTAGTCTGGCATGATTCTAACCCAAAATCTAAACTAAATAGGAGATGCTTTTTGGTAAAGGACTGCATGAAAATAAGAAATGAAAGCATGAAGGGGTGGTTCTTTCAAGTCCCTTTCCAAGCCTTCAGGGAAAAATAACTATTGCCCCCTTCTTTGATAAAAGATATTAGCATTTGCCTAGTACAAGGTGTGTTGTGGCTTGCATGTTCCCTCTCCAGTGGTAGACAGATGCTGTCAGATTTCAGAAACCAAGTATATCTCCACTGTGCAAACAGCCAAACGGAATACCAAGAGCACGTCATAACCAGGGAGAGAGGTAAGACAGGAACAGAAAACAAATTAAAAACTCAGCCAACAAAAAAAAGCATAAATAATCTTAATTAGCTCATTTTTTACATTACTGGATATTAACTGCTTTAGGAACTACCTATCCAGACCTGATAAAACACTCAGATTTGGAAAGGGGTACTGCAATTTGAACCACATGTCAGACTGGAGAAACAAAGACGACTACTGCTAAGAATTTTAGGCATTAATTTTAACTAAGACTCACAGCATGGGTTCTGTGAGTATTAGAAGTTAACATGCATATAGGCTGTACTCTGTGATACTACAGATTTACAGAACCATGTTCCTGTTAATCGATTTTGCAGTTAAATGTTTGTTGAGAGTGCAGGGGAAACCAAAATAAATTCTGAGAGCTTATCCACTGACTCCATGCACTGACCCAAAGTTTGTGGGATACTTTATTATCATAAACACACATGCTTAAACTTATGTCCCTAACTATGCATTAACACAGTCTTTTTTATCCCAAACCTGCCACATATCCTAAGACTTTCAGAGGTGGTTATGAATTTCCAAATGTAACTGAATGTGTGTAGGCAAACAAAAAAAGGGGAGCTCAAAAATATGTGCATTGGGAGTGGCACCATCCTGAGATGAACACTAAGGATAGTATGTAAGTGCCAAAACCACAGAGTCATAGAAAAGATAAATAAGTATAATTCCGTGTAATAGAAGCACATGAAAGGAGAAGGACGATCTGGAAACTTGATGGGATATTTTGTTTAGAGTTTAATTAAAATTATCCAGAGTTTAGAGGAGTTTCTCTCAAAGGATAAAATTAAAACAAATAAAGAAACAAAGCCACAATACAAGAACACCATGGTTGTAAAGTCAATCACTCAAACGTTCAAAGGACCTGTACTGAAGTGCCTATATTACCCTTATTGTGTTAGTTCCTTTTGTCTAACTCTGTATGCAAACAACAGCATACAATACAGAACAGCATGGAAGGGCTGTAAATCACAGGCAGATAGCAAATACTTGGGCCAAGAACGATTCCAAGATTTTTTTATTTGTTTTTACAGCAGGACAGTGGGGACCTGAACCTCCCCTGCACTACTGTCGCTGAGTAGCAGCCTGAAGAACAGGAGTCTCCCAGGTCCCTTCTCATTCACTACCGAAGATTCCACACTAAAAAATTGGGAAAATTAACACAAGCCCCCTTCTAGCACATTATACCTTGAAGCATAAGCTACGGGGAGGAAGACAGTCAGAGACCACTCAGGCAACCTCTATCGCTACAGAACAGAGTAGGATGCGCCGAGGGTGCGCTGTGACCACGCGAAGACGCAAATGGGCCTGGAGTATGTCGCACAAGGTGAGCCTGAAGGAACGGAGGTTATCTGTCTGAAGAAGAGAATAAGGGGGATGTTATTACTACCTTCAACTACCTCGTTGGAGGGTATAGAAAGACAAAGCCAGGCCTGTCAGAGGCATGTAATAAGGATTAGTGTCAGAAAACAAAAAATTCCAATTAGATAACAGGTAAAGGCTTTGCTTGCTGGGTTTTTTGTTTGTTTTTTTAAATCACGAGGGTGTTCAAATGCTGGAGAAGGTGACCAGAGAGATTGTAGGATCTCCATCCTTGAAGATATTCAACACTCAGCCAGACAAGGTCCAGGACAACCTGATCTAATTACACCTGCTACAGAGCAGAGGACTGATCCTCTCAAGGCTTTCCTTCCAACCTCAATTTGCATGATTCTGATGTTATGATGCTACAGGATATCGTGAGCATGCTTTCTACTTGCTCACTCACTGCACAATAGTCATTGACTGGACCCACCAGGAATTAAGACTGTTCGGAACAGACAAGCAGCTGCTCTCACCAGCTTCTCCTACTCTTCCTCCCAAATGCCACAAGATCACAAAATCTCGCCAAAGCACTTTATGAGCGGTGGAATTCTCATCAGCATAAAGCTGAGAAGTCCTGCTCTTCTATGGACCTTCAGCAGACTTGGACAGTCTGGTGACTGTTCTCAGCTCACATTCTCATTACCCTGAGTAGCTAAAGGAAGAACTGCACATCATCCCAAGACAGCCTTAAAACTTCTCACTATGTTTCCATCACATGTTAAGAGCTGACTCAACATAATACACAAGTAGCTTAGACAATGGCATCTCCTGTGGTGAGAGAAAAGACTAAGGGCAGGTTTTTATGGCTTATGAGTTTACAAGAAACCAGAGTGAGATCCACTGAATGTGTTTTGATTGTTGAAAGTTGGGGACATACTGTGGAAGATCTGTAAGTGCAAACACTTAAAAGTTAACTCTCATTTCCCAAATTTAAAATAAATCTTGAAGATAGCCTTATAGATTGCAGTGCTTATCATGACCGGATGCCAAAGAAAGCACCAGGAAGGCCAAAAAAATCTTGACCTTGTAATTACTAAAGTGATCACCACAAACTCTGCTTGCATTACTACTTCAGGACCTTGGATTAGTGGGTTTTCAACTGCTGTACAGAACCTTCTGGGCTCATAAGTTACTTCTGAAGGTGTAAGAAGTTCTTTACTGAGGGTGGTGAGACACTGGAATAGGTTGCCCAGGGAGGTGGATGCCCCATCCCTGGCAGTGTTCAAGGCCAGGCTGGATGGGGCTTTGAGCAACCTGGTCTAGTGGAAGGTGTCCCTGCCCATGGCAGGGGGGTTGGAACTAGATGATCTTTAAGGTCCCTTCCAACCCAAACCATTCTCTGATTCTATGATGAAATTATAAAAAGCAGTTTTATTAGCAGTTTGCCACACTAAAAAAATAATTCAAAGGACCTAAAGTTTGAAAAACACTCCCTTTGACAAGGAAAGTAGTTGCTTCATTTTTTTAATGAGAAGTTAGTGAATTCCACTTTCCAGATTTCCATGTACTCCCCCCCCCCAATAACATTGAAAACCCCACTTCTGAAGTTTATGCTGGTTCTGAAGAGCTGGTTTTCACAAACACTAAGATGAGATTTCATTTCTTTCACATTTGAGGTTTTCCAGGAATTATGTTAATATCCTGGATTATACGTTCTTTAAAACAAGGTCCATGACTGTATCTGACAAGTGCCTAGCATAGCAAGACAAAGTTACTAATGTTACAGAATTTCAGCATATTGTATCACATCCTGCTTGAAATTTAAATGCTAGCATATGACTCAAACACAATAACATCTGATAAAAGCCAAGTACAAAAAAAAATGAAGCCTTTTTCATTGAAGTCCAGGAAAACACAACAGTGGGAAAAAGTCTCGGTGCCCTTCCTCACATTATCTGCCCTTCCCGGAGCAGACTGGTTCACTGAACAGAACAAACATTAAAACATGCACTGTAGGTACCAGAAGGGTTATGAAGTTATTTGACTTCCAGCTTGATTCTACAGGCGCAGAAAAGATCACCGGAAGACACCGAGACAGGATTAGGAAGGGCATTCACCATTACTTTTTGCTGTAATTGCGAAACAAGGGTAGCAAAATGCCTGGCCCAAACACAGATTAGAATCTCCTCAGCTAGAAATGCAGTTAAGGAGAGCGTAGGAGTTGACTAAAAGCAAGACACACTTCTGTTTCAACCCACTCCTCCTCAGCTTATTAAGTCAGTGTTTATAACACCAACCCTCCTTAGAAATAAAAAGGGCACTAGGTGAACAAATCTGACTCCAAACAGCTAACAGTCACAGCTACTGTGGGTAGATTTAGTAAATACATAAGCATATTAATGGACTACATTTAACTTTCACCGTTTAGATTCTGACAATTTGCAGCCTCCTTCCGTAATCACAAAACAGTTAGGAACACAGTTCAGCACCAATGCAGATCTAAGCTACAAGGTTCAGGTTATTACAGAGAGTCTCAGTTAATAACAAAACACAGATTTACTGGGGCCCTCCAGTGGGCCCTTAATAAAGGAAGACCCTTTTCCTTATTCTTTCATGTTTTTAATGTTAACAGCAAATTTCTTTCCATTTTATAAGTACAGTGTGCATGGTACCACTGTTGTCTCAAAGTGACTTTCTGCTCTTTATACCTAAGCACATGGATTTATACATTTGCTCATTTTTAAATTTCATAGTTAGAGTCAGTAATATGCTTTTTAGTTTTTACAGGACAATAAAATTGCTTGCCAGAGGTTTTTGACTTAAAATTCTACACAGCAGATTGATGTAGGCCTCTTGATCATTCTTACCACATTTTTGCCAAGTTAGAATATAAAATATCTGTTCTACTAATTGCACCCAGGGATTTGCGTCCAATATCCAGATAGACTCCTAAAGCTGACTCTGTTTTCCCTTTGATCTTGCATATTCTGTTGCTTGAAAGAATACAGACAGGTGATGGAAAATGCTGGAGCTATTGAAACTACAACTGCTCAAAGACCAATTAACTCCAAAAAACCCCAAATGAACAAGAAGCCAAAATGGAACTAAACCCGCAACAGCTGGTGGTCATCAAGGCAGTTTTCCCAGAGGGCAGAAGACTGTTACTAATAGGATGGAAATACAAAATTTACTGAGACCAACTGTAACTGCTGATAACATATATTGAGGAATGCCTCATTTCTCACATTTTCTGTAGAGCAAGAGTGAAGCAGGACAGCAATCTTACCTTTTATTGGGGGGGGGTGGGGGGGGAGAGGGAACTGAAGCATAGTCCCACTGAACAATTAGTACCAGGAGCTGATTTTACACCACAATGCTATTTTCATCACATTTAAAAATAACATTCAGGTCATTCTACTCATAGAACTATGTTATTCCTCAGAATTTAATCAATGTAATACAGTTCATTAGGAACTGCCCACTGAGGTTCTCTTACATTTTACATTATTTCAGTCACTGCAGAACCTGGATGCTAGAACCCCCAACAGAAGATTAAATAAAGTTGGACGTTCTCCCTTTACAACCGCAGAGGTTTTGAGATGTTTCAATCACATTACATAAACTTACATTCCTCTACTAACACAAAACATACACTACTTGCCACAGGAGACAAATACTTCTTATGCTGTTTCCAGCCAATGATTTTAACTTCAAATCCAGAGTAAACATAGCCTCTTCAGAGCTGGGAACATGTTTGTGTGCAAGAACAGCCTGCTGCGGTACAGTGATAACAATACCTATTAAAATCCACGGCACATACCGAAGAGGCACATATGCAATGGCCATTACATTCTTTGACATGGTACTGAAAGAATGGTCAGTTTCAAAAGTTTGGAGAAGCTGAAAAGTCAGGACTTGTTTACACTATCACCAAATAATACATACTGAGAGGCAGAAAAGCTATTTTCATTCAGTGATGATTCATTTGCAGCTCATTCATAAAAGTGAGGGACTCCCAAGAACCAAGAACAACTGTTCAAAAGCACAAGCATAAATTATCATGCATCTATTTATTATTTATGATCTGATTTATAATACAGATGAAGCAACAGTGCTAAATAGAACAATTTATCATTCTGCCTGGGCATTTGTTTTGAATGTGGTTCTTTCAGTGCCTTGGTGATGGTCTTCCAGAAGATGGCTGAGGCTGCCTGAATTTTGAGAGAACCACAACAGAATCAACAAAGGTATAAATGTTATATTCATGATGCTGAAGGTTCTTGTAGGTAGAATTATCGAATTCTTCTGGAGCAGGCTCAGCAGCTGCTGTGGTCTCTGTGAAAACAAACAGTAACCAGTGACTATAAGGATGCCACACCAGAGGGCAATATTCTTAATTACTGAGCGAGCCTTCATATACTGGCAGATCCCTCATCCAGTCAACATTAATTAAAAAAAAAAAAAAAAGAGAAAAAAAAGTCAGCAACTATAACAGAAGGATAAGTTTACTAAGTTCTGCTGTACCTTGTCTGGTCCTAAAGCAGCATATTAGTATGCAGTAGGGGAATGGGAATCAGTACAAGTCATCTAATACAGCATGGGTTTTAAAATCCAAACTACCACCTAATGCTGGGGGTGGATAGGGCAGAACATTTCATTTAAATTTTGAAGACATATGTCTGCATTTCCCAGCTTTTTCATAGTTGCCTTGGTTTTCATTCCAGCCAGAACAGTAGGTGACATTCTTAGTAAGCCAGGAGAGGCAAAGCAGCAGTACAAATGATATATCTTCATGTCAGACCATGAGATACAGCTATTAGAACTACTCTACAGATTGAATTTTTTCCATGGGGAGAAGTGATGGAATTATTGAGGTCTCCACAGTTCAATTTCAAATGTGGTTATACTGAACAGTAATATATCAAGAGCCTTTGATGTAAATTTCCTTTCTTCTAAATGTAATCTTCTAAACTTTGTATCAGCTCTTCTTCCTAAAAGAATAACTTAATGAAGTTATTCAGAACTCCTTACTTCACATTAAATCCAACATTAAATCTTACACTTTTAGAATATTATGCAAATTTAGGCAGTACCATTTACATAAAAGGTTCCTGTTACAGACTGATTTTACAATCAAGGAAATTGCAAGAAATAAAACTTTACTCCCAATATTAATTTATTTTCATATACCCAGAATTTTAACAACAGGAAAGACATAAGCATAATCTAGTTAAAAGCTTCATCATATAAATCTGTATGTAGTGGTTTAGGTTAGACTGTATATTAAGCTTCTTTTTGTAATACAACCATCTACAATAAAAATACAAGAACTCAAGCAACTGAACACCAGAATTTCCCTTTAATTGTGACATAATTATTGCAGTGTAGCAGTACCAGTTTAAGAACATGTATCCGTAACATTTAGCAAGACTTGCTTATAAAATGCAATGTATTAAGCCATGGTTTCAGCAAAAGAACACACACAACCTATGAAAGGAAATATCCCTGTGCCTACTGCTTACTTCCTACTGAGACAGCTCATAGGAGACAACACTACAGATATAAAAGCCAGATGATGTGGTCTTTGCTGCAAATAGCCCCAAGAACAGGCAAGCGTAGGCAAGTGTACATTCAACCTGCAAGAGACAGTTGTTCCAAATTAAGAGACAGATGCTCAGGAAGAAAAGCAGATGGAGTCTCATTTTTCCTGCCCAAATACACTGTACTTGGCTTCTCGAAGGAAAAAATTTTCCCTGAGTTCATCCTCCCCATACTTCAGACTTCATCTATGCTTTCTGTCTTAAAGAGCAAGCATTTCACAGGATGTTCTCCCAAAATGAATCAGAGGTATATTTCTGAGTTACCATGCTACTATTTTGCTACTTACTTAGCAGTTAAAGTCAGTTTTTGCTGACTGGTTAGCATGCCTGCTCTACAAAGTGGATGACATCACCTTAACATCCAGGTTTGTAATGAGAAAAATTGCTTTTACATCTTCAGTGTGCCTGCTGCAGAGTTTGCAGATGAACAAAAGAACACAGGAACAGGACAGAAGCAGAATACAGAAGGTATCATTATCTGTGAACATTAAATATGGAAAAGCAGTAGCTGTTCTCAAAGGTGGCCTCAAAACGAAGAGAGAACAAGATAGTCCTGGAGATACCAGTGACACTGTTGAACATGGTGTAGCTAGGTTTGACTTTTTGCCACCCTCTGGCACCCAAAGACATTACACCAGCAGTAAAGGGGTGTGAACTTGCCTGTACTAACCCCCACCTCTCCTACAGCCACTGCAACATGGTTCTCTAGCACGTACCAAACAGAAACTTTCCTGCTGTCACAGTCTTACCTACCTCCACAGAGCAAGAGGAGCTCAACAGCAAGGGCTGCTTTCAGCAAAGCCAGGTCCTTCCTACCCGAAAGGGTTTTGCTGGTGTGGTTATGATGACAATGGGTCTGAGGCACAGTGGTACTACTGCCCCATCACTACAGATCTACAGGAAAAGTTTGTCACCCGGGCTTAACCTTATTCTGGATTTACAGCATCAGAGTAGAGGAGGCCATTTCATAGATTTTCAATGTATCATAATCTTCACCTTGAATCATTAGCACATATTAAGACCAAGTCCTCCATATCATACTTGAAATTAACTGAACTCATTTTTTGGGTCTTCATATCAGCTTCAATGTGGGGGAAAAAAAAAAAAATGCTTGAGCATCTAGAACTCCACTGTGGATGAATGGGGAGAAAAGCATCATCTGTAGATAAATACTAATGTGTTTCGCCCCCTCCTTTTCTTTTTTTTTAAAGAAAGCTTCTGCTGCTGACTGCGACGAGGAACAAGTAAGTGAAAATGTCACTTGCAAACACTGCTGTATTTTACCATTTGAGTTGCAGTCAGGGAAGAAGGCAAGCTTAGCTTCCAACTCTTAAAACAGATCAAATTATGAGCCAACTAACCCCTTAAAACAGAAGGCAGGTCTTTTACTCAATACTGTATCCTGAAAACCGATGTACAAAAGCAATTAGTTGTCACTTAACCTGGTTAGACTTGTCACAGAATGGTTGAGGTTGGAAGACACTTCTGGAGGTCATCTGGTCCAACCCCAAATGCTCAAGCCAGGTCAGCTAAAGCAGGCTGCCCAGGACCATGTCCAGACAGCTTCTGAATGTCTGCAAGGATGGAGACTCCACCACCTCTCTGTACAACCTGCGCCAGTGCTCCATCACTCTCACAGTAAAAAAAAGTGTTTCTTGATGTTCAGGCAAAACCCTGTGTTTCAGGTTGTACCCACTGCCTCTTGTCCCACCAGTGGGTACCACTGAAAAGAGTCTCACCTCTGTCTTCTTTGCACCCTCCCTTCAGGTATTTAACATACATTGATGATGTCCCCCCCCGAGTCTTCAATACAGCACTCCAGGTGCATCTCACCAGGGAACGATCCCCTCCCTCGGCCTGCTTGCAACACTCTTCCTAATGCAGCCCAGGTTACCATTGGTGGTCTTTCCTGCAAGGGCACATTGCTGGCTCACGTTCAACTTGCTGTCCATCTGGACATCCCAGGCCTTTTCTGCAAGGATATCATTTGAAGGATGATATCCAAGCAGTTTTACAATTATGCTGCTTTTACTTCCAAGTAGGCAAATTCTTTAATTCAAAACAGCAACCAGGAAGGGGATCTTAAAATGGTATGCTGCCTAAGTTGAAAGGCAACAATGGTAAGCCACCGCAGTTCAGGACAGAGGGGCATTTGCTACTGAAACACATAGAATGAGATCAGTAGGTAAGTTAACAGGACTGGTAGTCAATAAGGCTAAGTTAGACAGGGAAGTATAGCTAGGGAAATGATTATATGATGCATGATGCTCATTCCTAAAACATATCACTGTCTCCTCCCCAACTCACTAAAAAAACTGGGTTATAAGGTCAACTCTGTGCTACTTCAACATGACTCGCTTACAACCTACCAATCTCAGAATCAATACCTGTTACTGGCATTACACTATGATTTCTTGAAGTCTACTGAAATCTGAAACACTGCAAGATATATATATTAAAAAAAAAGGT
The DNA here is from genome assembly GCF_000737465.1 of Haliaeetus leucocephalus. Lineage (NCBI taxonomy): Eukaryota > Metazoa > Chordata > Aves > Accipitriformes > Accipitridae > Haliaeetus > Haliaeetus leucocephalus. Next base: position 1,515,949 of record NW_010973138.1, read on the forward strand.
AAGAGAAAGACAGCAGGATTTAAGCAAAAATCAAATGGCATCAAATTTGGCTCAGGAGAAAGGCAGCTACCAAATCCTCCCAAGAAAAGAGGGAAAACAAGTTTTGTCATACAAACCCCATCATTTTGCTCACAGTGGAAACAATCTTGGCTTCATTTTATAAGTAACTGGTTTATGAAACTAAACACAGTGAAATGAAGACCGCTTCCTTTCTCAGCATAACTGGAAACTGAGTATTACTGAGCGCTTATAACAATTAGCAATGAACAAGAATTTATCTTCCAGAAAGTCACTGCTACATAGTTAGCTTCAGTATAAAGATCAGAGAATCATGAACAGAGAAGACTTAGAAACCCTTTAAAAAAAGTTAAACCCTAGCCCAGATGAATCAATACATTTCAAACAATTTAAAGTTGTACCCTCAATTGTGCTTCTTTCTCCATCCTGGACTCCTGTGTCCTGAATGGTCTCCTCCTTTGCTGTAGTGCCCATCGCTGACACTGTGCTTTCAGAAGTCTCCTCTTCTAGTTTAGGAGCAGCTACTACTTCTGCTTCTGACTCCTGTGCCTCCTTCACCTTTTTTTGTTCTCCTCTGGATACCAGTTTTTGCTTTTTGTCTTCCTGAGTCACTGACGAAGCTTTCAGCTGAATAGCTGCTACTTGTGTTCCAATGGACTTTTCCTCCAAATAATCAGATTTATGAGTCACATCGGTCAGGTCTTGGCTGTCAACCATGTGTGGGTCTAAGACCAGCTTCTGCCGATCTGCTTCTTTTGGAGTTGATTTTACTTTGGGGTCTCTTGCTTTGGATTTTGATGTTTCATGGCTAACTGATGTTTTAGAAAATGCGACCTGCTTGACAGGAGACATATCAGTTTCTGTTTTGCATGGCTTCTTCTTAGCTACATATTTTTTGTGGGATTTCTTGGACAAGTTCTCTTTTGCTAGCATTGATGCCTTTACTGCTATGTTCTCAGAAAACATGGAATCTCGTCTAGGAAACTCAACTTTGGTTTTAACAGCAACTTCTGAGTCATCATCATTTTCTTGCTCAGAATCTGAGCTAGAATCTGAATCTGAGCTGGATGAAGATGAAATTTCTTCCTCAACTAACTCTTTCCTCAAGACTCCTTCTGTTGCAGGTGTAGTGAGGTTTTCCTCCTCAAGGGAAGAAACAACTACTCGCTGAGGAAATGCAACCACAGTTTTTCTTGACATGAACATCCTCACATCTTCAGCAGAAGGTTTTGAAGCTTTCTCAAGGTTAGTACTAGATATGCTCTCACCTTTGTTTGCAGATACTAGGAGAGAGCTGGAAGACAACATTTTAGGAAATTCAACTGGTGCCTTGATGGCTAGCAGCTTGGTGCTTCCCTGTGGTGCCACTACATCTAGGAAACGGCATAAAGAGGATTATCATCATTATATCTGACACCACTGTTAATTAGTGATCTTAGTCATACAATTTTAACTTTCTGAGATAATCTAGTACAAAAAGCAAATTGAAAGAAGTCATTATACTAAATACAGGCATTATGAAGCAGAAAGTTTTAAGACATTTTAAGAAACTAGAGTTCTAGTTAGCACTTAACAGTTTTTGCTGCTGCGATGCTGAAACTCCCAGACTCTTTGCAAGAGCTGTTTTTCTCTGTGCTTCAATTCTGCATCACTGAAAATGGTTTACAGACACCTTCCTATCTCAGATGAACATTAAGATAGCTTGTTAACCGAGCTCTTCAAATATGCTGCTTCAGAGATAATATTTGTATATGAACAAGCCAGCGAAGCAGAAGACATAGTAAACAGTCATAGCAAAAGCCAGCCTCTTGCAGTAGTTATCTTTAAAGCAGTAGGAAGGGATGACTCCCAAGAGACAAAGTAGCGGAATAAGAGATACCTGAGGCCATACATGAAAGTATTACTTGTTCACGCATCCATGTGACCTACCAACTGAATTGTGTCTAACACAGTTTGACATTATTTCCCCAAGACCTTATCTCCTCCAGTCTTCACTGTCTCCACTTCCTATTTTTGGTTTGAGATTTCTATGTAAAAAAGGTCTCAGAAGATCTCCTAATGCTTCATGTTAGCCTGCCTTTATTTCTTCTCCCTCATGGATACTTTCATTAAGCTCAATTCTCCAGACAAGGAGCCAACAGCTGAAGAGAAAGTAGCAACTTTCAGGCCCCTTCAGAGTACCAAATACCCCTTGGATGCTTGTGCCAATGCTATCCTCAAGAGGCTGATCAACAGCAAATACTGTTGTGGCTACAGAAAACAGGAGGACTGGGAGCACATTAGGAAGACACACCACCACTGAAGTTTGCTATAGCAAAGCCAACTCCATTATGAGTTACACCACTTCCAACCAGCAGTGTAATTCAACAGATTTCCAGTCTATGGTGCAGATTTATCTGCACAGTTTGGAAACCCAAATCTACTTTACAAGACCATAAACTAGATGTAGTTTTCCCCCTTACTAGTATTTTACAGTAATACCTTGTATGATCCAAGGAGTTACTGTAATTAGTGCTGAATAGAAGCAAGTCTTTAGCAACATCCAAATGAAAATACAGAAGAGACACATGAAATTTAAAGTATTTAAGAAAGAAATACAGAGTTCTTAACATAGGTACAAGTGAAAAAAAAAATCAGTTTACTGTACAGGTAATACTTTGAATAATTTCAAACACATACTTCTCTCTGCCAGATGGAAGGTGCAGGGTGGGGAGGGAAGTAGGAGGATGGGCAGCCACCTTTGAAAGAAGCCTGACTCCCTCCACAGACTGACACAGCCAAACAGCAGCCCGTATAAACTAATACGTGAGGAAATATCACTCAGGATTGAAGAGTTCTTCAAAGAAGCATACAGGAAGGTCAAACTAACACAACAATGCCCAAAGGGATGACAGACAAGTGAAAGCTGAGCAAAAGCTGAAGAAGCATTGATGTTAAGATATCCTAAGAAACCAAGAAGGCAGGTAACATTCAACTTGACCATTAACAGTAGGTGTTACCAGAAAAATTCTTTAAACAGTAATATTTGGATATGTGAAAAAGATACATTTCAACTTTTAATCATAAAGTCTAATACAACTGGTACAGACACTTTAATTAGGGTACTTCAAACTCTGTACCACCTGATCTGTATTTGAATCGCTTTGCCAAAAGAACAACACATTCAAATCAGTAACAAGGATATTATTCCCAGATGCATTCTTACTGATGCTTGTAACATCAGTATCATTATCGGAATGTGTTTAAAACATGTTTGCACTCAGAAAGGTGGCATGCGGAAATTACAGCTCTATTCCCCATCATTGACTTCGTAAGTAAACACAACCATTTTATTAAAGCAAAGCAAATTTGCACACCCTGTTGCAGGCAGAATCTGAAAAAGACAGATGCATCCTATACACCTTAACTAACCTTAACCATTTGCAGGGGAAGCAGCTGGCTGAAAGAGGTGGCCTAAGAGGTCTCCTGACACCTTGTGCAATCAGAGCTGCAGGACAATGAATCTAGAAGCTGATGCTAAAGTACATCTCAAACACACTTAAAATAATGAAAAAAAAAATTATAAAAAGCAATTTGTTATTCAGTCAAGCTTATAGCAATCTATGCAGCAACGGCTTCCTTAATGGAACAACCAAGCTTTTATTTGCTTTGGAGTTTAAGAAGCTAACATTAGAAGCCAGAAGTCTGCATTCAACTACTATTTCAGTGGTCTTTTCAGCAGCTGTCAGCAAGTCTGATCACTCCTATGTATGGTTCCATGGAGCTTTGCTTTTTAAGCACCTGCATCTCTAATTTGGGATGGGAATCCTACTCACTGAATCAGTGAGCCTCTATTTACAAACAGCATTTTGCAGAAGATATCCCTCTTTGAAATTCGTATTAATGTTTTGACTTTAGTCAGGGACAGAAGGAGTTCAAATACTTCTGAATGTCAAATGCACTGCAGCATCCAAACCCAGGTCCATGTATTGACTTGCCTGCAAACCTATAGGGCAAGAAGCATTATAACTAAATTTAACAGAACAGGGCCATGGTAGTTTGCTGCAGCTTCTCAACACTGTTGCCTGGAGCAGATAGTCAGATCTTGCAAGTCTTTCTCTCTTTCTGTAAAATGGGACGCTTTTTGACCCTCATAATCCAAACATTTCAAAAGACAAGGGGGAGTATCTGAAGTTCAAAACCAGATTTTGCACCTCATTAAAAAAAGTAACTTGCTACACTCATTTCCACCAAATTTCAGGCAATTTGCAAAGCTTCTTTTTATTAAGACAAATGTAATGATAGCTCTCCTTAAGTCTGATCAAGCATCACAGCAGCTAGCATATTAAATTGAAGGTAAACAGGAAAGAAGTGTCAAACTCACAGTATGGCCTATGAATATAAATATATCCCAAGCAGACCCAGTCCTGCCAGACCTTTACTTTTAGTTTTCTTACTACGTAGTACATTTCAACAGAAATCCTTGTTTACATCGTGATGACCTTTCACTTTCTGGGCTTACATAGCAGCTGTTCAGAGTCACGGCTGTGAGCATTTCTAAGCTCTTCTTGCCTACGTTCTCACCAACAAGGAGGGGCTGGTGGGGAATGTGATGCTCAAGGGCAGCCTTGCCTGCAATGACCATGAAACAGTGGAGTTCAAGATCCTTAGGGCAGTGAGGAGGCCACACAGCAAGCTCACTACGCTGGACTTCAGGAGAGCAGACTTTGGCCTCTTCAGGGATCTGCTTGGTAGAGTACCATGGGATAAAACGCTGGAGGGAAGAGGGGCCCAAAAAAGCTGGTTAATATTCAAGGGTCACCTCCTCCAAGCTCAGGAGCAATGCATCCCAACAAAGAGGAAGTCAGGCAAAACCACCAGGAAGCCTGTATGGATGAACAAGGAGCTCCTGGTCAAACTCAAACACAAAAAGGAAGCCTACAGAGGGTGGAAGCAAGGACAGGTAGCCAGGGATCAGGTTAGAAAGCTAAAGCCCTGACAGAATTAAATCAGGCCAGGGACATCAAGGGCAACAAGAAAAGCTTCTGTAAGTACACTGGTGATAAAAGGAAGACTAGGGAAAATGCGGGCCCTCTCTAGAAGGAAACGGGAGACCTGGTTACCTGGGACATGGAGAATGCTGACGTAGTCAACTTTTTTACCTCAGTCTTCACCGGCAAGTGCTCCAGGCACAGCACCCAAGACGCAGAAGGCAAAGGGACTGGGAGAATGAAAAACCACCCACCGTAGGAGAAGATCCGGTTCGAGACCATCTAAGGAACCTGAAGGTGCACAAGTCCGTGGGACCTGATAAGATGCATCTGGGAGTCCCAAGGGAACTGGCGGATGAAGTGGGTAAGCTACTATCCATCACATTTGAGAAGTTGTGGCAGTATGGGGAAGTTCCCACTGACTGGATAAGGGGAAACATAACCCCCATTTTTAAAAAGGGGAAAAAAGGAAGACCTGGGGAACTACAGACCAGTCAGTCTCACCTCTGTGCCCAGCAAGATCATGGAGCGGATCCTCCTGGAAACTATGCTAAGGCACATGGAAAATAAGGAGGTGATTGGTGACAGTCAACTTGGCTTCACTAAGGGCAAATCGTGCCTGACAAATCTGGTGGCCTTCTACAACAGGGTTACAGCCTTGGTGGATAAGGGAAGAGCAAAGGATGTCATCTACCTGGACTTGTGCAAAGCATGTGACACTGTCCCACACGACATCCTTGTCTCTAAATTGGAGAGACATAGATTTGATGGATGGACCACTCGGTGTGTAAGGAATTGGCTGGATGGTTGCACTCAAAAGAGCTGCAGTCAATGACTCAATGTCCGAGTGGAGACTATCGACTAGTGGCGTTCCTCGGGGGTCAGTATTGGGACCAGCGCTCTTTAACATCTTTGTCAGTGACATGCACAGTGGGATTGAGTGCACCCTCAGCAAGTTTGTGGATGACACCAAGCTGTGTGGTGTGGTCAACATGCTGGAGGGAAGGGATGCCATCCAGAGGGACCTTGACAGGCTTGAGAGGTGGGCCCATGCAAACCTCATGAAGTTCAACAAGGCCAAGTGCAAGGTCCTGCCCATGGGTTGGGGCAATCCCAAGCACAAATACAGGCTGGGGGATAAGTGGACTGAGAGCAGCCCTGACAAGAAGGACTTGGGGTGTTGGTTGACGAGAAGCTCAAGGTGACCCAGCAATGTGCGCCTGCAGCCCAGAAAGCCAACTGTATCCTGGGCTGCAGCTAAAGAAGTGTGACCAGCAGGTGAAGGGAATCGATTCTCCCCCTCTACTCCACTCTCATGAGACTGCCCCCGGACTACTGTGTTCAGTTCTGGGGCCCCCAACATAAGAAGTACATGGACCTGTTGGAGCGAGTCCAGAGGAAGGCCACAAAGATGATTAGGGGGCTGAAGCACCTCTCCTATGAAGACAGGCTGAGAGAGTTGAGCTTGTTCAGCCTGGAGAAGAGAAGGCTCCTGGGAGACCTTATAGCAGCCTTCCAGTACCTAACAGAGGGCCTACAAGAAAGCCAGAGAGAGATTTTTTTACGAGGGCATACAGTAATAGGACAAGGGGTAGTGGCTTTAAACTGAAAGAGGGTAGATTTAGATTAGATGTAAGGAAGAAGTTCTTCACTGTGAGGGTGGTGAGGCACAGGTAGAGGTTGCCCAGAGAAGTTGTGGATGCCCCATCCCTGGCAGTGTTCAAGGCCAGGTTGGATGGGGCTTTGAGCAACCTGGTCTAGTGGAAGGTGTCCCTGCCCATGGCAGGGGGGTTGGAACTAGATGATCTTTAAGGTCCCTTCCAACCCAAAGCATTCTATGATAACCAGAGGGACTTGAACTTCAGACAGGCACTCCCCGGTCCAACAGGCAGATAAACTTTTATGGTCTGGGCACCACCACAGGGTGCAGAAGGCTCCCAAGGCCGGCAGGCTGCAGGGGAAGGCGGTTCGCTACCCTGCTGGTTTAGCAGCAGAAAACAGGCTCTGCTACGAGCAGCTGTACGCCCGTTTGCTTTTATTTACAACACCCCACCACCGCTCAGCACGAAACAAGCATCTTACTCGTCGGCGGCGTCCGGGAGCCCACCGGCTTAGTGCAGAGCGCCGCGGAAGGGGCCGCTCCTCGCAGGCCCCGAGCCTCCAGCCGCAACACCTGCAAGGCACCATATAAAAGAAATGAACGAAACGGGACAAAACCCTCTCTTGGGTACGAGGGTACTTCCTCCAACCCAAGGCGCATGCGCGCAAACGCCGCCAGTCCCGCCCGCTGTCCTGCCCCACGCATGCGCACCTCCCCTCCCCCGGGCCCGGTGCGCGGGCACCGGCCGCCTCGCCTCAGGCGCACCGGGCCCGGGGGAGGGGAGGTGACCGGCTGGGTACGTGCCACCGAGAGAAGCCGAGCAACCCCACAGGGGTAGAGGCGGCCCGAGAGAACTCTTCCCTGCCCTTCTACCCCCCGCCCCGCTCCGCCCGGAGCCCACCCTACCCCTTTACCTCACGAGTCGCCGCTCGGCCGCAACCCAGCAGCGAGGGAGCGGCCATCTTGAGGTGGGCGGGGTCTAAGCCGTGAGGCGATGGCGGACGCCGTTAGGCGGGGGGAGTGTCGTCAGCGGGGTTGGAAATGAAATAGGCAAGTTCGTCTCTCCTGAGCGGCCTGACGGGGGCTTGCGTTACCGCTTCAAACGCTTAACGCAGGACAAAACAAAGTATTTTCACACAGAGTCGCCGCTTTTACGTTAAAAGCGGTCATTCTCTGCAGCTGCACCCCGAGCGCTCTCTGGCGCAGCCCCGTCAAACCCCCCCCCTCCCCCCGACGGCGCAAGGCGGGAGCGACCACCCCAACCCCGAGGCGCACCGGGAGGCGTACGGCACAGCCGCTGCCGTGGCCGCCGTCCCCGGTTCCCCTCAGCCCGCTTTCCCCTCCGGCCTCGGGGAAAGCCGCCGCCGTGACGCGCCGCGGAGCGGACGGACGTTCCCTCGCCGGTTCGCCCCCGCGGC